>NC_022013.1:16516544-16545981 GCF_000317375.1 Microtus ochrogaster | reverse complement strand
TCCCGGTAAGACCGGTGCTCACAGATTATTAGAGATGGGTTGATCGGGATATCAGAATTAGCCAGTAAGGGCTAGAGCTAAAGGTCCAAGCAGTGTTTAAAAGAATACAGTGTCTGTGTAATTATTTCGGGGCATAAGCTAGTCATGTGGGCGGCTGGGTGCCGGGGATGCAGCCCCCCGCCGCTCCTATTACTACAGCTAATGGGAACGCATCAACTCCAATTGGACTGGCAGTGAATGAGCTTGGGATCAATCAAGACCCTCTGAAGGGGGTTAACACATGGGGCAAACTGAGGGGCCACTGATAGTGACACTGGGATGTGTCTCTACTGCATATACCAGTTTCATGGGATCCTATTCTCTTTGGATGTAAACCTTGCTCAACCTAGATGTAGTAGGGAGGGCCTTGGACTATCCACATGGTGGGGTGCATGACACTCTCTTAGGGTTGGAGAGGTGGGAGGAGGGTTTGTAGAGGGAGAGGGATGGGACTGGAAGGACGGGAGGGAGTGGGAATTTGTATTGGTATTTTTACAATACAAGGAAAAAATCTTACAAATATAAAAAATATAGGCATTTCTGTTTCATTTACATAAAACTCCTCAGTAAACATCCCATTTACAAATTTATTAATTAAATGGACTCCCACCCAAAAGTTTAGTATTAGTTTATAAAATTATTTAACTGGAGGTCTATTAGAAAGTACTTAGGTGAGAAGGGGGGATGCGGAGAGAGCTTGGGGGAATGGGACAGTTGGGATGGAGGAAGGGTAGATATGGGAGCAGGGAAATATATATTTTAATTAAGGGATCCCTTTTAAGGTTGGCAAGAGACTTGACTCTAGAGGTGTCCCCAGGTGTCCATGGAGATGTCCCCAGGTAGATCCTTGGGCAGCTAAGGAGAGGGAGCCTGAAATGGCCTTATCCTATAGCCACACTGATGAATATCTTGCATATCACCATAGAACCTTCATCTGGCGATGGATGAAGCTAGAGACAGAGACCCACATTGAAGCACTGGACTGAGCTCCCAAGGTCCAAATGAGGAGCAGAAGGAGGGAGAACATGAGCAAGGAAGTCAGGACCGCAAGGGGTATGCCCACCCACTGAGAAGGTGGGGCTGATCTAATGGGAGCTCATCAAGGCCAGCTGAACTGGGACTGATGGAGCATGTGATCAAACCAGACTCTCTGAATATGTAGGACAAGGAGGGCTGATCAGAAGCCAAGGACAATGACAGTGGGTTTTGATCCTACTAGATGTACTGGCTTTGTGGGAGCCTAGTCTGTTTGGATGCTCACCTTCCTAGACCTGGATGGAGGGGGGGGGACATTGGACTTCCCACAGGGCAGGGAACCCCGACTGCTCTTTGGACTAGAGAGGGAGGGGGAGAGGATGGGGGAGGAGAAAGGAAATGGGAGGAGGGGAGGAGGTGGAAATTTTTAAGTAAAAATAAATAAAAAAAAAGAAAAGCAAAAAAAAAGTACTTAGTATGTCTTCTGAGTTTTGTCAGTCATTCTGGTACCTCACATTTCACTAGGAATCTGTCTCTGGCTTCTTTGAATGATTTAGTGCCTTTGGCAGAGAGTTAAGGATGAATCCATCTTAAGTTTTTATCATTAATGCCATACCCCATTGAAAAATATTTTAAAAAACATACTCAAAAGAAAAATATCAACAACATAAAAACTTCATTGTATCAAATTTACATACTTGATAATCTCTTTCTCTTCCTCTCTTTTTCTTCATCTTCTTCTCCTTCCTTTCCCCACTTCCTCTTTTACCTGCATGCCTATGGAATCACATACTTCCACTATCCTTTCCAAATATGATGTAACCTCTGCATTTTGGAGTCATCACAAATATTTTTCAAAGGCCTCTGATTATGAAATTTATGTTTTCAGTGTCATTTATTGGAACTATTACATTTTATTAATTGTTCAAATTTGACAACTTGATTAGTTTCATATTAATATCATGAAATGTTGTAGTCCAGATCATATAATAAGAAAATGATGTCTACATTGGTCTTGACAAACATTTGAAAAAGTTTCAGTTAAAAATTTGTTAATAATTCTTTTTGAGCAAGACTTACCAGTATTGCTGCCATGCCTTGTGTTGTATCCTTATTCCACTTTCACGACTGTGGAAATTTTCTTTCCTTCCCTCAAGATATGTTATTTGTGTGACAACACTGTATTCATATTCCATTTCCAAAGTTGTTCTTAACTTTTTCCTGTTAGTTGCTGTTTTATGTCTATTCACCCAGTCTAGGCCCCAATGACAGTCCAATATCTACCGGCTTTGATCATGAGTCAATTTCACTTTCTTAAAAGTTTAGGAGAAGGAATTACATACAATAGAGTAGGTCACACAAATATAGTTGCATTTTCACAAAGTTCCAACCAATCATTGAGAGTGATATAATCAAAAATGTCTCATGGAGTCTGGCTTCTAAATTATCTACCTCTTTATATACTTTGTAGTATCTCTGAAGATCATTTGCTGTTGGCCAAGGAAGTAAGAGCTATTCTCCAAGGACAGGGTCTCCTGATGCCCCTACATCATGCAACAGCTCTGTTGCCATAGATCTAAAACCAGTGTACTGTTCTGCCTGACTTACAGTGGTTATAAGGCAAAGTCGAAAATGTCATCCTGTTATGACCAGTAAGAAACTTTTTATGAGTGTTGAAGGATCATCCTCATAATCAAATTCCTGTGGATATTTTCAGTTTAGAAACATTAAAATTTATGATATATTGGAAAGTGAGTAATGTCAGTAATACTGTTTAGAAAACTATACTTGTCCACTATTAATAGGACAGGTAGAGAAAATTGGTTTCTCAAGAATTTATTAGAAACAAACATATTATGAGAATAACTACTTGTCTTTTATTTCTTTTCTCCCTGATATTAAAATAGTATTATGCTAAAAAAAAAAAAAACCTCTTTCAATCCAGTACTATTCAATATACCTGTAGGTGAATTTAGATTGAATGTTTTCATTATTGCAATAAGTAATTCTTTAACTTCTTTTAATTAATATTTGCAAGATACATGGGAGAGTAAACCAGAGATTGAAGTTATAATATCATCAACACTTACTCTTTTCTCTTTAACACCTGCACTTTGCTAACATCTAATTTATCACCATGTCTCTAAGATAATATATAATTTAATTCATAACCAGTATCCAGAAATTTAGTTAAGAAATGGGAATCACATTGCAAATGTTTTCTTGTCAGATCATTATATTATCACATGCAATATATTGTAACAAAATGCTGAAGACAGTTGTCTGTGTTAGGGAAGAAAATTTACCTAAAATTCCCTACGTTCAGACCTAAAAGTGTGAGAAAAATAGTGCTGTTAAAGATCAAAGTGACAGAAATGTACCAAGGAGACACATGCCTGCAGATACTGCCCTGTATTCTCTGGGAAGTGATATGCTACAAAGGACCAAGGTGATAAACAGATCCCAGACAGGCAAACAGACATTGGAAGGCTTCATAGAAGCTGACAAACATTAAGATAATTTTGTGCCTGAGGTGTCATCTGACTGAGAAAAATGAATGGTGAACTTTTACACCATGCAGCTGTGCCTCCTTTCTAGCTGATTGTTTCAAGATGGACAGAGAGATGTTCAAATCCAGTCCTGGACATGTACACTTGACGCTATAGGCATATTATTTCCTCTATCTATGTTTACCAACCCATAATCTGAAGAAGTTTCTGCCCCATATCACCGTAAACATGTTTATTGGAAAGAATGGACCTATAAGCTCCCCTTTCTTTGTTTTAAGATGACTAATCCAAAATTAAAGGAAAGGGAACTATTCCAAGTCACCCCAAACATGCAATAACAGCAACCATCAAAATCCATCTCTGCTTTGTTGTAGGGGCTCTCTGTCCCAACTCTTTCTCTGCCTCCTTCCTCACCCTCACTCTCTTTCTCTCTGTGTGTCTTAACTTGTAATAATTGTCTTAACTGGTGCTGCTTGCTCTGGCTTAGAATTTTTTTGCTGCCTTGGAATTCTTCTTTTTATTATTGATTTTATTGAGCTATACATTTTCTCGTCTCCCCTTACTTTCTCTGCCCTCCTCTTTAACCGTCTCCCATGCTCCCCATGTTCCTTATTTACTCTTTTTCTACATCCCATGTAGATTAGAGCTACATATGTCTCTCTTAGGGTCCTCATTGTTATCTAGGTTGTCTGGAATTGTGATTTGTAAGCTGTAGCTGACTTTCTTTGCTTTATATCTAAAAACCACTTATGAGTGAGAAGATGTGATAATTCTCTTTGCATATGCCAGGAAAACTACACTGGTACCTTCCAAGGATTCTCCACCTCACTCCTTTCCAGAGAACTTCTATGAATGTCTTTGTTTCTGTGTTTGAAGCAACAACCTGAATCTATACTTCAGTTTTGAGGTCCCCTATCAAATTCTCCTTATCCATAGACAACACTCATACAACTTAGCACTTTCTGTATGCTCCTCTTTTCCACAATACTTTACATAATACACATCTGTGACCTTGATCTTTATAACCTTATTCATGTACTGTGAATCACCAGGCTGACAGGGATTTCCTCAGGATAAAAATGCACCCCATAGAGAAGAATTAGGTACAACAGAGAGCCATTGGTTGTCTCCTTATTTATAAAAAGAATGCTAAAGAACTTTATTCACAGATGTTTGATCATGCAGGGGAGTTACAAAAGTTTTATAAATGTGGCATGCATGCACAATAAAGTCAGTTGGAAAAGAGCGTGAAACACAACTGATCTCTACATACCTGTTAATCAGCCTCCTTCTGCCCTCTCAATGCCTTCATTTTATGTGTTATCTGAAAGCAAGTGATTCATTCTTGGGCCCCCAGCCATAAGACTTGAAAGGACCTGGAGGGTGAGGTTGCCTAGAAGTCAGTCCATGAGATAAAGAATTGTATCATCTGGAAGGAAGACAGGGAATGCAAAAAAAAAAAAAAAAAAGTTAAAGTGAAAGACGTGAGGAACTCAAACCCACAGATAGCAAGGACATGAAAATCCCAGGTGTGAGGAAAATGACAATGGCAGGTACTGAGAAAGAAGAAATCCCAGGTGTGAGGAAAATGACAATGGTAGGTACTGAGAAAGAAGAAACAACACACAGGCAGGGAGAGTAAAGCAAGTAGTGACAAATGGCACTAAAGCAAATGCACTGATGGGACTCGTGCCAGTGCTACGATTATACCAGGGGGCCTTAGGACTGGAGATTTTATAGGATACTGGGTTACTCCCTTTCCTGACCCCCTCTGCTCAGGTCTTGTTGGTTCTGCTAAGATTCTTCCTTGGGCGATCTCCTCTCAGCAGTTGGCCTTTTCTTCAAGTCATTAGTATGGTGTCCATTGCCAAAACATTGGGGGATAAGAGAAATCCTTGGGAGCAAAATGTTCATTCAATATGTGGAATATTTTGCTTACAAGCACCAAAAGAAGATTCTCTGGTTTTTGAAGCTCAGGATGCCTGTTAATTGTCTGATTGCTAATTTACTTTTTTCTCTCCCCCATTCAGAGTGAAAGTTAAAAGCAAAAGTTCTACTTTGTTTTTCAATGCTTTATTCCTACAGGCTAATAAACAACTCAAATACATTATAAAATCATGAAAGGGAACCTTTGCTGTTGAATGGCAGCAGGCAGCCTGCGGGAAGCAGGATGTGTGAGAAGTGGACTGTTATTCAAAATTGTTTTCATCCTTCCTGAGAAACACAAAGACCCACAGCATGGGAAACAATATGCAGATTGACTTTCCATATTTTTGAGAATCTTCTAGGTTCCTGTTCTCTCTTTCTTTGATAAGGAACTGTGATGTAGAACCGAACTTGCAAAGCCTGTTGGACAACATGGTGACCTTAGTAAGGCCAGAAGGAGTACTAAGGCCTATATTTAGAAGCAGTTTTAATGTTTCCATTCCACCATGGAAACATCACTGAGACTAGAAGTGCCTTGCAGATAAATTTAGAGAAATTGTTGATTGACAAAAACATGACAAAACATGACAAAAGTGTAAGTTTTGTGTAATTTTGAATAACAGTCTATTTCTAACACACCCTGCTTCCCTGCAGGCTGCCTACTGCCTTTCAACATTTTTAATGGATGGAGATTTGGAGATTTAGAGACATAGTATGTGGGATGTTTTATATATTTCTAGGCAGAAATACTGTTTTTTCTCCCACCAGGCTCTGTGATAACCTTGAATATGTAGGTTTAAATATAAAACGAGTGGCCCTCATTGTCCGCTATGTTCAGCGAGTCCGGTTTTATCCCAGGCTGTTTCAGACCCAGGCCAGCTGGCCTTAGTGGGTTCCCGATAGAACATCCCCATTGTCTCCGTGTGTGGGTGCACCCCTCGCGGTCCCAAGTTCCTTGCTCGTGCTCTCTCTCCTTCTGCTCCTGATTTGGACCATGAGATTTCTGTCCTGTGCTCCAATGTGGGTCTCTGTCTCTGTCTCCTTTCATCGCCTGATGAAGGTTAATATTCAGAAGGATGCCTATATGTGCTATTGAGAACTCAAGATCAATGGCAATGAGTTTCTGATCCTACTGCACTTACTGGCTTTGTGGGAGCCTAGGCAGTTTGGATGCTCACCTTACTAGACCTGGATGGAGGTGGGTGGTCCTTGGACTTCTCACAGGGCAGGGAACCCTGTTTGCTCTTTGGGCTGATGAGGGAGGGGGACTTGATTGGGGGAGGGGGAGGGAAATGGGAGGCGGTGGTGGGAAAGAGACAGAAATCTTTAATAAATAAATAAATGAATAAATAAATAAATAAATAAATAAATAAATAATATAACAAGTGGCCCCTTTTAAAGGGACAAAACATTCTTTCTCAGTCACCTGAAGTTCCTCCAATGCCCTCACATACAATCTCAAAAATTTTATTTATGTATAGTAGAATAGAATTTTATTCAAATATAAACACAAATAAAATTATAAAATTTTCATGCAAAAGGATGGAACTGGAAACTATAATATTAAGGGAGGCAGCAGTTTATTCTCTTGTACTTGTTCAAATGCAGAATCTAGCTTATATGTATTTTATATGCAAATTTAGTAAACATGGGTAAAGAGCAGGGGAAACAAGTAAAGAGGTCAGTGTGTCTGGAGAGAGACAGAGACTGGCGGAGAAACAGACAGAAACACAGAGAAAGTTATGTTAAAGAAAATGCTTGGGAAGACAACAGAACAAATTGGAATGGCAGGAACTGTGCCCAAAGAGTATACGGGGCAAAAATGGTGGGAATTAAAGGGTAAATATCAACAAAAACTGTTACTTTGTAAGTTAATTTAAGAAATAAAAATAGGGCAGAAGAGATGGCTTCAATGGTAAAGTACTTGCACTGCAGCAAGCTTAATGACCCAAGTTCCATCTCCAGAATTCACATGACATGACTGAAGAAGACAACTGACTTCCTCAAGTTTTGCTGTCATCTCCAAGAGTGATGAGGTGTCACGGTCAACTTTTACAATTTTTATGATGTAATGCATGTGATCGCTGAGCAAGCTCAACCAGAGATAAAGTAATCAATTGAGTAAGTTTATCAGCAAAAGCATTCCCTTCAGCCAATGGACTGGGAAGATTTGAAGGAGCTCTAATAAGACTGACAAAGCATGGCAATTTTTTTTGATAAATGGCATCTTGAATTTGTTGGAACCCTAGCCCTAACCCATACTGAAGCACACACACACACACACACACACACACACACACACACACACCAAAAGTGTATACATATGTGGAAAAACAAATGCACAGATACATTTATGTTTACACGAATGCATGGCAGGCAAAATAATTTAATAAATAATTAAGTACACATTCTAAAGTTAAAAAAAAAAAACTAAAGATACATTGTTTTTTAGTGAAAGAAAAGAAGGTATTGCTCCCATTTCCTAGGAAGAAAAGAGAGATTTCCAAAGTTGTGTGCCTGTTCTTTAGTGAAGCTAATAGAAACATTAAAACTTTAAACTCTCCTTTCACAATGATTGGCAGAGCAGGTTTGACTTTGCTTCTGTTCCAGTGCTTAATAACCTTGAAAATTAAGAGGATTGTTTTTTTTCTGGGAATTTGCAGTCACAGAAAAAGATCAACACTTAAAAGGGAGTTATTTCATCCATCTCCTGTTTGATTTCTGTCTTTCTGGGTAGCTGTTGCCCCTAACTTTTCAAAGGTTACAAAGATGAGTAATATTTTGTCTACAGTGGGTGGGAGGCTTTGCAAAGATAAATTTTCAGAACTAACACAATACTGTTCTCAGGGACCATGATCACAAAATCAAACCTCAAAGGCTTGATTTAATTGTCAAAGAGCAGAGAGATAAAAGATTATGGAACAAAGCAAAAAACATGCAGAAGATGAGATCATTGTAATTTTTAAGTGACTAGTAATTATCATATTTTTGAGATTCTGTAGGAGCTAGTGTACAGTGTGATCTATGCAGCCCTTCTTACAAGAATATGTCTACCACCCATGGCAAGATCCAATTTTTTAAATATTGAATTCTTACTTTTTGTTTCTTTAGAATTTCTTTTTCATGAGTTCAATCAAGACTATGTTGATCCTAAGTTCAGTAAGTAAATAAAATCATTTATTTTTAAAGCACAAAAGCTTCATTTTTTTCTTGATTTTTGTTTGTTTTGCATCATTTTTTTTGTGACGAAGAAATTATATCTATACCCTTTCTGCCATGGAAAACTCCCTAATAATAAGACAAATTAAATCCCATAATTTCATCTAAGAAAGTGTATTAGATCTCCAGAGATAAAAGCTCAGTGGCTTTAGTACTTGCTGTTCATGAGTAAGAGCTAGAGTTTGGATCCACAGAACCTACATATGTCATCAGGAGGGTGGCCTACATGTAACTCAAGCCTCTGAAGGCAGAGTTCAAAATGTGCTGAGGGGAAGATGATTAGCAAGGCTAGTCATTATGAGCACTCCTAACAGGAAATATTCACATAATGAAAGATATAAAGACATTATTCCAGACAGCAAACTTGGTTTTCTACATCCATGCCAAACACCCTTTCTGCCTATACACATGTAAACATGCATACACAAAGGAGAACACATATAGACACAAGCATACAACATGCCTGTGCATGCTCATATACATACAGGGAACAGCATGGAGGAGAGAGGCAGAAAGAAATTGAGAACCAAGGATATGAAGGACTGCTCTGAAGCAGAGTCTTCTGGACTTCACAGTGTCATTGTGCTTACAAACTCACAGCAGCTGTGGATGCCTGCACAACCACAACCTGCTAAAAACTGAATAAAAAGAAGATGAAAGAAGGAGAAAAACTACTAGAAAACATGTAGGGTGCGATTATTTAAAAAGTAAGTTTATTCTATCTTGAAAATATTATTTTTTCTAATTATTTGTTATTATTATGGTTTTCCTTTCAAATTTTCTCAATATATCTTTCAGACTTCAAAACCAAAAATATAGAAAATTTATCAGGAATCTGTAGAGCTTAGCTGGGAACAAAGATTTTCAACAGAACTAAGCACCAAGACAAAATGGATAGAAAATATTTAAGTGCCTTAAAACTATTCTTCATTTTAATTCAAAGGCAATTATATAAATTCATACAGAAAAATAGACAGTTCTAATACTTGCATCTTATTCCTGGATGGTCTACCTGAAAGAAATGCATTGGAATGGGAATGGTTTTCATAAAAGTTTCCAGCATTCAGCCACCTGCTGTGTCCTGACAGCAGAAAGAATCATTCAGCTGATGCAAAATGATATCCAGTCACAATGTAAACTCCCAGATTCACAAACAATTCTGCAGGAACTGTTTGTTGAAATAAGGCCATATTTACAAAGACTCCTATCTTCTGACCTCATGGTATTGTTAGACTTGATGACTCCCAGGTACCTTGGCAGAGGTGGAATAGTGATCATATTTGGAGGTCTGATTCTTATGCAGTTCACATCATAGACAACACCTCAAAAGCAGAACGATTTACAGGGTTTGCAGGTGAACAAAATCCCACAGATTGTGCATCATGGTAGGATAAGATGGTCTTCTCCCACGTGAAATATATGTATTCTCTTTAACCAGACACATCCTTCAGCAACAGTAGGAAGGATGTACACCTTGGTAAACCATGGTGGCAGAAATGGAGTTGATGGAAAATCCAACATGAGTAGGTAAAAATTCTTGAATAGATAACAAATTTTCTCCTATCCTAAAGTATCTTATCATTGATTTAAAAAAATGATAAGTAGATATAAATGAAGAGCATGATTTTCTTCAATTTAAGTTCTAAATCACTGAAGAGGTTAGTATATTTAAAAGGCCCAGAAGCAACAGAAAGGGGAACGTAATCAAAGTGGAATTTAGGCTCTGAAGTACCTTGGTACTTTTTATGAGGTGGTCCAATTATCACCTTAAAACACAAACCCATAATTGTTTTACTTAAGTAAAAAGTCACTCTTTGAGTTTATTTGTGTGAATGTTGGGGGAGGGGGTAGAGTATCCCAACCAGTTTGTAAGCAGAAGCCATAGAGTTAGGTGGATATCGTGGCCTCTCACTATTCACCATTTCTGATTAGGCAGGATCTTTCACTTAGCCCAGTGCTAGGCTGGTGACCCTAGAACCTCCCCCCCATTTCTGGCCCACACTTTTAGGGTTATATGTAGGTACATGAACATGATTGGTTATCTACATGCTTACAAGAATTTGAACTCAAACCATAATTCTTATCCAGCAAGTGTTATTACCCACTGAACCATTTTCATAAGGAACCATTAAAGGTTTATACAAAAGTTAAAACATCTCCAGTCAGAGAACCCTGAAGCCTGAATTACATTATTGTGTTTTGTAGGCTTCACGAGAATATTGAAGAAACAGGAATTGCACAGATACCAAGTACAAGGATTGATCAGTGCAGAGCTGTGGGGAGCAGCAAGGAAAAGAGTAACATGAACTGTGCTTTCTTTACTTCAGATGATATTATACACCAGTGACCTGGACCTCACACTCCGCTTCCTTCTTCACCTCCTCACAGCTCTCACATGGCTGGTTATTTTCTTTTCCTTATATAGTTGTTCTCATCTTTCCTAATGCTGTGATCCTTTAACACAGTTCCTCATGGTGTGGTAACTCTCAAGCATAAAATTATTTCCATTGCTACATGCTACATCATAACTGCAATTGTACTACTGTTATGATTTATAATGCAAATGTCTGCTATTCAGTATATATAATATATGATCTCTGTGAAAACGTTGTTCAACCCACAAAGTGATTATTACACACAGGTTTAGTACAGCTTTTCTAAGACATATTTTTACTTGGGTCTCATCCCCTCTCAAAGACTTCTCTTAAGCTTTCATCTGTTTTGCTTTTCTCTGTTATCCAAGTCACTCAGTGTTTTATATATATATATAGCAATAATCTCAAGTCTAGTTCTTTATTGATGGATGTTCCCTCAGACAGTTACTTACTCAGTTACTGTAGCTGTCTCTGGTGTTGATCTCAAACCCAACATAGATGAAACAAAACATTGATGTTTAATCCCTAATTGTTCTTTCTTAATGTTAATGATTGTGTTAAACAATACTACTAAATTCTATTATTCACATGTATATATATATATGCATACATATGCATATTTTTTGCACATATTCATATATATGTGCATTTATCTGTACACATACATATTCTGCTTCTCCACCAAGATTTAAGCTTCAGGTTGACAGGTAATTTTTTACAATACACATTCCTAAATAGTATCTCACACTGGATTATTTGAATATTCTTATGTATTTCTGCCTCTTTTGTTGGATCTCTTCTATTATTTACAGTTCAGCTTGGTTATACCTCTGTTGATAGATAGCACTTTCCCTTCAAATACAATTCATTATTCTATATCCTTACATTGACTTTATCATTTTTCATTAAACAAAGACAGAACATGGAAATTACAATATATTTGGCCAAAAATCTATAATGGTGTCATGATTTGACCGACATTTTAAGCCCAAAATTTAGTTGTTGAAGCCCATCCTTTGTAGAATAAGATGATTATATCGTCTTGTAAACATTTAAGTATTCACATTTTTTTTCTGTGTATCCATACTGTGGTGGTTTGAATAGGAATTGCTCTTGGCCAGATAGGCTCATATATTTGAGTGTTTCCTCATTAGGGAGTAGCATTCCTTGACAAGATTAGAATATATAGCCTTCTCGGTATCTCCCTGAAGACTCCCCTTCTGGATTGTAATGCCCAGTCCTCGGATGAATTCTGAAGATGAGCACCGGGCGAACTCTGAACCTGACTGTTGAGCCGCCATTGCCTCATAGCAAACTTCCTAACAAGTATCAAGATCAGTGTCAGACCTTGTTGAGGGACAACAGTTTTTAAAGTTACACAAAGGTAGCTACAAATAAGAACCCAGCTTGTCTTTCCGAAGATGATCTTCATGTGCTTGAACAGTTTCATATTTGACATTGTGTTTGACCGTATTGTATTACAGTTTTGCAGTATGTTGTGCATTGGTCTGATACTTTAGTGTGAGTAGAGCACACTTTTCTTTAAGATAGCTGCTTTCTCTTTATTCTTACTCTTATCGAATAGCATTGCTTATATCCCTTCTGGTGAAATACTTATTTTTCCCAGGCACCTAAAATCAGTTAGGAAGACCTGGTTCCCTTTCTTGAGAAATGAAGGGAGCAATCTAGAGAATGGTACACATGCTTGCATGGAGTTCCTGAGATGCTGGTGTGAAATACTGTGGAAGACACTCAGATTTTACAACAATGTTTATTTGCTGCTCCTGTCTTCTTTTGGGGTGACCGCTATCTTCCTGTGATGAAGATGGAGCACCTTGAGGAGGTGCTGGATGGGGAGGGTCTTCTGAGCTGGTGTGAGGAGCTGCTCTTGGCTTCCCCCAGCGCCTTGCTGTCTTTGATGATAGATCCATGTACAGGGCGCTCATGTTTGGTCAGGAAACGTGTTTTTCTGAGAGTTGCGGTTGAATTGTCGTATATTGCTTTTTTCCTTTTTAAACCCAAAGAGGTGTTTATAGGCTGCAGAAACCTCAGTCTCTTGTATGTACACATTTGTGTTGTTTAGAATGATCATATGATCATTTCCAGCAAAGATAACAATATGTTATCAAAAAACCTTTGTCTATTATGTGGAACCTGTAAAGGAGAAATAAAATACCAATCAGAGCAACTTCAAAAAAAAAAAAAAAGAATATATAGCCTTGTTGGAGTATGTATAGCCTTATTGGAGGAAGTGTGTCATTGTGGGGTGGACTTTTGGATTTCAAATGCTGAAACTAGGCACAGTGACTTTCTCTCCCTGATGTTTGTCAATCCAGATGTACAACTCTCAGCTACCTCTCCAATACTATGCTGCACACTGCCATTCTTCCCATCATGATAATAATGGACTAAACCTCTGAAATATGAACCAGTCCAAATTAAATGTTTTACTTTGTAAGAGCTGCTGTAGTCATGGTGTCTCTTCAGAGCAATAGAAATCCAAACTAAGATATCATCAGTTGATACTGGGTGTGGGTTATTGCTATGATAGTTTTGATTAGGTTTCTTGAAGCAATGGTGACATTGATACTTTAGATTAAGAAAGCAGTTGCACACTTTAAATGGTGCTTAATGAATCATAACAGTAGGATCAGGGAAGACAGCTGTGAAGAGAGCAATGCAAATTATGATGAGCCCGATTCAGGGTTTTCAGAGAAGAATGTGTGTAAGTGGCCTAGAGATTGTTCCTTTATTATTCTGGTGAACAATAGGACAATTTTCTGACCTTGTCCAAAATATTTGCAAAGGTTAAATTGAAGAGTGTTAGATTAACAACACTGGCAGAAGAGATTTTAAAACACTCTAGCATTGACTGTGCTCTGTGACTCTGAGTGGCCAGTCTTACACAGATCTAAAATTAAAAAAAGAGCAAGGTGAGAAAAGTAAAATACTAATTGCACCAGAGAGGAGAGAAAGAAAGAGAGAAGGTGCCCCGAGAGGGAGGAGGAGAGGAGGGGGGGAGGTTAGGAGGGGGGGAAGTTGGGGGGGGAGAGTGGGAGGAGTGGGAGGCTGGGAGGAGGCGGAAAATTTTTTTTTTCTTTCTTAATAAAAAAAATGTTTAAAGACAATCCTGATTATAAGTGGAATAAAGAGAGTGATAAATTTAGGACAACACTCTACACAGCTGAGTTTCTAATTTATTAAATAAAGTTAAAGAAAAGCTTGGTATCACACACCTTTAATCCCAGAATTAGGGAGGGAGAGCCAGAGGCGGGTTAATCTCTGAGTTTGAAGCCATATTGATCTATAGAGTAAATTCCAGGTCAGCCAAATTTAATGAAGGAAACAAAAACAGAAATCTGGAGAAAATATATATGAATGAGAGGACCATGTTTCAGGCCCAGTAAGCAGAAGAACTTGCCAATTTGGTACATGCTGTTACAATTTTAGAGTCAAGAATACAAGAAAAGGATTGTGCAATCTCCTTCTGTTACTAAGGAAAGCTGATGAAGCCAAGCATGTATTAGGGGTGTCCATGCATGGAGGCTTAGAAAGGCCATTTTGTGAACTGAGTAGGTAATCTACTTTTTGATATTGATATTTTACAGGGTGATTAGAGTTAAAAGATCGTTATTACTCTCAGAAAGGACTTGGACTTTGACTTTGGATTTTGAAGCAAGTTTGAGAATATTATAGACTATGGGGACTTTTGATGTTACACAGAATGTATTCTTTGCCTTAAATGTGTCTATAAGCATTTGGGAGCAAGCGAGTGGAATGTTGTAATTTGAAAGAAAATGGGACAAAAATGGAGTGGCACTACTAGGAGGTGGTATTCTGTTGGAGTGGGTATGGCCTTGTTGGAAGAAGTGGACCATTGTAGGCGTGGTGGGTTTTGAGTTCTCTTTTGCTCAGTCTGCTCACAGTGTGAGTCAGTGGACCTCTTGCTTGTAGTGTATTGTACCATATCTGCCTGTATGCTGTCACGTTCCCCATCATGATGATAATGGACTGAACCTCTGAAAAAAGCCACTCCAAATACATGCTTCCTAGTAAGAGTTGCTGTAGTCATGATGTCTCTTCACAGCAATAGAAAACCCCAACTAAGACACTTTGTTTATTAGAATGCTTCCAGAAATGTTATGTTTTTATGAATTCATAAAATACTAAAACATCTGATACTTTGCAAACAAAATATTTAATTTTTCTCTTAAAAATTTAAATGTTTTAAACTGATTGCTGTTCAAGTGTAAGTACCGAAGTTGGAATCACAAAATTCACATAAAAAGGCAGATACTTGTCAGTGCCTATAACTGCAGCACAGAGAGTGAAGAAAAAAAAAGGACAGGCAACAACACACATCTATTCCCCTTGTACTGGCCAGCCAGCCTATCACAGCTAGCATGCCTGAATCATCAGCAGGATTTCCTCTCTCAAGAACATAAGGAGACCTCACATGCACATGCAGGCCCATCAATGTGTGCAAGCACACAAAAACATAGCTTACCCACATACATAACACTCATTAATATGTCACATTCTCAGGAAAAAACCCATAATTTACTACGGATGCTGGTCAGGTCTCTGGCCCTGTTTCATTCGTTGGTCTGACTAGTATCCTTCTTCCTTTTCTTTCTCCCTTTTTAAAAATAATTTTTATTGTTTTTAAAGTCTAGATTCTGATTTCCTTAAGCAAACCCTCACTGTTATACCATGAACAGAACTATTAACTTACAGATGCAAATAATTCAAAGCATCTTCATGATCTTAGATATTACACTGTATTAAGATACTATCCAGTCATTGTGAAGAGCCATCCATTTCGTCTCTGAATTCCATCTATTTTCTGTCTATATGCATGCTAAGGACTTGAGGCATTGTTTTTAAATGGAATAGAATAATATTTTATTTTTAAAGCAGGACTATTTCAATTATAATAATACTCTAATATATCTGGTAACATTTATTTGAAATTTGTTTTTTGCGTGATTATTTCATTGATTGTGTGTGCACAGTACCATTCATGTTTTCTACAAATTTATTACTTAACTCAATTTTTCTTAGCTATTGTATGTAAACAGTGCAATTATACTCATGAGGGCTCAAGTACCAACTGAAGATCCTGATGCCCAGACTATTGAGGATGTACCCTGAAGAAGGACTTCTGAATTACTAGATTCAATTTCAAATAGCTTAAGGAAGTCCCATAGTTCTTTACATGACCTACACTGTTTGCACTTTCAAGGACTCTGTTTGTGATTTGTTTTTCATGCAGTGTAGGATGGTTATTGAGAATCGTAAATTGATCAAATTTACGATTTTTAGGGTTATTAGGTTATAAAACACATATACAGGGCATCTGTATCACTCCAAATACCAAATAAAAATCAGAGAAGAGGGTGTGAAAGGATATAAGGGCCAGAGGAGGTGGAGGACTGCAATGAAATGCTGTGTTCTAGACACATTATGGGCATTGTACACATGAACACATAAAATGCGCATGTATACAAAAAGACACTAAATAAAGGGGGAATAGCTAGGAAGAAGAATGGTACCCACAAGAGTTAGAGAGGTAAGAGGCAGTATTGGGATGATATGATATTTTACATACATAAATGAAATTATCAAAAACTTGCAAACAACTACTAGCAACTAAGTAATGCTAAGAGTGGAAGAAAGTCTTCCATGGAAAGAACACAACAATTGGATATTCAATACCAAATGATCTCCCATAAAGTATACATACAAATAATGTTATACAGACAGAGCAGGTTATATAGGTGTATATATACATGTACACACACATATATATGCATATGTGCATATATATACACACATATATAGTGTATATATAGTGATTATTTGAATAAGAATGTCCTCCATATATTTGAATGTTTTTTGAATGTTTTGTCACCAGGGAATAAAACTGGTAGGAATACAAAAATTCAGGGCTGTGGCCATGTTGGAATATATATGACTTTGTTGAAGGAAGCTACTCACTGGTAATAGGCTTTGAAGTTTAAAAATACCATGCCAGTGTCAGTCTCTCTCTCTCCTTCCACCTGTGGATCAGAATATAGCACTCAGCTACTACTCCAGTGACATGCATGACACCACGATAATGGATTAATCTTCAAAACCTGTAACCAAGACCCTATTAATTTATATATATATATGTGTGTGTGTGTGTGTGTGTGTAGTTGTGTCTGTGTATGTTTGAATATATAAATATATATGTATATAAATTAATCAGATTCAAAAGAGTGAAAGGAAGAGTATATAGGAAAGTTTGAAGGGATAATATGGAGGGAGAATTATTAAAATTTTTAAAAACTAAAAACATTTTCAATTGTTCTTTATGTTCTTCTTGGCTCTTGTCAGAATCTGTCTGTTTTAGTGGGCATCCTAAAGGATGCACATATAATTTCAGTTTTAATTTTCTTTTCTTTCATTAAGGAGTGATTAAGAACATCATTTCCTATATTTCATTATTTTTTATATGAGTCACTTTCAACTTTGCCTTTGGTTAGAAAGATTTGGGGTTTTTGTTTTGATAATAAAGTATAGCAACATCCCCAGTTATTTTGGATTAAAAAATAAATCAGATTTAATGAAATAACTTGAAAATGTCATAAGTATACAGTCACTAATGAGTGCTGAAAAAAACAAAACAAAATGCTGTGTTTGTTTGATTTGATTAAGTATTTTGACACAGGACTACGAATAACCTTCTGTATGTTCAATCTTGGAGAACAAGAAGCTGACCGGTGAAGTGTAAGACAGTAGCCTGTCTCTACACCACTCTTTCACTCTGTTGATGATGATGATGATTGTTGTTGTTATTCCTTTTTATATTATTATTATTGAACAAAGTTCTCTATTTTAATGTATTATTATTTCTTTATTTATTGTTATTATTCATTTCCTCTAATTTTATTGGAGTTTTATGGTATATTTTCTGGTCAAATTTAGTGTCATGGAGATGTTTGTATCAGAGATTTTGGGGTCTCTTTAAGCATCTGATTGATTTTGAGTTAACTTTGATACACAGGATAAACTAAAATCCAACCTCATTCTTTTGAGCATTGATTTTCACTTTCCCTAGCACTGTTTATTGAAAATAAATCCTGCCTTTTCTAACCACTCACAAGTAAAAGATTAGTTTTCCTCAACAAATCTCACTAGGGATACGAACCACTTTTAAGGAGCAGCCTTATGTGCATAGTACATACCCAGCAGAACATACCTGACACAGAACTCACTCAAGACATCTCTGGAGTTCTTTGTCTCATAATATTGTGTCATGACCTGTCTTTCTTTTCTTTTCTCTCTCTTTCTTCCTCTTTCTTTCTCTCTCTCTCTCTCTCTCTCTCTCTCTCTCTCTCTCTCTCTCTCTCTCTTTGCTTTACTCCTTTTTTCTTTAAGTAGTTAGATGTTTACTCTGAGTGCTGGTAACAGAATTCTGTCTTCTGCAAGAGTAGCATAGATTCTTGACAACTGAACCATCACTCCTACCCATTATCCCTTGTTTACTTCTAAATAATTTTTCACATCATTTGGAAAATATTTTTTTTCATAGAAATGTTTTATGGGTCATTGTTAATATGTAGAAAGATTTTGTGCACATTTATTGTTTACCACACTTATTTTTATTGCTTTACACATTTTCACATTTAACATGGGAACTTGACTCTTTCTTGTACATGCTATTTTTCTTTTGAATATTTTAGGGTTTATTTATTTATTTTATATGAGCAAATAAGTATACACATGTGGTCAGACACACTCACAGATAACTACATAACATGTTGAAGTCAGAAAACAACTTGTGGGAGTAGGCTTTCTCTTTCTTCTATGTATGTCATGGGAACTGAACTCTGGTTCATGTTGATAGACTGCTGATAAGTCCCTTTATCTGCTGAGTTATCTTACTAACCCAAATCCTGTTTTCAAAAGAGAAACAGTTAATTTTATTTTTCCATTAAGAACGAATTTATTTTTCTGTATTGTGCATTATGGAAGGGATTTTCCATAATGTGTCTACAATGTGATGAAAAAAATATGCGGCTTATTCTGGGTGACCCAGGAAAGCACTTAACATTTCTTCACTAAACATATTAGCAGCAGACTGCCTGTATATGAACTTTATTTTGCTACAGTACCTTCCTCTAATTCCTGTGTCATTAATTGTATATTGAAAGACTGCTGAATTTTTTCAAATGTTCTAATAGCATTTGATATAATCATGGATTGTTAATTCCATTTGTCTATCATGGCAACTGATTTTGAAGGATTTTAATATGCCAATCAATTCTGGAACTGTAGGGATACATCCTACTTAGGAATGGTGTATAATTCTTGTAATAATAGTGAGATTTTGTTATGAATGATTTTGAGGAAGATTTTGCATCAATATTTATCAAGGATAAATAGCTATCCTTTATTTTCTAGTCTGAGATTAGTGTGATCCTTTAGTGAGTACCTCTAAAATGTGTTTGTTTCTCTCTCTCTCTCTCTCTCTCTCTCTCTCTCTCTCTCTCTCTCTCTCTCTCTGTGTGTGTGTGTGTGTGTGTATGTGTGTGTATGAGTATGTGTGAGCATGTGTGTTTGTACCAATGAAGGCCATAATAATATTTTAATCTTAGATCTGGGATTACAGGAGATTTTGAGCTGCTCGGTATAAATGTTAATAACTAAGCTATGGTTCTCTGCAAGAACAGTTGATGCTCTTAACTGCTGAGCTATCTTTCCTGGCCCTGGCATGCATTCTGAAGTATTCTGTCTTCCTAAAGCTTTTGGAAGAATTTTGAGAATGTTATTGCTAATATTCCCTATTTTTTAAGTGAGGAATCACTAGTCAAAGCCTCCAGCCATGAATCTGTCATTGCTGAAGTGGGTTGTTTATCATTCCATAGGTTTCAGCTTTGACACAGCCCATTTTACAGAAATAGATTCATTTTATTACCTTAAAATATTGTTCAGAATATTGCATCTTTATTCATACAAAAAACATTGCTGAGTCATCCTGCCTGTAAATTTGCAGTTAATTGTGTTGTTGGTGTTAGTTATTGTTGTATTTTGTTTTGTTTTTTTAGGTACTCTAATTTTCTAAAATTTTTGATCTTTTCAAGGACCCAGCACTTTGGTTTGAGTTTCTATTGTTTCTTTTTTTGTTGTTTTGTTGTTTATTTTCTCTTCTTTTTTAATCCATTCAAAAAGTTTGTAGTTCGGTTTGTTTTTTTTCCCTAGTACTTCAAAGTAATATATTAAATTGAGAGACAACATTTTCAATCATTCTTAATAAAAAGTACTTAAAATAAACATTTCCTATGATTAGTGCATTTTAATAATTTTCAAATTTTATTTTTTAATCTTTATTTCTTAGGTAATCTATAAATATTCTGTGATTTCTTCTTTCAGTCATTAGTTAAATTGTCTTGATTAATTTCAACATTTAAAAAGAAATGTTTGTTCAATTACGTATATGTGTGTGTGTATGTATGTATGTATGTATGCATGTATTTATTTTCTGGTGAGGATGGTATATATGTACCACAACATGTGTGGAGGCCAGAGGACAGCTTGCAAGAGTCAGTCGTTTCTTTACAATACTTTCTTTTCAATACTGGACTGAACCCAGGTCATCAGAATTGGCATCTAGTGTTCTCACTCACTAAACCATCTCAACTGTTCTGTGCACATTTCTTTATTTCTGCTTCTTTGTCTTTTTTTTTTATTTCTGAATTAGTGAGGCTTTCTGTAAAATCTAAGGAAGAGAAAGATATTCTGTGAGGAATTACATGGTAGAACTACTAATAAATGAGGACAGTGTTTTTTTTTCTTTTCATTTTGGTTCAGAATATACACCATAGAATTTCAATGGCTTTGAATTTGTCAAGAATCATTTGTACTCGATCTGTAGAATTTGATAGACAATGTTGCAGATGGGTTTCAAAAGAGGCCATTTCTTAGGTCAGAAGAGTGTGCTGTTGTGGAGTAGGTCTAACAATCCTGCTGTCCAGGATCTGTCTTTCATTTGCCCTGGGTCATGTTCTTACCTCGATCTCTGCAGCAACTGTGCCTTCAGGCTGCCATCATGCTTCTGCTGGAGTGCTGTGCTCACAGGGACTTGGGCATCTCTTTATACTCTGCCTTTCTTTGTCACTGATCATTTTTGTGCTTTTGTTTTGTTTTATTTTGATGTTCTGTATTATTATTAGCATTGCTTTGAGACAGGATCCCACTACCTTCCTGTCTTCCCCTTGCTTCTTCTGGGAAACTTATCTGCTGCTCTAATTGATTCTATTTTGAGAGAGGAATTCCTTGTCCTCAGCTTGCCTCATCAGCAGATCTTTGAGCCTCACTCATACTTCAAGGCCTTTGACAATCTGATGTCCTCCAACAAGTGCTATTCCATCTGTGCTGTGAACAAGAAAGATAGAAAAATGGTTTTGGAGATGATGATGAAACAAGAAAGATTAACAAACACTACCATGCCGGGCGATGGTGGCGCACGCCTTTAATCCCAGCACTTGGGAGGCAGAGGCAGGCGGATCTCTGTGAGTTCGAGACCAGCCTGGTCTACAGAGCTAGTTCCAGGACAGGCTCCAAAGCCACAGAGAAACCCTGTCTCGAAAAACAAAAACAAAAACAAAAACAAAACACTGCCACTACTCCTTCTCCTTTCCCTTTCTGTTTGTGTCTGCTTTTCATTCATCCTTAGAGAATTGCAGATGTGCATGCATTGTATTTTGCTAATATCAAGTCTCCACTACTCCAGTTTCTTCCAGACCAATCTGCTTCCCATCTTCACATTCTCTTTTCATAGCCTATTGAATTTGTAAAGGCTTCCTGTATATGCATGGGCCTCAAGCAGTGCTTCTCACCTTTCCCAGTTCTGTGACTCTTTAATACTGTTTTTTATGCAGTGATGACTCGCAATCATAAAACTGGTTTTGTTACTACTTCATAACTGAAATGCAAATATCTGTGTTTTCCGTTAGTCTTACATGACTCCTATAAAAGGGTCTTTTGACACCCACCCCCTGCAAATACATTGTTACCAACAGGTTGAGAACCACTGGTCTAGATCTATCTAGGGGATCATGGGCAACCTGACCAGGACCACTTCTAAAACTGACTTTTCTTCCCCTAACTGTCTTCAACTGTGAAAGCTCATTTGCTAAGTGTAGGTTTCCTTGACCACCACCCCAATGGTAGACAGTTACCTGTCTTGATCTTGTATAGGTCACATGCAGTTAACAAGAGCTGCAGTAAGTTCATGAGTGCAGTGTAGCTGTTGAACTGAGAAGGCAATGCTTTCAAGCAATCCTTCCTGAGCTCTGGCTCTCACAGTCTCTCTTCTTACCGTCTCTCTAGCCCCTTTTCTACAGTGGAGCTTTCTCCAGTCTGAGAAGGAGCTGGTACTTGCCTGTCTTCTTAGCCATGCTTTATTCTGTTGGTTATGAATCTCAGATGTGCAAAAACAGTGTAAATACCATGACATTTTGAGTGTGCTTTTCCTTGCACAAACATTTACTTGCTACTGAATCTACACTGATCTAGTTTCAGTGGGCCCACAATGTGATTTGTCCGTATGTGGTTACTTGCTTTGAGATTCTGCGGTAAGATGCAAGCCTGTATCTCCACAATATGGAATCTTTCTAGAGTTTTTGGGATTCCCTGTCATCATACTCAATTTCTCTGATAAGCATATTATTCACTATGGACAGTGTAGACTATATTCTAGGACTCTAGATTTATAACTGTTTTAAATGTATTTATACTTCCTTCAATACAATCTGATGAAAACAGTGTGTCCAATGAGTTTCACTCTTCTTTTGGACATCTTTTGCAAATTATACCATTATTGATATGTGGATGCCTAAAATTATAACTATATTTTACATTTACTTTTAATTTCAACAAAAAGCAGGACAGTGAAGTTATAAAGCCTAATTATAAGGATGCTGCTTTCATGATGTCCATGAAATGAAAGGGACTAAGGTCCGTATATTTTCATATACCTACGAGCTCCAGTTACATATGTTTTTGTTACAACTGAAAGATTCTGTTTCTCTGCCTTAGTAAAAAGGGTGTTTAGTCATAATAAAATTTCTCAAGTATTGCATATCTGAGAATGTCTTATGTTTTAACTTCTCCTGCCTATACATTTCAGAATTTATGAGACTGAAATAAATTATAATTACATAATCACAAATTCCAAAAAGCTGTATATTATTGTCATTGTTCCTATGTAATGGAGTCCACATGCACAATTTCACACACATCTGGAGGCCAAAGGTCAAATGAAGGCATCGTTTCTTATGTAGAGTCCATTTTATTTCCTGAGTCTGGTTCTCTCCCCAGTCTAGAACTAACTGTGTAGAAAAGCTTGACTGGTCAGCAAGTCCCAGAGATGCACTTGTGCCTGGGCCCCAGCAGTAGAATTATAAACATGCACATGCAAAACATTGTGCTTAACTTTTAAATGTAAGCTGCAAGTGTTGAACACAGACTCTCATGCTTATGTATCAAATACTTTTTCAACTGAGATAATTCCCAAGCACCCTAGAGGTTTTTTGATTTTTATTTTTTTTTCCTTCTCTTATGTGCACTTAAGTGTCTTGCCCACTATACTATATAGCACTACTACAAGAAGATGAATGGGAAATGCTTTGTTCTTCAGAACAAAAGGAAGTCAAGAATAAAATAGGTATTCAACATGAACACTCACACATACACACACTTGAACACACTTATAAAGCAGAAGAAATGAATCAAGAAAAGGGAATTGTTAGAGAAGTTAGCTACATGATAAAAAGTGAGAATTCTTTACTGTCCAACTTCACAAAACATCTTGACTTAATGGACGTACAATAGTCTAATGAATTTTTCTTTCTTTCTTTTTTTTTTACAGAAACAAACAAATGTCAAAATTGCTGAAAGTTCCCTCTTAGTCCTTCTCTGGAATTGTCTCATCTTCTTATAAGAAAATGCGCAGCTTACGATTAACTGAAGATCTATGTTTGAAGAGCAACTTGCTTATCCACTTAAAACAAATAACAATGATGCTCAAAAGTTCATCTTCACTTTGCTATTGACTGGTGGCATCTCCAGAATAATAATATTTAGCAGAAAACATTCAGAGTCTTTAAAGGAATTCAAGTTCATAGCATTTTGAAGAGTAATTCTGTCTACCAGCATGGCTCAGCCTGTAAAGCTACTTGATCCTACGGAACTGGATTTAATCCCCGAAACCTACATAAAGATGGAAGGAGAAGACCTGTTTTTTGACCTCCACATAATACATGCCATGGCATGTGCACATGCTTGCACCCACTGTTTGTTTTTGTGAAGATATGGGCACTTACAGACAAATACATACATACTCATACACACAAACACACACAGAGAGACACACACACTTCACATAAATAAATAATTTACAAAACAACCCATCCTGAATGAATTTCCCTAGCCAGAGGAGAAACAACAAACTTGTTTTATGTTTTGTTTGTTTTAAAAATAATCAAACTTAACCAGTGATAAGGACGTAAGCATAATGACTTCAGGCTTCTTCAGGGAACTCTACCTTGTGTTGTAATTTCTTCTTCAACTGTGTGTTCCCTGCTCAGAATAGCAATTTTGTCGTCAACAGGGCTGTACTTCAGTTTAACTATGACTGTTTCCATAGCATTAGGCATTATCCTTCATTTAAAGAATATAAAATAAGAACTACAGAGATGGGAAACAGCTTAGTGGATAAAGTGCTTGCCATGCAGGAGTGCGGACCTATGTTTGAGCCTCAGTAATCAGACAGGAATCCCAATGAAGAGGTAGAAGCAAGAGAACCTCTGAAGCTCTTCTGTCCTACCTAGCCAAATCAGCAAGTTTTCAGAAAATGGGCGACTGTCACAAATTGGAAGGGGGGGCAACTTGTAAGGAGCAACAACTAAGGCTGCTCACTGATCTCCACATGAGTTTGCACAGGTGCACATTAAACCATACAGGCACCCACATAGAAAAGAAGGACATGCATGCATACAACCAGTAAACACATTATCCTCCCAAAATACATACATAAAAATGGTAAGAATTGTTACACACTAACAACAAAACTGACATTTCTGTCATGCAAGGAAACACAGCGATGAGCACTTCTTCTCTGCTACATGATATCCTCCTGTATCATTCAGAGATCTCATCATCAAAAGTTTTTAATTTGGAGTGTGAGGGGAGAAAGGTATGTCAAGATCTCTCATCGAACCCAGAATTCTCTCCATGTAGGCTAAACTGGTTACCCTGTGGACACTAGAGATCAGTTTGTCTCTACTTCCCCAGTGCTGGTCTTACAGATACTGAAGAACACAATTGCTTATTTTTGGTTTCCTTGTTTTGTTTTGAGTACTAGGGATTGAACTAGATCATCATGCTCATTCAGCAACAAGCACTTCCTGTGAACTGTATCTCCAGGTGACATCTATTCTTTCAGATTGCCTCAGAGGGCACAGACTCTGTTTTGCCATAATGTACATTTATTTTGAAGATCTAGTGAGAATCTGGGTAAATATATATATATAGTACATTCCCCCACAAATGTGAGCCTTTAGGAATATCCCGGCTTCAGATGATAAGATGTAAATATTTGGGCAATTGATAATGAATGGAGTTCACAGTTGCCAATCTAATTCTCTTGGGAATCACAAATTATTGCTCCTATAGAGGAAGTCTTGTATCTCCTTGTAACACGTGAATCCTAGGAAGTAACTTAAATGGTCAAGTTTGGTGGTGAGTTCTTTGACCAGCTAAGCCATCTTACTCCATGTTTATAAAGTGTCTGTGGTATTTTAACTCCACTTGAGGCAGATCTGGAACAAAAAGATCAAAATTACATAAATAATGTTATAATATGTACATGTTTAATCAAGTTCACTATAGTCTTCATTTCTTCTTTTGACAAACACTTTGAAAATATGAAGCCAGTCTTACTTGCATGTGGTATATGTGCATGTATGTGAGTCTCTCTCTCTCTCTCTCTGCATTGATGTATGTGTATAACAGCATGCTCTATAGCAGCGAGTATGGGTTATATCTGATAACATGTAGACAGTAGAAAGTTAGAGGTATGGGGACTTACAGAGGGCAACAGGCAAGGGCACTCTTTTCTCTGGGGTCATACCTATTAAAATAATTGACATTGTAAAATTCACACAATAAAACAAAATCTACAATAAAAATAATTCCCCATTTTTCAGAAATAATCACATCACAACATGTAATTTCCTTTTATTATACTAAAACAAAATACAACTATATTCACCCAAAAATACTAAAATAAATTGCTATCACTTATTAATCAATTGTGTTTATCCCAAAGACTTGCTTTACAGAAATCATTGGGGTAATTTGAGTTTAATACAGAAACATTTGTATAAGATGTATGCTAAAATTATAAGGCCTTTATAAATGTGATCATGAGCTCATAGACTTGCTGAAGAATGTACTGAAAATATTTCTTATCTTCCTCTCTATTAGCAGTTGAATCTCTAACATAGAAGCATCTGGGGAAGAAGGCTATAGACTACAGGAGGAAGGAGGATGTTGGGGATGAATCATCTATTTATCTGCTTGAACATCCATTTGAAGGATTAGCATAAAAACATTGTGTTCAGAGGCTAGGGATTTAGATCAGTTAGAAATGTAAATGATAGCCTGAGTTTCTTAACCTGAAACATCACTGAAATGTAGCCACATATAATGGGATATACTTGTAATATCAGCTCTTAGAAGAAGGTGTTCTGGCTAGCCAGCCAAAACCTACTCAGGATACTAAGAGAGGTATTGTCCTATAAAGCAATGCATGTGTCTCCAGAGGAATGACACCCAGGGTGTCCTCTGACCCACATACACATGCATATATGAATACCCATTTACCCCTTCTCCAACACAAAAGTCACACACATACACATACACACACACACACACACACACACACACACACACCACACAAGCTGGAGGGGGGGGGGATAAAGAATGGCATATTCAATTAAGTTTTGAATTTACAAAGAAAAGGATTTTGTCAAAAACTGTTGGGGGAAAACTGTTACCTCACTTATCCTCTGCAAGTCGTAATCTCTAATTTGACAAAGTTTATATAAATGAGGTAGTTTTATCCACTGACAGGTCAACAAAAACATGTGATATCAGCGACTTCCCATTAAGTATGGGAATATAACCTTCCAAAATCAATTTATTTAGATAGATGTATTGGGAACATAGCCACTCTATCAGTGGAAGGAGATTTCTCAGTCCATGAAGCATTAATTTTAATTAATTAATTAATTTATTTATTTATTTATTTAAGATTTCTGCCTCCTCCCTGCCACCGCCTCCCATTTCCCTCCCCCTCCCCCAATCAAGTCCACCTCCCTCATCAGCCCAAAGAGCAATCAGGGTTTCCTGCCCTGTGGGAAGTCCAAGGACCACCCACCTCCATCCAGGTCTAGTAAGGTGAGCATCCAAACTGCCTAGGCTCCCACAAAGCCAGTACATGCAATAGGATCAAAAACCCATTGCCATTGTTCGTGAGTTCTCAGTAGTCCTCATTGTCTGCTATGTTCAGCGAGTCCGGTTTTATCCCATGCTTTTTCAGACCCAGGCTGGCCTTATGTGAGTGTTTCCATTAAGATGAACTCTTCCATTTCGCAGCCAGCAATGGACTAGATGTTAGGGAACTGTAGGGCATGTGTTGTTATATCTGCTATTCCCATTTCCCTACTGCATACTGTTTTAACAAATGATTTCTCCTGTTATGGAAGTATGGATATATGAATGAAAGGCTGTGTCCCAGAAGACTAGAGAAAGCGGGAACAAATTAGTTTTTCCTGTCTTACTATGAGAATAGCATATTTTATTTGAAATGTTAGATACTGAAGGGGTTACAGGATGGCTTGGGAGATAAAGAATCATGCCATCAAAGCTAATGACCTGAGAGCTTCACCAGGACTGATGGTACTGTATCCTGCCACTTTTCCTGTGACCTCCACATACTCTCTATCGTATGTACACATGTACTCACACACTAAGGTAGAGAGACAGACACAGAGAGACAGAGATGAGAGAGAAAAATAGGTATGTTTTAAAAATTGATACTGCAAATACATAGAAAAATGATACCAAATTAGAAATTATAATATTAAATTACCTTTCAGTGCATTTTATCTAATAATTTTAATAATATTTAATTTTATGCCTGTCAGCTTATGTATGTATATATAAGGGTCTGTAATTAAATATTATTCCACACTTGTCATGCCCCTTGCTTCTATAGTGTTTATTTGTTGAAAGCAATTTGGAAATATTTCAATTCTCAGACAATACTCTAAAGTCCAAGGTTTTAATTGCTATACATGGTGTATTTGGAATTGTTTAAATTACTATAATAGTAAGTAATATCAAAAATAGTTCTATAAATTTATGTAAGTTGTCCCAAGTAGAATAAAATTAGAGTGAAGAAAATTAAATTTTATCTATCATCTATCTGTGTACTGTACGTAATCTCTCATTTCTCTCTCCAGAAAACTAGTTTCTTAGGAACAATGTGACCCATAGTCTTCCAACTGATATGCCTGGAAAGTGCCTGTTGTTCAGATGGTACTCCCTACCTCCACTCCCTCCTGCAGGCTTTGTTGTTTGCATTGATGCATCATTAACATTTGCCAGCCCTCTCTCCTGTGGGCATATGCAAACCAGGTCCATTACCAATTCAGTGCATTTTCTTGTTCCTTTGGCCACCCCTCACCCCTCCACCCCCTCTCTGCCCATTCAAGCTATGTAAGCCAGCCCAGTTAACACCAATAGGTGAACTGTCTTCCAACACAATTCTATGAGTCCTATGTACCCTGTCTGTTTCTCCAGCTCCTCAGCATCATGGAATCACTGCTATACAATGCCAGCAGGGTCAGGGGACCCAAAAACTTAGGGCCTTTCAAGTAAGCCCTCCACGACTGAGTTATGCTCACAAATCCTGGTTATTTGGAGACAAGATCTTTCTATGTAAGTAAAGCTATCTTTCAATGACAGACTGGCCTCAAAATTCTGATTCTGTTGTCATGAGTTTTCTAATGCTGAGATTATAGGTAAGCATTGCTTATTATAATTAGTCCGAATTGACCTAAGTGTAGTCTTTAGAGAAGGTCATAGGAGCAAAGGGAGACTCACAAGGCTCTCAACCATGAGTGTGTCTTCTAATACTGAAAACATCTGAGAACATTGATAACAAACATATATTTCACAAAGGTAGTGTGAATACTCCCTGTTGTTCTTTTGGAAAACTACAACTCCCATGCTCCCCCTGGACTATGGATACCTGTCGCTCCCCGTTAAAAAGGC
>NC_022013.1:16512414-16512974 GCF_000317375.1 Microtus ochrogaster | reverse complement strand
CCACGTGGGAGCCGCCGTGTCGTGTCTGTGTTTGTTCCGCCGTGCGTGTCTGTCCTGTGCCCCGTGTTCAAGAAGAACACCCCCTGCACCCCCCCTTTTATTATTTTTTAAGAAGAACACTCCCAAATTCCACATGTGGCATTTAATCATTCATCATTCATTTTATTCTTTTTCTCCATCACAGGCAATATTGGGAACTGGAGTATTTAATTTACTTTTCATATTCATTTTCAGTCAACTAAAGCTTCAACTTCAGTATGCATAATGTTTGGTTTACTTTCCTGTGGTGCTGGAGAGATACACCCTCAAAAATCTTAAACATCTCTGTCCCTGGGGCAACATTTCAGATTTGTATTCTTTTGTTTTTGTTTTTTTAGACAGGGTTTCTCTGTAGCTTTGCAGCCTGTCCTTCAACTCCCTCTGTAGACCATGCTGGCCTCGAACTCACATCTATCTGCCTGTCTATCTCTCCTGAGTGCTGGGTTAAAGGCATGAGCCAGCCCCAGCACCATCCAGTTTAATACTTCAGATTTTCAATGGATATTTTAAAAACATGTGAT
>NC_022013.1:16495013-16512314 GCF_000317375.1 Microtus ochrogaster | reverse complement strand
ACACTCAGTTTATATATATACTGAGTATATATATATACTCAGTATATATATATACTGAGTGTTCCTTCCATATATAATTACTTCTAAATCTTGTATGTCTCTTCAAAAACTCTTGTAGGGGCTGGGATAGCTCAGGTGTTAAGAATACTGGCTGCTGTTTTAGAGGATGTGAGTTGAGTCCCCTGTCCCAAATTCTTATGGCTTATGGCCATTTGTAACTCCGTCTGTAGGGATATCTGATGACTTTGACCATATATAGTAATTGTACTCAAATGTTCATGTGCACATGCATGTATATGTACACACAGAATTTCAAAAGTTAATAAAAGTAAAAAAAAAATTGAAGGTAAAAAAATGTTTGTATGGTTTGCAAAGCAGATGTAAGACCAATATTTCATATCTATAAGTAAGTGGTGTTATGGAAGTCCTCTCCTCTGTATCCTTGTTCTTTCTCTTTACCCTCTGGCAATCAGGAATGGGAAAGGTAAACATCTAAGAAAGCACAAAAAAAAAATGGCCTAGAAGATGACTTGGTGGGCAAAAGTCTTTGCTTTGCAAGTATGTGGACCCAGGTTTGCATCCAAACACCCAACCCTTATAAAAAGCCAGTGCAGCTGTATACCACTCTGTAACCTTAGTGCTATAGGGGTTGGGACAGCAGGGTGGCCCAGGCTTCCTGGCGGCCAGCCTAACTCCAGGTTCTGTGAAAGATCTCACCTCAAAGCACTAAAATAGAGGGTAAGACAGCAGAACAGCTAGTGTTTCTTTTTATCTCTGCATAAGCTCACAAATGCGCACATCTGCATTGCACGTATACATACACTACACACACCACCTATGTGCACATGCATGCACATATATAAGAGGAAAAAAAGAAAATGAATAAACTTATAAAGCAAGCTTCTCTTTGGGACATTTATTTTTTAAATAACTCATAAATTACACATAGGTATAGGAAATCATAGTTATTTTATTTGTCACCCTGTCTATAAAAATAATGGTAGCTATTGTGTTTGGGAACATAGTGGATTCTGACCCTACATATGATGGTTTTATATTTATTATTCATCCTTTTTTCATTCGCACAAAGTACTCTGCAGAATAATGAGAAATCAGGCAGCTCTGCAGATGGAAAAGGCTTCTGTGGCTTCACTCCCGGCTATGCTTGTCTGGAGAACCCTGACCAAGGCTGCATCTTTATAAATGTCTTTAAGAGGAGTATACAAACATTTGTAAAGGGAAGAGATTTGTCAGTAATGATTCAATATTTTCTTAAAAATGAAAAACCAGGTTCTGCAGCCTCACCTTTAATGCCACTCAACAATCTTCTGGTTTCTAGCTCTAGTTTTGGATTGATGTGGGGGAAATTACAAGCTCTGTTGTTATTGGAGTTGTCAGGGTGAAGTTTTGCTTTTGCAGAATAACAACAGAGAGTCAGCCACTCATTCTCAATAGGCCAGTTGAATAGACCAAATACCAGTGAAAACTATAAAGAAAGGAGAAGAGCAAAGAAGTTTCATGACCCTGTAGTCCGTCTTTGAGGTCTTAGTATGAGGTGAAGGTTTACATAGAGTGTAAGAAGGATTCAGAACTACACAACTCTACTCAGGCTGTGACTCCATTCTCTTCAGCAGGAGTAGGATAACATGCAGGAGTAGCATGAAGTCTCTTTTCCATGGATGAGCTCCCTACTGACTGTACTGACTGACACCAGAGCCCAATCTTTTCTTCACACAGCAGGATATTTCTGAGGAAGTTCTAGTTTCTTGGGGCCCATTGTTCCAATAGTCTTATGATCAAATGGAGGCACAGGCATCATCCTTACAGCAGCTTTATTCCTGCCAGGGCAACTATATTTGATGTGATTGCCTATGGGGCTTCCATTTATTACAGTTGCACTAAAGCAAATGTAACCTTAGGACATGGGGAAATTTTAAATTAGCATCTGGTGTCAGTGAGAGAGAAGGAAATCAACAGTGAACTTGAAAAATATTTGACTGGGAGAGTTATCTCAGCAAATGGGCCAATATAAAACTCGATAATCACATGCATATCTGGCTGAAAAGGCTAACCTAGGAGCCCTGAACCAGATGGAAACAGAGTGATTGGTTCAGTTTCATTTAAGTAGTGAAATCAGAATCAAGCAAACATATGGCTAAGTTCAGTTCAAAACCCATCCTCTGACTACAGGGTGAGGCCCGATTTAGACAGAAATATCAGAATGCATCCCTTTTATTACAAATACAGCTCACTAGGGCAAGTTCAGGTGGGCTAGCAAGGACCCATGTGGGTTGCTATGCTGAGAGTCACTATTTCAAGACATGAACAATGAGGAAGACTAACGAATGCTGTAAGTACTAGCTTTAAATAAGCCCAAACCTTGACTTAACCTCACAGTCCCCAGTTCTAACCCTTCATGGTGTCTTCTCATTCTATTTCTCCTACTCATAGGGACTTTCTTTAAGACTCAAGATCCATTATGTCTACAGTTCCTTCAGAACTCGACTTTTGCTGATATGAACATGTCAGCATAAGGCTTTGTCCTCTGGACATACTGACTTGGCATTCCTGCTGTTTTTCTTAGACCTCTAAAACAAGAGTTCACTATGTCGTAACATATACCAGGGTAAGCCATCTTAATTTTGTCGATCCCTGAAGTTTTGGGTTTGGGACAGAGGAGATGGGCCAGTTGGCAAAATGCTTTTTTCTCAAGCAGAAGGACCCGGACTTGATTTCCAGAATCCCTGTTAAAAATAAATATACAAATTTATGCCAATGTATGCCTGTAATTCCAGCACTGGAGGTGCAGAGATGGATGGTCACTGGGATTAACTGTCCAAGAATTCTAGCCCCATTGGTGAGCTTCACTTTAAATGAGAAACCGTATTTCAAGAAAGGGTAGAACATCACAGAGAAAAACATTGGATGTCAACCTCTTCCTCCATTTTCCTTTTACACATGCAAATGGAGACACAATCACATGCATGAAATATTCATTCACAAGTAAATTATTTTAAAATAATTAAGTACAAAAGAAATTTTATATCTTTATTGGGATTTGTTAATGAAGTAAAATTTTAAAAAATCAAAGAAAATGAGAAAACTCATTAAGCTAGTTCCAAAATGACTTTTTGACAGAAACATATATGTTGAAAAGGCCGTAGGTATTTTCTAAGCAGACAAATATCTACTTTTCATAAATGTGTATTTAAGACAGGCCTGTCTTGGGCTGGAGAGATGGCTCAGAGGTTAAGAGTACTGACTGCTCTTCCAGAGGTCCTGAGTTCAATTCCCAGCAACCACATGGTGGCTTATAGCCATCTATAATGAGACCTGGTGCCCCCTTCTGGCTTGCAGGCACACGTGGAAGGAATGCTATACACATAATAAGACAGGCCTGTCTTAAGATCATAAAGATACACATGGTACAAAACTAAAAAAGCACACACATAGTACATGACTAAAGAAATGGACATGCTATGGATAGCTAAGCACAACTAGTGGCTAGCTAAGGAATTACATACAAGATGGAAAGCTCAAGAAGTGCACACATGGTGAAGGAAATACTCATGTGGTGGGCAGCTAAGGAAATGTACAAATAGTAGGCAGCTCGGAAGTCTGGAACAGCTGAAGAGAGGATACAGCAGTTAAGAGACTTGTTTATATATCCAAAGATGGAAGATCAATTCCTAGTGCTCATATCAGGCACTCTCCCAACTGCCCGTAACGCTAGTTCCAGGGGACTCACATGAGCATATCCATACACAGACACATATACACATAACAATAAAATAAGCATTTCTTTAAGAAAAGAAAAATGTAGCTTTTTTGTTTGTGTTTAACATTGTAGGACTGTACATGAAGAGTACTCTTAAGTTATAACTTCATACTGACTAACTTAGTCAGATTCCTAACATGTTGGAAAAAAAAAACCCTATATTACAACTTTATTTTTCTGGCAGATTTCATATTCAATAAATGTTAGATACTTTTAATCTTGAGTGCTTATATTTTTATTTTTCTTGAGATTAAGGTAACAGTTTAATACATTCAGGATTAAATGACAACATATTTTTCTACTGACTTGGCTCCAGAAATTTACCCAAATATAGTAGGAATCTAAATGGGAACAATCAAGAAACCTAAGACTTTATGATTGCTGTTTTCTCCAATGTCTTGAAACCTGAAAAAATAGAGAGATCTTTGGAGAAGTTCAGATTTTAATTTCTATATTATCATCTACTAATTCAGTGATGTTAGGAGAATTGTAGGTTTCTATAGACAAAGATGTGCACCTCCTTATCACACAGAGTGAGAAAGAACATCAATGAATCATGCATCAGATATCATAGGATTGATTTAGAATATTTTAATGGTACATAAAATTATATTTAATTGGGGATAATTCATCAGTGACTACCTCTGGCACTGACCAGCAACTTCGTGAATCCCTGGTCTTTGTGTCTGTGTTTGTGTGTGTGTGTGTTTTATAATTCATACTTGTTAGTTTTATTTATCAAGTTTACATGATTTATGATTATCTGGGAAGAACATTTTAAAAGACAGGTCATATTTGCATGCTTGTGCTCACCTTGCTAACACATCCATTCCTCCACTGGCATTAGAGCCTCCAATTATTTGGAAATACAGCATATATGGAAGACTAGATGAGACAGAAAGCCTTGTGGAATAAGCAATTACTGCATTCTTGGAATTTTTATTCATAACTAACAATTGAATTATCTGGGTTGCAGTCTGTAAGACATTCCAATAAATCCAAATGTTTGTGCATGTGTGTGTGTATGTGTGTGTGCATATTTATTTATAGACGGTTACTCTTCAGAGTTCTGACTAATACATGAAGTTTGCATACTTTCTGAGCCTCATGTGCTTACATGAGCAACACCAGGAGGGAATGTTTTGATTCAGAGGAAATTGTTGCAGAACATAATGTTATCAGATAAGCTTGAATTATCTATTAAATTCTGAGCTCTCTAATAAACCTGAGGTTCAAATAAGAACATAGCTCTCTTTTGATAGAAAAGTGTTAATAAATTGTCCTTTACTATACAAAGTTTAAAACAGAAATAAAATTATATCATTAATATTTGTCCAAAAGTTCATGAAAAGTAATTAAAACAGAGCTGAGATAAGCTCACTTGACAAGGCATGTGCTGCCTGCACAGAGGAATTCAGCTTGGGTGCCAGCACTCAGATAAATGCTCTATGTATATTGTTGCCTTCTTGGACATAAACAAAACTCTCTGAACTGAATCTTTGAGGTCTGGGTTGAACTAGAGACCCTGCCTCATGAGGAAAATAAAGAGAACATTACAGAAGATAGAGACATAAAGATAACAGCAGGTCTCCATATGCATGTGCAGCCATGTAAATATGTGTGTACACAAATACACAACATACATGTACACAAATCTAAAATAAATATAACAAATTAATTTTAATAGAATATACATCATCAAATTTATTTTTATATTAAAAGCCTCAAAGAAGAAGTTTCCATAAGAATGTGTGAGTTTGTTATAAAAACAGCAATAGAAGCAGTATGTATAATTTCCTAATCTGTTCATGAATAAACCTACTGATGATCTTTGGCACTGGGAACACAATTAGTATTTGTTTTTGTTTCTTTTTTACTTTTAATTTTCTCCCTTCATAGCTATCTAACTCAGCAGGGAAATAAAGAGGGTGTGTTTAGGAAGTAATTTCCATTAACATTAAAAACATTTCCCTGAGTAGAAAAGAAAATTACCCCCTTGCAAGGGCAGCATGAGGATTACTATCATACTAAATTGGATTTCAGTATCACTTCCCATTTTATAGATGTCAGGAATAGGGTGTATTAAAAAACATCATTTTTTTCTCACTCTATTCTGCAATTCTTGTTGTTTAATACTGTTTACTCTTTGCTCTTTTTGAGGCCCGTGATTCTGCTCCCAAATAAATACACTGAATCTTATTATAAACTAAACATGTACTTAGTTTGGCTTATTCGAGATGACTTTTCTTAAATTGTCCCATTAATCTTTTGCCTCTGGGATTCTTTTTTTTTTTATTTATTTCTGTATATCTTACTTTCACACTTACCCCATGGCTGGCTGTGCAGCTGAGAGGCTGGATCCTAGCATCCTCCTTTCCTTATTTTGTTGCTTTTTCTTTTCTCCTTCCTTCTTCTTCCTTCTTTCTCTCTTTCTTCCCTTCTCTTTATTATCTCCGCCTGAAAGCCCTGCCTTTCCTTTAGCTTGCCTTGCTATTGGTATTGAACTCTTTACTAGATCAATGATCAGGTGTTTTAGGCCGCAAAAGTAAAACAACTTCACAGAGTTAAACAAATGCAACATAAAAAATGCACCATTAAACAAATGTTCCACAACATAAACACATTTAACACATCTTTAACTAATATACTCTAACAGTATTCTTTATAGTTTAGTAAAATGTGACAGACATAAGTTTTGGGTATGATAGGGAAATCTGGTTCAACATAATGACTTGTGAATATGACCATTGGATGGCGCAGCAGGTAGTAAGGTCACGATGTCATCTTGTGGAGTAAAGATAGATTGAGGGTCACTCATGCTTTGGTGATTGTTACAGTGTGAAATGTCACTAACATACTTTTTTGCTTATTTTATTTACATTTTCACACCAAAACACTTACCGAAACATGGTCATCTTCCACAGCTTCCTATACCACTTTATGAGTGCCATCTACAAAGGAGATCAAGCAGCACCTCAATAATACCATGGCCAGAGCTTGATCAGTTGTTACTGCAACAGAGGTCTTGTCTATTGGTGTTCCCCGTAACTGTTTCTGAATGTAATGGGACCATCATTCATCCAAGGATCGTTTCAAGGATAAAAATAGAATTTTGAAAAGGATTACTTGGGTAAAATAGTACCACTACCTTTGAAGAGGCCTTGCGCTCACTATGAAAGCCATGCAAGTATTTGCAGATTCTGTAGGCAGATAGCAATTCAAACAGCATACACATACAGAATACATATGAATGGCAAAAATGTATATAGGAAAAGAAGAGAAAAGAAGTTAAAAAGGAGAATTGTGGAGGTAAAGCCTGGTATTTCCTACACAGACTGTTGTATCTCCTATATTCCCTCCCCTCACTTCCGATACATTCTGACCAAGGATGTTCACAGAAATGTCTTTGGCATCAACTACAGGACCTGGAATTATACCCAATAGCCTATCTACCCAATTTGCATTATATCATTTTTATATTAGTGAATTTTTCTGGAAATTGCATCCCATTTTCCAAGGAAAATAGAGCTAGAAAACATCATTTTGAGTGAGGTAACCCAGACCCAGAAAGACAATTATCACATGTACTCACTCATAAGTGGTTTTTAAACATAAAGCAAAGAAAACCAGCACACAAATAACAATCCCTGAAAACCTAGACAGCAATTAGGACCCTAAGAGAGACATACATAGATGTGATCTACATGGAAAGTAGAAAAAGACAAGATCTCCTGAGTATATTGGAGCATGGGGATCTTGGAGAAGGGTTGAAGAGGAAGGGAGGGGAGCAGAGAAAAATGTAAAGCTCAATAGAAATAAAAAACAAAACCAAAAGAAAATATTTGTGCTAAATTAAAAAGACAGAGAGAGAGAGAGACCATGCCTTTTTCTACTTTTCTTGTAGATTACATCCATATATGTCTCTGTTAGGGTCCTTTTTATTGTTTAGGTTCTCTGAGATTGTGAATGATAGGCTGGTTTTTATTTGCTTTATGTCTAAAAGGAACTCATCAGTGAATACTACATATGATATTTGTCTCTCTGGGTCTTAGTTACCTCACTCAATATGATATTTTCTAGATCCATCCATTTGTCCCCAAAATTCAAGATACCATTATCATTTTCTTCTGTGTACTTCTCCATTGTGTAAATGTACCACATTTTCTTTATCCATTCTTAAGTCAAAGGGCATTTTGGTTGTTTCCAGGTTCTGGCTATGACAAACAATGCTACTATGAACATAGTTGAGCACATGTCTTTGTGGTACAATTGAGTATTTTTTTCAGTGTATACTTAAAAGGTGTATTGCTGAGTCTTGAAGTAGGTTGCTTCCTAATTTTCTGAGAAGTTGCCAAACTGATATCCAAAGTGGCTGTACCAGTTTGTAATCACACCAGGAATGGAGGAGTGTTCTCTTTACCCCACATTTTCTCCAGTATAAACTGTCATCAGTGTTTTTGATCTTGGCCATTCTTACAGGTGTTTTGATTTGAATTTCTCTGGTGACTAAGGATGTTGAGCATTGTCCTAAATGTCTTTTGGCCATTTAAGATATCTTTGTTGAGTGTTCTGTTCATGTCTGTACCCCATTTTTTAATTGGATAAATGTGTTGATTAGATTATTTGATGATCAATTTCCTGAGTTCTTTGTACATTTTAGAGATCTGCCCTCTATCTATTTTTCTCATTCTGCAGGCTGCTGTTTTGTTTTATTGACAGTGTCCTTTGCTTTACAGAAGGTTCTCAGATTCAGGAGGTCCCATATATTTATTGTTTCTCCCAGCGTCATTGCTACTGGGGTTATAGTTAGGAAGTGAAGTGGTTCTCTGTGCCAATGCATTCAAGTGTACTTCCTACTTTCTCTTCAATGAGATTTAGTGTGGTTTGTTTTATGTTGAGGTCTTTGATCCATTTGAACTTGAGCTTTTCATGGTCATAGATATGGATCTATTTTCATTCTGCTACATGCTGATATCCAGTTATGTCATAACTATTTGTTGAATATGCTTTCTTTTTTCCATTTTATATTTTTTGCTTCTTTGTCAAAAATTAGGTGTTCGTAGCTGTGTGGATTGATATCTGGCTTTTTGATTCAGTTCCATTGGTCCTTCTGTTTATTTTTATTCCAATATCAGGCTGCTTTTTGTACTGTAGCTCTGTAGTAGAGTTTGAAATCAGGAATTATGATGCCTTTAGAAGTTCCTTTATTGTACTGGATTGTTTTACCCAGTATAGTATTTGGCTATCTTTTATTTTTTTGCTTTTCTGTATGAAGTTAAGTATTGTTCTTTTGAGGTCTATGAGAATTTTGTTGTGATTTTGATGGGCATTGGATTGAATCTGTAGATTGCCTTTGGTAAGATTACCATTTTTACTATTTTAATTCTGCCTACCTAAGCCGGGCGATGGTGGCACATGCCTTTAATCCCAGCACTCGGGAGGCAGAGGCAGGCAGATCTCTGTGAGTTCGAGACCAGCCAGGTCTACAGAGCTAGTTCCAGGACAGGCTCAAAAGCCACAGAGAAACCCTGTCTTGAGAAACCAAAAATAAATAAATAAATAGATAGATAGATAGATAGATAGATAGATAGATAGATAGATAAATTATATTTAAATTCTGCTTAGCTAAGATCATGGAAGATCTTCCCATATTCTAGTGTCTTCTTCAATTGTTTTCTTCAAAGATTTAAATTTCTTTTCATGCAGGTCTTTCACTTTTTTGGTTACTGTTTCTCTAAGGTATTTTATGTTATTTGTGGCTATTGTGAAGGGTGATACTTCTCTGATTTGTTTCTCAGTTCATTTATCATCTATGTAAAGTAGGGCTACTGATTTTTTTTAGTTAAATTTTTATCCTGCTACATTACTGAAGGTGTTTATAAATTGTAGAAATTCTTGGTAGAATTTTTAGGGTTACTTATGTAAACTATCATATCATCAGAAAGTATTGAGAGTTTGACTTCTTTTTCAATTTTTATCCTCTTGATCTCCATTTATTGTCTAATTACTCTAGCTAGAACCTCAAGTACTATATTGAATAGATATGGACAGAGTGGAAAAGCCTGTCTTTTTACTGATTTCAGTGGGGTCTAGTTAAGTTTTTCTCCATTTAGTTTGATCTTGGCTGTTGGCTTGCTGTACATTATTTTTATTATGTTTAGGCATGCTCCCTCTATTCCCTACTCTCTCCAAGAACTTTATCAGTAAGGGATGTAATATTTTGTTGAAGGTCTTTTTTAGCATCTAATGAGATGATCACATGGTTTCTTTTTTATTCAGTTTGCTTATATGGTGGATTGTATTGCTAGATTTTCATATGTTGAAAATCCTGCATTTCTGGGATGAAGCCAACTCTATCATGGTGGATGATTTTTCTAATGTGTTCTTGGATTCAGTTTGCCCATATTTTATTGAGTATTTTTACATCAATATTCATGAGTGAGATTTTTCAGTAGTTCTCTTTCTTAGTAATATCTTTCTGTTGTTTGGGTATCAGGGTAATTGTAGACTCATAAAAATAGTTTGGCAATGTCCTTTCTGTTTATATTGTGTGCAACAATTTGAGGAGTATAGGTATTAGTGCTTCTATGAAAATCTTGTAGAATTCTGAGCTGAAACCATCAGGCCCTGGGCTTGTTTTGGTTGTGAGACTTTTGATGACTGTTTTTTATTTCCTTAGCCATGATAGGTCTTTTCAGTTTGATTGTCTGGTTGTGATTTAACTTTGGTGAGTGATGTTTAATCCAGAAAATTGTCCATTTCCTTCAAGTTTTCTTATTTATGTGGAGCACAGGTTTTTGAAATATGGCCTAATGATTCTTTGGATTCCTTCTGTGCCTGTTGTTATTTTCCCCTTTTCATTTCTAATTTTCTTAATTTAGGTATTCTCCCTCTGCCTTTCGTTTGTTTGGATAAAGTTTTGTCTATTTTGTTGATTCTTCTCAAAGAACCAATTCTTTGTCTCATTGATTCTTTGTGTTGTTTTCTTGGTTCCTTTTTTGTTTTTTTTCAGCTCTCAATTTGTTTATTTCCTTACATCTAGTCCTTCTGTGTGAATGTGTTTCTTTTTGACATGAGTTAACTCGTTAGTGTGGGATTTTTCTAGCTTCTTTATGTAGACATTTAGTGCAATGAACTTTTGCCTCAACACTGTTTTCATTCTGGCCCATAAATTTGGGTATGTTGTGTGGTCATTTTTATTGAATTTTATGAAGTCTTTAATTTCTTTCTTTATTTCTTTCTTGACTCTTTGATGATTCAGGTGATCATTGTTTAATTTCCATGTATTTGTGGACTTTCTGAAATTAGTGTTGCTGTTGAATTCTTATTTAAAGCCATGGTTATCTGATAAAATACATGGGGTTATTCCATTTTTTTTGTATCTGTTGAGGTTTGTTTTATTACCTAGTATGTGATCAATTTTTGAGAAGGTTCCATAAGGTGCTGAGAAGATGGTATATTCCTTTATGTTTTTTGGATGGAATGTTTTATAGATGCTGTTAAGTACATTTGAGTCATAACATCTGTTAGTTCCCTTATTTCTTTGTTTATTTTCTGTCTGACAGACCTTTCCAGTGATGAGAAGGGAGTGTTGAGGTATTCTACTATTTTTGTGTGGGGTTTAATGTATGATTTAAGCTTTATTGGAGTTTCTTTTACATATGAGGGCACCCTTGCATTTGGGGCATAGATGTACAGTATTAAAATTTTTTATGGATTTTTTTTCCTGTGACTAATATGAAATGTCTTTCTTTGTTTCTTTTGATTGATTTTCATTTGAATTCTATTTTGTTATCTATTAGGATAGCTACCCCAGCTTTTTATAAGTCCATTTAATTAGAATTTTTTTCACCATTCTTTTCTTTAAGGCGATGTCTGTCTTTGATGTTGAGGTGTGGTTTTTTTTTTTTTTTTTTTTTTGTATGTTGCAAAAAGATGGAATCTGTTTTCATACCCAGTCTGCTAGTCTGTGCCTTTTTGTAGGTGAGTTGAGTCAATTTATATTAAGGGATATTAACTATCAGTGATTGCTAGTCCCTGTTATTTTAGTTTTCATTGTTAGTGATGTTATTATGTGAGCATTTCCCTTATTTCAGATATCTGCTGTCAGATCACCTATTGTTTGTGTTTTTGTGTGTGGAGCTAACTTCCTTGGGTTGAGGTTTTCCTTATATTATTTTGTGTGGGGATATATTTGTGGCTAGTTCAATCTGATTCTGTCATGGAATGTCATTTTTTGTCCATCTATGGTGATTGAAAGTATTGCTAAGTATAGTAGACTGGACTGACTTACATCCTTGATCTATTACTCTCTGCATTATATGTGACTAGGGCCTTCTGGTTTTCATTGTTTCCATTTAGAAGTCAGGTGTAACCTTAGACTTTCCACAGGGCAGGGAACCCTGACTATTCTTCGGACTGGAGAGGGAGGGGAAGAGGAGTGGGGGGGGAGGGGGAGAGGAGTGGGAGGAAGGGGAGGGAAATGGGACACTGGGAGGAGGCAGAAATTTTTTTCAATAAAAAAAATAATAATAAAAAAGTCAGGTGTCATTCTGATAGGTCTGCCTTTATATTACTTGGCCTTTTTCATTTGCAGCTCTTAATGTTATTTCCTTATTGTGTATATTTAGATTTTTATTATCAAGTGGCAAAAAATTTTTTTTGATCCAGTCTATTTGGTGTTCTGTAAGCTTCTTTTATCTTTATACGCATATCTTTCTTTAGTTTGGAAAAGTTTTATTTGTGATTTTGTTGAATATATTTTCTATGCTTTTGAGTTGACTTCTTATTTTTTATTTTTTATATATGAATCCCAGTTGTCCCTCCCCTATTTCCCATACCCCACCTCCCTTCTGCTCCTCCAAGAGATTAATACCTTCCCTGGGAGTTCAGCTATGACTGGCTTGTCCCCTCATTGTGGCAGGACCAAGGTCTTCCCCCCAACACATGCGTAGGTTGAGCAAGGTATCTTTACATGTAGAATGGGCTCCAGAAAGTAAGTTTATGTATTAGTGCTAGATCCTTGTCCCTCTGCCAGTGGCCCTAAATGCTGTTGAAGCCACATTTGTCAGCTGTATTCATGGGGTCTAGTTTGGTCCTATGCAGGTTTCCCCATTGTCGGTCTGGAATGATCTACCTTACACAAATTGGGTTTAAAAACTCAGTAGGTCTCCTATATACAGATGGTAAATAGGTTGAAAAAGAATCAGAGAATCCTTGGCTTCTCAGCAGCCCTCATTGTCCACCATGTTCAGAGAGTCTGGTTTTATCCCATGCTATTTCAGTCCCAGTCCAGCTGGCCTTGGTGAGCTCCCTTTAGATCAGCCCCACTGTCTCAGTGGGTGGGTGCACCCCTCTCAGTCTGGACTTCCTTGCTCATGTTCTCCCTCCTTCTGCTCCTCATTTGGACCTTGGGAGCTCAGTCCAGTGCTCCAGTGTGGGTCTCTGTCTCTATCTCCATCCATCACCAGATGAAGGTTCTATGGTGGTATGCAAGATATTCATTAGTATCGCTATAGGTTCATCAACCTTCACAGTAGCCACAGACAATATAAAATATCTTAGAGTAAGTCTAATGAAACAAGTGAAGACCTGTAAGGCAAGAACTTTAAGTCTTTGAGGAAAAAAACTGAAGACGATATCAGAAAATGAAAATATCTCCTGTGTTCATGGAGTGGTAGGAATAATATAGGAAAAATTGTAATCTACAGATTCAATGCAATTTCCATCAAAATCCAACCAAAATTCTTACCAGACCTCAAAAGATCAATACGAAATTTCAAATGTAGAAATAAAAAACCCAGGATAGCCAAAACAGCCCTTTACAAACTTGGTTTTAAGGGTAGTGTTATTCCTCCATGTTTGCTACTTCAAACATATTGCAGATTCAAGCTCATATGGGGCTTCTTACCTTCTGCTTGCTCTAGGAGAGATTGATTTCTTTGTGTTTTCTGTTTTTAGAAAGGATGTGTACTCCAGGCTTATCCACTCTTTCTCTAACCTCTTTTATTTCTTACATCATCTTGCCCAATTCTGGTCCTTCCACTTCTTGTATACAAGACGTATCACCATACTAGTTCATTCCAGCATTAATTTGCCATAGTGACATCATTAACATCTGCTAAATTCTTTACTAAGGGATTAAAGGGTGTACATCTTTGGTGCTGCATTACTCAATATATCCCAAAGAACTAGGTCAGAATACATGTGAAGGCAGATGGTTGATCTGTATGAGAAATTATGTGACATGTGACTTAAATGGTTGGAAGCATACCCAGAAGACAGAAATAAAATACAAGATGTGTGTGCATCAAAGTATAACACTTAAAACACATAGTCATTTTAATATAATTTAATGCTAACAAGAATCCAACAGATATGTCCCCTGACACATAAAAAATATGGAATTTAGGCATTTCCATCAGGCCTCCTTTGTAATTACAAGAAGTATTGTAGGACATGTGTCATACAGGTATGCCATTTGTGAAGGCTTTTCTGGAAAAAGAACTAGACAGTGTTATTTTACTCTATTATGCAAATTAACCTTTTGTTTCCAATCTATGCTCAGGTTATGAGCAGTGAAATTACAATCTTCTTTAAAATATTTATTGTGAAAATGTTACCTTAATTTTTCCCAGGAAATAGGTGACTCCAATAAACCAGATATAAATAAAATTTCAACAAAAAATGGAGTCTGTGGGAAGTTTCTGTTTACAAATTATGGTGACATTATATGTCAACAGTGGCTTTCAGGGAGGCAAAGATTAAGATCAACCTCTACTAGATAGATTTTAGTTTGACTCTGAATTTTGACAGCTGAAATAGAGGTGTACACATGTCTTCTTAGTAATATTTTTATTATTAAATAGAAATTACCTGTATTTTCAAGAAAACTCAAGATGAAAAGACTTGCCATTGAAGTCTGATGACATGAGTTTGATCCTTAGCACCACAGAAGAGAGAACCCACTCTAGCAAATTATTCTCTGACATCTGGACACCTGCATTTATATTGTCACACGCATAAAGGTACATCTATGGACCTACACACAAAAGTGACACACACACCTCACATATACCCACACCTCATATACACACATCTCATACACATACGTATAATAATAGTAAATTACAGAAAATTATGAGAAATGGGATTGCTTAGTTTGTACTTGCTGCTAAGCTTGATGACCCAAATTCATTTCCGAAATCTTGCATGGTGGAATGCTGAGAACCAGGTCCTATAAGTTGTCCTCTTCAATACCAATGTCATAGGACCTGTTTACATCTACACAATTAGTCTTGCAAACAAAATAACTAACTAGACCTTTTACAATTAAAGTAAGATTAACAAAAGAACCTGAGACACAATTACATTTGCTAACAACTGAGTTACCCAGTTTCTGTAATCAGTGACCACCTACAATGTCCATCTATGTGTCTGTTGACAAATATGATACATTGCCTGTTCCTCTCTTCTTCATTAATAACCTATCATTTGACTGGTATATATTTATTGTATATCTTGATGGGTTCTAAGAAAGCATTTTCCTTCAGATACATATTCTGATGACATTCAGGTCCACAGGCATATCAGAATTCAGAATGGAGCCAGTGCACCACAACACATCCCAGGGGAGAGGTGAGCCACTTCTGATCCCTATGAAGCTGATTGAGCAAAAGACAACTTTTTCAAACCAAATTCTCACCTTTTACTTACTAGAGGGCAGAAGTGACAGTCAAGCTGAAAAGTTCATATGATTTAGGGCACAACAGGAGGACTTTGCAAATCTGAAATGGAGAAAAAAAGAGTGTCTTTCACTGTGACAAAGGCCTTCTTTCATTGAAATAAGCAATAACTCAGAGAGTGAGCTACAGTACAGGACAGCCAGCAGTCACCAAAGTCAATCATAACCCTGACTACTGAATTATTTGTCCCCAAATCAGGACATTTTCACCAATATGAGATTAGCATTTACCCTATCAGCCTGATGGTGGAATTCATTTTATGAACCCATGTTAAGTGTCTAGTGATCCTCACTAGAAACAATTCTCCAAGACATGCTAGAAATACAGTCTAACATTTTAGGCTTTAAGAGTGACTCTGAAATTGGAGGAACTTAAGCTTCTTCACTAGGAAAATATGAGTAAAATTTACATGAAGGATCATTCAAGATCATGGAACACTGTATATTCTGTTCCAAATTCAAACTGGTCTGCACTAGTCAGGATGGATTTAGCTTTCCAACCAGCTAGTATTAGTTACATGTCACATATTGCTAACGGGCATAAGTTGGCAGATAGGAAGACAGTCCAATGCGATCACATTCTTGCTTCATAACACTTTATGAAAATCAGTGAAATTTGAGAATTTTTGTTGGTAAAATCAGAACTAGAAGCTACTAGGTATATAAGAATAGTGCTGTAATACTCTGAATTGTGTTGTAAAAGGAGCGTAGGCTACTTTTCATCCCTCCTGGCTCCCGGCCACCCGGTTAGCTTTACCCAAAATAATTACATGGAAACTGTATTCATTTAAACATTGCCTGGCCCATTATCTCTAGCCTCTTCTTGGCTAACTCTCTTATCTTAGTTAACCCATTTCTATTAAGTCTGTGTATCACCATGTGACTGTGGCTTACTGGAATGATTCTAGCCTACATTAATTTCAGGCCGGAGAGCCATGGAGTCTGCATGACTCTTCTTTCTTTCTCCCCGCATTCTGTTTGGTCTACTCCACCTATCTAAGTTGCTGTTCTATCAAAGGCCAAGGCAGTTTCTTTATTGGACCAATGAAAGTAACACATAGACAGAAGACCCTCCTACTCCAGAATTGTTTTATCTAAATGGTAAGAATATTAAACTTAAGAAAAAAACATATGTGGGACTAACAGGATGGTGTAGCAATTAAAGATACTTGCCACCAAATCTGAACATCTGAGTGTAATTACCTTGGCTCATATTTTAGAAATAGTACAAATGCATTGTTTGCAATTTTACAGAAAGTGAATATGCACTTAAATGATTAAAAAAGAGTGTAACATAATATGAACAGGTATTAGCTTAATTTCATATGTTTTAATAAAAGTATATATGAAAAATTTCCCCTATTATTTATTTATTTAAAAAAACCTATCTTTTTTGTTATACATACCAATCCAAGTTCCCACTCCCTCCCCCCTCCCATTCCCTTTATATACTCTCCCACCCCACCCCCATTCAATCCTCAGAAAGGGTAAGGTACATTGCTTTGGGGATAATCCAAGGTCCTCCTTACTATATCTAGGCTCAGCAAGGTATCCATCCAAAGAGAATAGGTTTCCAAGTAGCCTGTACAAGCAGTAGGGATTAATTTTTGTGCCACTGCCAGTGGCCCCTCAGTCTTCCCTAGCCATGCAACTGTCATCCACAATCAGAGGAACTACTTTGGACCTATGCTTGTTCCTTTCCAGTCTGGCTGGAGTTTTTGAGCTCCCATGAGCTCAGGTAGACTGTTACAGTTGGTGTACCCATCATGGTTTTGAGCTC
>NC_022013.1:16492495-16494893 GCF_000317375.1 Microtus ochrogaster | reverse complement strand
CCATGAGCTCAGGTAGACTGTTACAGTTGATGTACCCATCATGGTTTTGAGCTCCCTTGAGCTCAGGTAGACTGTTACAGTTGGTGTACCCATCACGGTCTTGACCTCTTTGCTCATATTCTCACTTCTCTCACTCTACAACTGGACTTTGGTAGCTTAGATGCAGGTCTCTGTCTCTGTTTCCATCAGTTGCTAGATGAAGGTTATATTTAAGATAATCATCAGTCTGACTGCAGGGCAAGTCAAAATCAGACCCCTCAATTGGGGTCATTCTTGTGGGTTCCTGGGAATTTCTCTAGAACCAGATTTCTTTCTTACCCTATAATGGATCTCCCAACCACGATATCTCTTTCCTGCTGGGTAGTAATCCATTAAAATCATGATATCTTGATTTTGCAGAAAAAAAGGATGGAGCTAGAAAACATTATTTTAAGTGAGGTAACCCAGACACAGAAAGACAATTATGACATGTACTCACTCATAAGTGGTTTCTAAACATAAAGCAAAGAAAATCAGCCTACAAATCACAATCCTGCAGAACTTAGACAATGATGAGGACCCTAAGAGAGACATACATAGATCTAATCTACATGGGAAGTAGAAAAAAATAAGATCTCCTGAGTAAATTGGGAGCATGGGGACCTTGGAAGAAGGTTGAAGAGGGAGGGGAGAGTTAGAGAGGAGAGCAGAGAAAAATGTAGAGCTCAATAAAATTTATGAAAAAAGGAAAAAAACCATATCTCTTTCTTTACCCTTCCTCCTTCTTCCTTCCTCCTTCTTGACTATCCCATTCCCTCAAGTTCTCCTCATTCTTCCTCTTCTCACCTCTTCCTCTTCTTCTACCTTCTCTTCTTCACCCACTCCCATGCTCCCAATTTTGTCAGTCAATCTTGTCTGGTTCGATTTTCCAGCTGGATTTCTATATGTTTTTTTTTTTTTTTTTTTAGGGTTCACATTGTTACTTAGCTTCTCTAGGATCATGAAGTATAGGCTCAGTAACCTTTGTTTATAGCTAGTGGATACTAGCATATGACAATTTTTAAGAAAGAAAGTGAGCACCAGCAATTATGGAAACAGATATAATAAGATCACAGAAGAAAGTTTTGATCACATTCTAAGTATATTGTTATCATACTGATTAAAAGAGAACATAGAGACAGCATGCTCCTCAGTGCCTAGGGAACATTAAACTGATCTTGGACTCCTGGCCAGAGTGAGGACTCCATCTATACACTTCACTCAGCAGAGTAAAGCTACAGGAGTTATAATGGTACCTAGAGGCTTGGATTTATTATATGTTTAGTAAAAAACAGTTTTTGAAATAAGATGATAGCTTTTCTCTGAATTGTTTCATTAAAATTTGATCAGAGGGAAGACTTAACTCTTGAAAATGTAATTTTGGCTTCCTGCCATAGTCATGGCTATTCATGATTGCAGAGATTGCTTTTGTGAATTATATTTCCTGGTGAACAGTTCATCCAAAAATAAAGCCTTTGGGAACAGACATCACAGTCCTCAAATGCCTTACTCTGTGAAACTACCAAGTTGTACCTTATGGCTGTTGATAATATCTGCTCGCAGCCTATTTAATCCACATGTTCTCAAATTGGAAAGTAGAAAAGCCATTTCAAAAGAAAGTTTCTTGTGCATTAAATATGTAATGATTCCTATTACATCCTGGAGATATCTTACAGGCATAAGTCCCATGTTTAAACACATATGCGAAAGAGGACATTGGATAGCTCAGTACTAGGTTTCACATTTTACAGATACAAGTCCTGTGCTTACAAACATGTGTGAGAGAGGACATGGATTAGCTCAGTACTCAGTTTGCTGCAACAGATTATAATTTATTTTATTCCAAATATTTAGTATAACCCAAATTTAATTTTGTGCTTTAATACTAACAATACTTTAAAGAGAAAGATTAAAAGCATTTAAGAGAGTTGGATAGGAGGAAATTCTCTTGGAACTGTTATTTGTAAAAGTGTTTATTTTTCTCAATCATGTATCACATTTAGGGTACTATTAGCCATAGGATGTTAAGAAAAGAAATTGAGAATCATAAACACACAAATCTATGGTACAGCACTTCACCAGAGAATAAACTAACATTTTAAGACTATTATTGTTTAATCTGACTTAGAAAATTAGAACTAGGGGCCCACAGATTGAAATTTAAAACTAAGTGAAGCAAACAATGTCTTTAGTCTACACCTACATAAATATACACTTATCCCCTCCAAAGTACGAGCAAACATTAAAATAGATATGCAAGCATACTCACATGTACCTAAGCACTACCAAAATCACAAGCAGATGAAACAAACACACATAACTCAAGCAAGCTCTCTCTCTCTCTCTCTCTCTCTCTCTCTCTCTCTCTCTCTCTCTCTCA
>NC_022013.1:16491198-16492395 GCF_000317375.1 Microtus ochrogaster | reverse complement strand
CTCTCTCTCTCTCTCTCTCTCTCTCTCTCTCTCTCTCTCTCACACACACACACACACACACACACACACACACACACATTAAAGAACTACCCAAATTTGAAGACTTATTTTCATTATCTTTGCCCCTGGTACTACTTTCACTACTACATTGTTGTAAATGAAGAAGATAAAAATAGTTCAGTTGGGTATGGTTGGCACACCCATTTAAAGTGAGAAAGGACTGTGAATTCAAGGCCACTTTAAACTGCATAGTTTTTCCTGTAATAAAAAGATAACTAGCTGAAAAAAAAAAGAGTTAGTACTGAAGAGAGAAGGAAGGGAGAGGAAGAAGGAAAAAGTGAAGTAAAGTAAGAAGGAAGAGGAAGGAAGGAAGAAGAAGGAGATGAGGAGAAATAGTAATGTAATAAGTATAAGAAAACTTAAAGGGATTCATTTCTATTGGGGCAATGGGCAAGTCTCAATCACAGTTAAAATCTTTTAAAATCTCTCTTCATTTTAATGATTAGTTCCTTCCAGGTGTAGTAAAAACACTCCTTCTGAAGTCCATTCTGGGAGTCACTCGCCTGTGCTTTCCCACTAGTGTGGAACATCAGGTCCAATTAAAGCCTTCTCTCGAATGGTCTTTTCTTTGATACCTTTAGTAGTGTCAGCTCAACTGGTAATGGGAAGAAAGAAGCAGCTTTCCTTCAATGATGGTGGTGCTTGAGAAGTCCTTGGCCTGAGCTATATAAGCAGAAAGGAAGTTTGTTGCTAGACAGCTGAAGTGGCAGGAGCTGAACAGAACGAGGGCAGCAGGAAGAAGAAAGGAGACAGGAGACAGGAGACAGAAGCCAAGAGAGGGTGGAGAACTGGGGCTGAAGAAGGGTAAAAGACGATAAGAAAGTGATGTTAGATCTTTATGTGAATATAGAACACAAGAGCAGATTGTCCCCTGAGGACACAGATTAATTCCAAAAAGAAAAGATTAGTGAGCTCTTGAGAGAAGATAAAATAATTGTAGCCCACCAGAAAGAAGAAATATGTTTGTTTTAAGATGTTTTGGAGTGTATAGATGGTGGAGACATGGGGATTAGGGGTATGGGATGAGGAAAGAGGGGTGGGGGTGTGATGGAGGAAGGTCATTGGTTAATTAAATAAAGAAGCTGCTTGCCCTGATAGGTTAAAACAGGAGGGAGGAGTAAACAGAGCAGAATGCTG
>NC_022013.1:16484698-16491098 GCF_000317375.1 Microtus ochrogaster | reverse complement strand
AGGCACACGCGATGAAGCTCCGACCCAGGATGGACGTAGGCTAGAATCTTCCCGGTAAGCGCACCTTGGAGTGTGACACATATGATTGGAAATGGGTTAGTCTAGGTGCGAGAGTTAGCCGAGAAAAGGGCTAGAGCTAAAGAGTCAAGCAGTGATTGAAAGAATGCGGTTTGTGTGTTGTTATTTCCGGGCATAAGCTAGCCGTGCCGGGGTTCTGGGGAAAGCTAGCCTGAGGCGGCCGGGGTGCGGCCGGGGTTCTGGGGATGCAGCCCCGCCGCTTTTATTACTACAGGGGTGGGGCATTGCATAGCCAGAAAAGAATCTTTTTAACATGTTACTTAGAAAGTGTGTATAAAGTGGGGGAGAAAGCAAAAGTTGTTAATATATCCTTTATACAATGAGAAATAAAAACCACGGTCGGCGGGGAACCTGGTTCTGCCTCAACTTGATATGCTGTGTTTTGTTGACTCCCATGGGAGGTCTGCCTCTTTCTGAACTGAGGAGGAGTGGATGGGGGTTGTAGATGGGAGGTAGTGGGGTAACAGGAAGAGAGGAGGGGGAGGAAACTGTGCTTGGTATGCAAAATAAATGAAAAAATTTGACAAAGAAAAAAGTACCATAGTACTGTGTTTTTCAATTATCTGGAGGTTGGTTATGTGGAGAACTTTTAGGCAGAAAATAACACAGAATTTACAGACACCCCATATAAGGTGGTGTTCATTTACTCACAACAGTGGGAAATATAGAACAGGCTATATAGAGAGAGCTCTACAGAGCTAAGGATGAATGCAAACTGAGCCGCATCTAGTCTGTGATCTAAGGTTGGCAAAGAGAGACTTCAAGTTCTGATTCCCAAAAAAGTCCCAGATTACTGCCATATCTGTAGCTCCCCAGGCTTCAAATGCCACAGGCCAAGAGCTATAACACCAGGTGAGTTAAGACCCAAAACATCCTCACTCCCTATTCCTATGCATGCTCACTGACCTTGGATGCTACAAAGCAGTAAAAAATGTCACTAGTTGGGCCATCTTATAAGGTATATAGCAACAGTCAATGACTGAAAAATTCCAACTTATTATACACACAAGAATGCTGTAAGTTATGATGTCACAGTCCCATATAAGAACTGTAACAAGAAAGAGTGTAAGATCGCTGCTTGCTGCCAAATACCAAAGGAAACAGAATTTATTAATGGCGATCACTGAAAGAACTTTCTCTTGACTATCTATGTTTTCTGCTTGAGCAGAGCAAAAGGATGGCAGTCAGATGACTGAATAAGAAACACAACTATACTTTAGAGAAAATTCATAGAAAAATCATAAGGCATCACACACTCATACTTATAGCAATGCCCTAACTGCCCCCACAAAATTAAGTACCTATAAAAGTGGTGAAAGCTGAAGCTAGAGAAATGGCTCCTTGGATAAAGTGTGTGCTGGGTAAACATGAAAGGCTAAATTCATATACACAAAACTCACAAGTTATAGTTAGTTTATATGTTAACATGAAACATGCTAATGTAATTTTGAAAGAAGAAATCTCAACTGAGAAAATGTTCCCATCAGGTTGCCCCGTGGTACAATTTTTTGATGATTGATATAGGTGAGCTCATCCCACAAGAGATGGTACCACCCCTGTATGGGTTCCCCTGTATGATAAAAAATAGGAGGTTGAAGAAGACATAACTAGCGTTCCAATAAGGAACATACTTACATGGCTTCTATATCAGTTCCTATCTCTAGGTACCTAAACTTCTTAACTCCTGATCTGACTTCTCCCGGTCATAGACCTGTAAGTATAATATGAAATAAACTTTTCTCCCCAGGTTGTTTCTGGTCATAGCATTATCACTATAATAGAAACTCTATGGAATTCAACATATCATGGAGTACATGTCTCTAATGCGAGTACTCTACAATGAAGGAAGAAGTCGAGATAGAAGCTTGCATACTAGGTGTGCATATATATACAGAGGCAAACAGCAAGAGATCACATTTCAAACAGGTGGAACGGGCTTATCAACATTTCAGGTAGTTACCTGATGTCCATATGAGCTCTCTGACACAAGAGTGACTGCACGTAAATATATTCATACACAAGAAGCACATGTGCATGGAACACACAAATGCGCATGAGCATGCAAACACACAGCATAAATACAGAGGACACCCATAAAGTAGTTTTTGAGAAACATAACTTGATTTGGATAATTAATCTATTAAGCACCCTTTTTAAGTTTCTTACATGTAGTTATTCATAGTCCTTAAGGAAAACTGAACAAAGGACAATTGGACTTTTTTCTATAGGCCAGAGCAGAATAGACTGACTCAGTTTGCTCTCATCACTTGGCCAGATACTTTATAAAATGCTTTAACAATACTAAGAAATATAATCCCTTGACAGATGAACAGAAATGCTTATCAGTATTTTCCAATGGCAGACAATAGACTTGAACCTGAAATAAAGTGGCTCATTCTAGATTACAAACTGACAAGGAGCAGAAGGGAATGTGCAGAAGTCTACCCATGGTAAAACAGTCATGACTCTTCCACAGAGGAACAGAGGAAACTGCGAATGAATCAGAAGGAGCAGTCTTAGACAGCAGAGGCTAGCTACGGATGAATCAGAGTTCTGAGACAGGTAATTTTTCATTGTTTATTTATTTTTCCTTTTTGCTCTCTTTAGAGAAGAGATGAAGGAAGGCAAGATATTTAGGGGAACTCCACTGGCATCCCATAAACAATTTATGGAGTTGGGTTTATATGAATGTATGAAAGTATCACATTTATCCATAAAAATATCCAACTAACTAAAAGCACTCTTTGTATTTACTGTCTATTGATTAGAACCAAACACTTACAGGCTGCTTTCAGTGATTTGAATGAGAAATGTTCTCCACAGGATCAGATACTTGAACACGTAATTCCCAGTTGTTGATAGTGTTTGGGAGACTATGGGGAGATACAGCCTTACTAGAGGAAATAAATTACTAGGGATTTGTTCGGGGAATTCATTGCCTTGTTCCAGAGGCAGTTATTACACTCTGCTGAGTATTTGTAGATAAAAAATGTAAGCTCTCCACTTTCTGCTCCCACTGTCCTAGCTGCTACTTAATGCAATGCCTTTCCTCCACGATGGACTCCTAACTTTCTAGAACTGTAAGTTAAAAGAAGGTATTATGACTATAGACTTTTGACTCCACATGTTTAAGATTTAATATTAATTTATCTTTTCAATAAAACAATTAAAAATTTACAGTTAAACTCTACATGAAAAATAATAAAAATATTACATTCAAATACATACAAAAAACATACCCAAAGGGGAAGCAAAAAAATTGTCATACAAGTATATTTAATGCCAAAAATTTTTGATATATTGAATGAGAAACGTCCTTATATGCTCACATATTTAAATGTTTGATTCCAAGCTTGAGGAGGTCAAGAGCAGGTATACCTTGTTAGAGAAAGTACTTCAGTGGGGACCAGCTCTGGGAGTTCATAACCTTCCCCATTTTCATTATGATTCTGTACTGTGTGTTTGCAGTTGAAATATGAACTCTCAGCTCCCTGTCCCTGCCGCTGTGTCTGGGACTTACTGCCATGCCTTCCCACATGGTGAACTCTTATCTTTCTAGAATTATAAACACATTATGTATGTGCATGCCCAGAAGGAGACCAGCATTGCCAGAGAGATGGAGACATAAAGATGGAGTAGAGAAAATAAAAGGGGAAAGAAAGATTGTCATCAAAAAGCTGTAAAATAAAAAAACAGTTTGTCATTCTGAATATGGTGATTCATAGTGAAAAACAAAGGAGAAAATTTTGGTACCGAGGGACTTAATGTATATTGATATCTGGAAGGAACCTGTTCCCACTAACTTCTGCTATTTAAATAAACATGTATTTAAGGATGATGATATAAATTAATAGATGAGTATTACATTAAGTGTAAGGGAACAGAAACATCTCTGAGGTGATATCTCTCTGTTTATATCTGATGATGCATTATGCAACATATAGCAGGTCATGGTACTGCCTCTGTTTGGTGAACAGGGCTTCAGAAGTCCCATTAAGAAAAGTCATGCCACTATCCAATCCTCTCCATCGTCATGGAGATAGAAAAACTTAATGAGTTACCAACAAAGCTCCAAGCATATGTTCCCAGGAACAGTCTTGAGGGAAGCTTGAAGGACATGTACAGTATAAGAAGGCAGCTCAGAGGTTTCTGCCTGCTTCTCCATGTGCTCCTCTTATGCTTTACTGCACCATCTGAGAGATCTCTTGGGACCTCAGGATGAGACTGGGGATTTTCTTAAAGAGATCATTCCATATATGAGTTTAAATAAGTCATTGGAAAAATAAAAGTATATTTAACCTTCAACAATGGAGATTTCTTCTTAAGGTCCAAATCAGGAGCAGAAGGAGAGAGAGCATGATCAAGGAACTCAGGACCACGAGGGGTGCACCCACACACTGAGACAATGGGGATGTTCTATTGGGAACTCACCAAGGCCATCTGGCCTGGGTCTGAAAAAGCATGGGATAAAACCGGACTCGCTGAACATAGCAGACAATGAGGACTACTGAGAACTCACGAACAATGGCAATGGGTTTTTGATCCTACTGCACATACTGGCTTTGGGGGAGCCTAGGCAGTTTGGATGCTCACCTTACTAAACCTGGATGGAGGTGGGCGGTCCTTGGACTTCCCACAGGGCAGGGAACCCTGATTGCTCTTTGGGCTGATGAGGGAGGGGGACTTGATTGGGGGAGGGGGAGGGAAATGGGAGGCGGTGGTGGGGAGGAGGCAGAAATCTTTAATAAATAAATAAATAAACAAATAAATAAATAACCAAAAAAAACCCCAATGGATATTTCTTATTCAACTCATTTTATCAAATGGATCAGGAACTGGTAAGATAGTTCAGAAGGTCAAGGGGGTACCCACCAGTCCTAATAACCTGTAATGAATGCCCAGTTCCCAGATCCAACTTGGTAAATGAAATCATAAACTCCCCAAAACTGCCTTCTGACATCTATATGTGTGCCATGGCACGTGAATGCTGCCCCTTCCACTCACATTCCCACTTACAAGTAAATAAAAGTGAATTACAAACAAAGGACATAGAACAGAAAATATCACAATGGGTCTGGGAGATAGCTCAGACAGGAAAGTATCTGCTGCATTAGAATCTGCATTTGATCCCCAGTAACCATATAAAAGACAAGCTTTCTGACACCTGCATGTAAATCTCAGCACCAGGAAAGCAGACAGGAGAATCTTTTGGCTTGTTATCCAGTGCAGTTGAATCAGTGAGGTGCAGTTTCCTGAGAGAAGCTTCTTTAAAATGGAAAGCAAAGGAGTGACAGGGAAAGATGTGGATACAATATTGACCTCTTCTCTGTATAAACAAGTGTACAAGCACACACACATCACAGACTACACACATACATCTGACTCACATGCACTCACATGCACCTGCACATGCATGCACCTGCACACACACACACACACACACACACACACACACACACACACCAGAAGCACATAAAAAATAAAATATAAAATACTTTAAATTTTAAAAGTACAAAAAAGGCACAATCAAAGAATGGACTCTTCTTTTTTACCAAGCAAATAATAACTTGATGCTTTGACAGCTAGTTGTGAGCTTTACAAAAAAATTTAGACAGCATCTTCTCTCCACTCACATAAGAAATATACAATCCTTGCTTTCTAGGCCATCAACAAGGTTTATCTGCCCATGCTTTCTCCCTACAGAGCTGCAAATGAGCATAAATTATGGAATCTCCTAACTTTCTCCTGGGAATCATCACACCATTCACTAGTTCTCATTAAAATCATTTTCCTGCTGATGCCCATCTTAAATTTCCTTTCATTAATTTCTTCCATTATGCCCAGTCATGCCCCATTTTATGTGAATATATGTGCACTACTCATATTCTTACCAGATTATTTTAGAGGAATATTTGATTATAACACTTCAAAAGCACAAACTTGGTCTTTTTATCCTTGTAGCTGATTCATATGAATGTATAAGGCCTGTTCATCATAAAAATCTGTTTTCATTATGCAAAATTTTAATTGTTAATTAAAATTTCAGTAGTATGTATCTTGGGAAGCTGAAATTCAAGAGGCTCTAAGAAATGTAAATGACCTGCTGAAATGCTGAATTAAAATGAGGGGTCAGACATCATTTATCATTGTCAGGATTAATCATGGGGATGGCTAAACAGGTAGTAAAGCAGGGCCAATTTGCTTACTTATATCAAGATAATAGCAATGTTGATAAGCATGCAAACATGCCTTTATTGCGCTTGTCTTTTAAACATACATACATAGCTCTGTCTTTACATCATACATAACACTCTTTTCAACT
>NC_022013.1:16475942-16484598 GCF_000317375.1 Microtus ochrogaster | reverse complement strand
TTTTCAACTTCCAAAACATATTCATTCTCTCTCTCTCTCTCTCTCTCTCTCTCTCTCTCTCTCTCTCTCTCTCTCTCTTTCAGCTGTTGCTTCAAGGGCATGTTTATAAAATTTCCTCTTACTTAGCTAGCATATACAGCATTAAATCCCTTCTATTTCTTCATTTTCAGAACACCAAATAATTTTTTTTGATGATGCTTGGAATATCTGTATGCTAGGTGCAGTATTTGCTCTGATCTACTCTGTGTCATGGACTTCCCTCTCCTGCATATTGAAACACTTTCTCCTTAAGACTTTTGCTAATTTGGGGGAGATGGAGAGTAGATATGATTTGAGAAAGAAGCAGACATGATTTATTTTTCTGGAAAAATGCCTTATTAACCCAGGCAACATAGCTCAAAGGTCAGGTGAAACAAGGTGGCATTTTTTAAAGATATAATTTATTTTACTCACCCACAAAAATGGCATACACAGCACAGGGACCACATAGAGTCTTTGCCAAAACCTGAGGTATGTTATCGGCTTTCCTATCTCAGTCACGGTAACCCTATTGACTAGCAAGTCTGGCGTCTGACATAGCACCCTGTGGAGACTTCCTCAGAACACTATATGAATCACAGTGATCTGTGTCTTCCTGCCTATTCCATATAACACTCTGGATGGCACCCTTCCTGCTTAAATCTGACTAGAAGTCCAAGATCAGCATTTTATGGGAATGACTAGGAACTGGAAACTGTGCTATCCAAAATCAGGATCTGAAGAAGACTACAGATTTATTAATATTAGCAGACAATATCTTCTAAGCTACAATAGGCTACCTCTTCGATTCCCAGGTGGCACCCATATTTTTCCAAGCTGAAACAACTTCTGACATCCTGTTTTTACTCAGAAACACAGAAGACCCAAGGCTTTTTGGATAATTGTTTAGAAATACCACAGTACCTGACAGATTGTGGTAATACCAAACAATTGTCAATATATCTACTCTTAAACAGTGAGAACAGATAACCCACCAAGAAATGATACCGTCTGTGTGTGGGAGACAGTTGTGTAGCTTGGTCTATCTGAGGAGCCCCTGGAAATAAGACCAGGATCTACTCCTGGTGCATGAGATAGCTTGTCATAGACCTATGGTGGGATTCCATGCTCAGCTTAATGCAGGGGGAGGAACTTGTTCTTCCCTCAGCTTAATGGTCAGGCTTCATTGACCCTCTACAGAAGCCCTTACCCTTTGGGAGGAGAGGACATGCTGTGGGAAGGCAAGAAGGGCAGGAGAAGTGGTAGAAGGAAGAACTGCGATTGGAATGTAAACTGAAATTTAAAACATAAAAAAATAATAATTAAATAAAAACGTAAACAAAAGAAATATTACCAACACCTAATTCCAGATAACTAGGTCAAATCACAAAAACACAAACAAAATGAGTAACCAAGGAAAGATATTTCCTTCAGAAATTTTTAGCCCCATTTTATTGTGCTATGAAAAATGTAACTTAGCTAATTCACAGATCAATGATTTCAAGAAAATACATGTAAATATGTTCTAGAAACTCAAAGAAGGCATGAATAAATCTCTGATTAAAGACAGTAAGAACACAAAAAGAATTGAATCCAATAATTAAATTAAATTGATTCAAGTTTAGAAAATGAAATTTAATAAAGAGAATTTTTAGGAAAAATTTACATGTAATAAAAGTGAAAATTATAAATCAGTATATTAAGCAAAAAGTAGAGAAAGTTCATCAATAAGAAGGAATATAATTTCTTTTTTATTAGCAATATTTAATACAGTTTTTTCTTATTTCTCATACCTGTTCCCATTCCCATTCCCTCGCCTCCTTTTCCTTCACCTTTCACCCCACCCTACTCCTTCATCCACTCCTCAGAAAGAATAAAGCTTCCCATGAGGAGTCAACAAAGTAAGACACTTCACTTCAAGGCAAGAGGAAGGCCTTCCCTCCCTATATCTAGACTGAGCAAGGAATCCCTCCAAAAAGAACATGCTCCTAGATGCCAGTTCAAGCACTAAGCACTAGGAATAAATCCTGGTCCCACTGACTGGCCCCACAGACTTCCTAAGCCTCACAACTGTTCCCCACATTGAGTGGGCCTAGTTTGGTCCTATGCAAGGTCCCCCATTGTCAGTCCAGAGTCAGTCAGCACTAGCTCAGGTCAGCTGTTTCTGTAGGCATCATCACCATGGTCTTGACCCTTTTGCTCATATTATTGTTTCTCCCTCTCTTGGACTGGTCTCCAGTAGCTGGGCACAGTACTTTGTTGTAGATCTCTATGTCTGCTTACATCAGTTTCTGGATGAGGGATCTATGATGAAAATTAAGATAGTCATCAGTCTGATTACAGGGAATGCCAGTTTAGGCATCTTCTCCACCGATGCTTAGAGTCTTAGCTGGGGTCATCCTTATGGATCCCTGAGAATTTCCTTAGTGCCCTGTTTCTCACTAGCCTTTAATGGTTTCCTCAAACAAGGTACAACTTACCTTTCTTTACCTCACTGCCCTTCCCCATTCCTGAACTCCCTGTTTCCTCTCGTTATCCTCCTACCTTCTCTTCTCCCCTCCCCCTCTGCTCCCACCCTCCCTTCTTCCTCCTCCCCAGTTTCTCAGGAGGTTATGTCTGCTTCCCATTCCCAGTGGGATTTATGCGTATCTCTCTCAGGGTTCTCCTTGTTATAATGCTGAAGAAATTGATCACTAAAAATACAGAAATGAAAGATAAAGGTAAGTCTAAATAATACCATGGATGGGACATATAAATCTGGAACACTATAAAAATACCAAAATATGAATAGTTGATATGGAAGAAAAAAACCGTATCAAAAGCAGTGAAAATATTTTTATAAAGCTGAAGAATATAATTTTCCTAAACACAAAATGCCTATAAATCCCAAGAAGCATACAGAACATCAAATATATAGAAAGAGAAAAGTAACTTTTCATACCATATTATAATCAAACTACTAATGTGTAGAAAAAAAAGTATAATTAAAGAAGCAAAAGAAAAAAAGGAAACACCATCAGAAAAACATCTGACTTCTCAATGGGAACCTTAAAAAAACAGAATGGCTTGGAGTGGTGTGCTTCAAGTTTTAATAAACCATAGATGACAGACCTAAGTTTTACACTCTAAAAAACTGTCAGTTGTAATTGAAAAAGAAAGATAAAACTTCCTATTATATAAAAGGTTTATGACCTATAGGTGATATGAGAAGTTATATATGGTCTTAAGAGAAAAAGAAAAATATCCATGCCTAGTGGTGGTGGCACATGCCTTTAATCCCAGCACTTGGGAGGCAGAGGCAAGTGGATCTCTATGAGTTTGAGGCCAGCCTGGTCTATAAGAGCTAGTTCCAGGACAGGCTCCAAAAAAAGCTACAGAGAAACCCTGTCATAAAAAAACTAAATAAAAAAATCCTAAAGGAATATACAATTCTAGAAATGTTAACAAAAAGAAAACACCACCACAACCCCCCCAAAAAACCTAGATTAATAAAATTGTTCAATAATTTTCAATATTAATGGTGTTAACTTCTTATTGAAAAGACATAGACTGAGAGATAGAATTAGAAAACATGATCTCTTTTTTTTCTGCCTCTCAGAAATTCTCTCCACTATCAGTGATTTATTACAATTTATAGCTAGAATAGCAAGAAGTATCCCCATCAAATGGAACCAAGAAACAAGTAGGTATCCCTATTCTGAAGAAAAAAAATCAAACAAAAATCAATTATAAGCTATAAGAAAGAACACTTGGTACTCATTAGGAAAAATCCCAAAAAGAGGATATTACTTTCCATTTCTGACTGACTGCCTTCACTGTGGCAGTCAGAAATGGAAAATTTGTAGTATCTAAATAAAAAAAATGAGATCAATTGTTCATCATTTATGCCCTGACAATGCTTAACCATGAATGGGCAGCACATGCATTGTCGTGGTTCTCTAGTTGTTTCTATACTGGGCAGTCCTACATGCTTGTATTATTGCCACACCAAAGATTCTACTGTCTTTCTTACACTGTCTATCCAGCGTTTTACGGTCTTTCCTGTTTTCCTTATCCTATTCACTCATCCAAGCAGTGCTATCCTTGGATATCTGCCATTATTCATTCTCATAAAATGCCCAATGTATCTTAAGCACTGTTGCCATATCCTGTAGCTTACTTCTTTCCATATATGGAGATGTTTCTTAATGTCATCATTGCACAACCTATTTTTTTTTTGTGTGTGTGTGTGTGATGCCTAGATTCCTCCTGAGACATGCCATCTCAAACACATTCACCTGCTGTTCTGAGGAGCATTTCATTGTCCAGGGTTTGGGGTTGTAAAGAAGGCAACTCAAGACAAGTGTCTCATATACTTGCAATTTAGTTGCTGTTGTCATGTCTCTTGCTGACCAAAGATTTCCTAGTGCCTGGAATGCAGCCCTCCCTGCTATCCATATCCACCTCTTGACATCTGAAATAGTTCCCTCCTTTGAACTGAGGTTTCCTCCCAGGTAGACAAAGTTGGCTTTTTGCTTGAGGTTCTGATTTTTTATCACCATGCTAAAATTCTTGTGTATGCTCTTCTCATGTGCTGTATCTCAGTCTTCTTGATGTTAACTTTCATAACAAGGCTTTCACTTACACCCTATTTATCATGTCCCACAGCTCACTGGAAGTAGTGCTGTATCATCAGCGAAATGCAAGTTATTGATTTGCATACCACCTATCTGCGTGCCTATCTCCTCATCCTCCAAGACTGTTGTTATTATTAATTTCAGGAATATATCAAAGAGTAATGGTGAGAGGCTGCATCCCTGCTACACTCCTACGATTGCCCTAAACTATTCACTTAATTCTAAAAAGAGTTTGACTGATCCAAAGGTATCTTTATAGGCATTTTCTAGTATTTTTATGATTTTCTCTGGGTACCTGTAGAACCTCATTGTTTCCCAAAGTCCTTTCCTCCAAATGCTATCTAATGACTTCCTGAAATTTTTGTAACAGACATTTAAATCTTTTCCAAATTTTCGTGTTTTTCTTCAAGTTGCCCCAGAGTGATGATCTGATCGATTTTGTTCCTGTTACCTCTGAATCCACACTAGCCTCAGATAGGAGGAGAAGATCTTGCTGCAATGGTACAACAAGCCCTGTAATTTGAGCAGTATAGATTGTCTTTCTTCTTGAGTGTGGAAATTATGACTGAGTGCTTCCATTCCATGGAATCCCTTCCTGATGTATCACTCTGAAGAGTCTGATAAGTGCCTCTGTCCCTGAGCCAGTTGTAGCTGCCTCCAGTTTCTCCATGGTGATATCATACACTCCTGGGGCCTTCCTGCTTTGCTATTTGATAGGTTCCTCTATCTTGCTCCTGTCAATATTTAATATTTCCTCAATGTTTCTGGTGTTCAAGTGGCTGCCAAAGTGTTTCTCATTCTAGTCTATGGTGAAAGCATTAGTGTTATTCTATAGGATGTCAAAGTATTGTCTCCATTTTTGCTGTATTCCTCCTGGTTCTGTTAATAAATGACCTTGTCCATCTTTAGTCCTCCAAATCTGAGAAGCATGTCTGGCAGTTATCCATCTGATAGCTTTGTAGACAAAATGTGTTTTATTATGGAGTCTAGCCTCTTTGACCTCTTTGCATATACTTTTTATATACAACTCTCTATACTACTTTGTTCTTCCTTTGACCTCCCAGCACAGATAGTTGTGGTGTTTTGCTCTCTGTGGATTGCCTCTTTTTTTTTTTTTGTTTTTGTTTTTTTTGTTTTTGTTTTTCGAGACAGGGTTTCTCTGTAGCTTTGGAGCCTGTCCTGGAACTCCCTTGGTAGACCAAGCTGGCTTCGAACTCACAGAGATCCGCCTGTCTCTGCCTCCCAAGTGCTGGGATTACAGGCGTGTGCCACCACCGCCCGGCTAAAAAATGTGTAGCCCAGGCTGGCCTCGAACTCGTGATCCTCCTGCCTCTGCCTCCTTCAGCAAATCCTACCGGCGTGCGCCTCCACAACCGGTGAATTGCCTTTTTCTTTGCTCTTTAACTCCCTTCTTTCTTTCCCCAGGTTGATCATCTCTGCAGAAAGCTATTCTACTGGTGTTGCACTTTTTGCATAACCAAGATTCTCATTGGAAGCCGTTTTTATAGCTCTTTTGATTTTCTCCCATTTACTTTCTATATTTGTAGAGGGTCGTTTAATGTTTCCCTCACCTTCTTTCCAGCAGTTCTCTTATATTCTCTCCATATAGCTGGATTCATCCATCGTTTGCAATTGACCTGCTGGTTTGTCTTGCCTGGTGAGTCTCTCCTAAGTTTCCATTGAATGTTGGCCATAAGAAGTTGGTGATCTGACCCTAAGTCAGCATTAGGAAATGATCAACTGCTTGCGATGTTAAATAAGAGTTTACTACTGGCCATAATGTAGTCAATTTGGCTTCATGTACATCAGTGGATTCCCATGTACAGAATCTGCATGGTTTGCCCTGCTTGAATTTTGTGTTGGATATGTACAAATTATTTGCATAGTAGAGGTCAAGCAATCATTTCCCTATATGGTTCCTTTGACTGAGTTCATATGTTCCCATGACTGATATTATTGTCCATTTTTCTTCCGGGTCCCACTCTTGAAGACACCCAAAACAATTAGGATATCATTTTTTTATGCTCTAATTCCGTAGATCTGTGTAGAAATTGCTGATAGCATCCTCTTCTGTTTCTGCTATTGACATGTATAATTGTATGATAGTTACTGGATGTGTAATTGTCTGAAATCTGGCTGATCTAATTCGGTAATTTACACATCTGTAGCTGAACATGCACAGAAAAAAATGACAGAAAAAAATAAAATTAACACAAAATAATCAAAAATTTTAAAATTAATAAAATTTAAAAACTCATGAAAGCTAGAATATTGTGTTTGTAATATTTGACTTCAGTGAGAAACTAAGAAGGAAAATTTAAAATTTCTATATGTAAGTAAATAAAAAAAACAAATGCAGCAACTTAAAGAGACAAAATGAATGCCATCAGTTAGAAGAGGAAAGTTTGTAGTGTCTAAATTAAAAAAAAAGATACTGTGTATCAATAACAATAGTGTACTTGTATAAACAAGAAAAATAATGCACTTGGATAAACAAAAACAAATAACATCAGAAAAGAGTAGATTCAAATAAATAATAAGTCAGGCCTGAAATCAATGAAATAGAAATAAAAATGCAAAAAGTCAATGAAATGAAGAGTTGGTTCTTTGTAAAGATTAACAAGATTGAAAAACCATTAGCCAAATTAACAGGAAGAAAAAAACACAAATTATTAAAACCAGAGGTGAGAAAGGAAGCATTGAAATATTGAGGAGATCAAGAGATTTATAAGGACATTTTTGAAAGATAAACTCCACTTGACTAAAAGATGCAAATAAAATGAATTAATTTCTAGATATATATGACCTGCTGAAATTAAATCAAGACAAAGTAAACAATTTAAATTGGACCATAATGAACAATGAGAAGGAAGTAATAATTTAATATCTTTAATATAAAAAGACCCATGTCTAGATGGTTATGCCGCAGAATTCTACCAGATATTGAAGAAGTTTTAAAACACATACTCCACAAATTATTTTGTAAAAGTGAAATGAATATTTTTAAATTCTTTCACTGAATTTAATATCACCATGTTACAAAAAAGACAAAAACTCAACAATAAAATTAATTTATCAGCTAATCTCTTTAAATAATATAAATGCAAAAATTCTAAATGAATTATTGGCAAGGTTAATTCAAGAACACATCCCAAAGATTATCCAACATGATCAACTCAGCTTCCTCACAGTAATGTAGGAATGCTTTGACATGTGAAAATCAAAATAACTAATCAACCAAATGAACAGAATCAAGGACAAAAACCCACAATTCTTTTATTAGATGCAGAAAAGATCTTCAATATAACCCAGCAACACTTCCTGACAAACACCAGATAGGGGACATACTTCAGCAAAACAAAGACATTACACATCAAACCTGTAGCAAATATAATACCAAGTACACAGCAAGTGGAGAAAAACTTTTAAACTTTTTACTAAAATCAAGAACAATAAAGGATAGACTCTCTGTTTTTTACTGTGCAGTAAAGTTCTTGAAATCTTGATTAGAACAATAAGAGAAGTGAAGAAGAAAAGAGAACACAAATAGGAAAAAGAGAATCATGTTTTTGTTATCTGAAAATGACAGATACATAAAAAGGACCTAATGACTCCATCAGAAAATACCTACAGCTGACAAGTACATCAACCAAAGTGGCAGGACATAAAAATAATATAGAAAAATCAGTAGCTTTCCTATATACAAAAGACAAAGATGTCAAGAAAGAAACCAGGAAAATAACCCAGTCCAAATAGTCTCCAAGAAAATCTTGAAATGTATGTAACTAAAAAAGTGAAAAAGCAATATAATTTTTAAAAGATGAGGCATTTTGAAACATATGATAAGATTGAAAGACTTTTCATGCTTATGAACTAGTTAATTGATATTTTCAAAATGGTCATCTTATCAAAATCAATTTATGTAATCAATGCAATCTTAACCAAAATTTATCACAGAAATTGAAAAGATAATAACTTCCATTTGTAAACACATAGACATATATATAATCAAAAAAATATAA
>NC_022013.1:16469756-16474035 GCF_000317375.1 Microtus ochrogaster | reverse complement strand
GTGGATCGCTGAACTCCGGGTGTGTGAGTGTGCTTTTATATTAAAATTGTCTTCTTGTACCCACTGGCCTGGATTAATTAAATTCGCCTTCAATATTACAGACACTTAAAATTGAGGATACAGACATAAGTCCACTCACCTATAGCACTTGATGCTTTTTATAAAGAAACAAAGAATACACAGTAAAGAAATGGCATCACCTGCAACAAAGTGTGCTAGTTAGATTGGATAATTACATGAAGAAAAATAAAACTTATTCTTTACATTTCAATTTGCAGAAAACTCAATGTCAGTGAGTCAAGAACTTCAGTATAACATCAAATAACAAAAAGAGGTCATAGGGTTACAAATTGGTAAAGAAGAAATCAAAGTATCATTATTTGCAAATGACATGGAAGTACACACAAGCAAGCCAAAAATTCTACCAGGCAACTTCTAGCACTGATAAACGTCTTTAGCTAAGTGTCTAGATACAAGTCTAGCTCAAAAAATATAAATAATATCAGTAGCCTTCTTATATACAAATGAAAAATGGGTTGGAAAATAAATCGGAAACAATAAACTTTGCAAAAGCCACAAACAATATAAAATATCTTAGGGAAATTCAAATAAGCAAGCAAAAGAGCTGCATGACAAGAACTCAAGTATTTGAAGAAATAAATTGAAGAAGACGGAGAGATCTCCCATGCTCTTAGATCAGTAGGATTAACATAGAAAATGGAGCCAGGTGGTGGTGGTGCACGCCTTTAATCCCAGCACTTAGGAAGCAGAGACAGGCGGATCTCTGTGAGTTCTAGGCCAGCCTGGTCTACAAGAGCTAGTTCCAGAACAGGAACTGAAAAGCTACGGAGAAACCCTGTCTTGAAAAATCAAAAAAAAAAAAAAAAAAAAAAAAAAAAAAAAAAGAAAGAAAGAAAAAGAAAAGAAAACGGAAGTCTAACCATCTAACCAAAAGCATTTTACTGATGTAAGGCAATGCCCACAAAAAAATCTAACACAATTCTTTGCTGACCATTAAAGAATAATGCTCATCTTCATATGGAAAAATAAAAGGTCCGGTATACAAAAGCAATTATGTACAATGAAAGAATTGCTGGAGGTATCACTATCCCTGTTTTCAAGCTATGCTACAGAAGTATAGTAATATAATCAACTTGGTATTGACATAAAACAGAAAATGGATTAATGCAATTGAATGGAAAATCCAGGCATAAATCCACTCACCTATGGATACCTTTTTTTTTTTTTTTTTTTTTACAAAGAAGTCAAAATGGAAAAAGGAAAGAATGTTCAACAAATGGCTCTGGCCTAATGAAATGTCATCATGTAGAAGAATGCAAATAGATTTATATCTATCACCCCACACAAAGCTCAAGCCCACATGAATCAATGACCTCAATATAAACCTAGTTATCCTGAATATGAGAGAGAAGAAAGTCAGAAATAGCCTTAATTGCTTCGGCACAGGAGACAACGTCCTGACTCAAATACAGTAGCACTTACACTAAGAGTAATTGTTAAAAAATGGAACCTCGTGAACTGAAAAGCTTCTCTAAGGCAAAGGACACTGTCAATAGGACAAAACAGCAGCCTACAGAAGAGGAAAGAAAAGACCTTTACCAACCCCACATCAGAGGGCTGATTTCTAAATTATTGAAAGAACTTAAGATACTAGAGATCTAAAAACCAAATAATCCAATTAATAATGAGGTACAGACATAAAGAGATAATTCTCCCCCAAAGAACTTCAAATGGCCAAGAAACACTTAAAGAAATGTCCAAAATTCTTAGCCACCAGGGAAATGCAAGTCAAAATGACTTAGATATCCATCTTAAACTTATCTGAATAGCTAAAATCAAAAACACAAGTGACAGCTCAGGCTAGAGAGGATGTGGAGTAAGATGAATGCTCATCCATTGCTGGTGAGAGTGAAAACTTGCACAGCCACTTTGGAAATGAATATCATTGTTTTTTAGAAAACTAGAAATCAGTCTCCCTCAAGAACCACCTATTTCCACTCTTGGAAATATACCCAAACAATGCTTAATCACATGAAAAAGACACTTGCTCAATTATGCATATATCAGTTTCCTTCTTGTTACCTAACCTTTCTGGGTTTGTGGACTGGCTGTAGCATATTATCCTTTATTGTACAGCTAATATCATTTGTGAGTGAGTACTTGCCATGTTTGCCTTTCTAAGTCTGAGATACGTCACTCAGCATTTTGTTTTCTTCTGTTTGTTTGTTTAGTTCCATCCATTTGTCTTTGAATTTCCTGGTGTTTTTGTTTAACTGAGTAACATGCCACTGTGTAAATGTATCACATTTTATTTATCTATTCCCCAGTGCAGGGACATCTAGGTTGTTTGCAGATTCTGTCTCTAACAAAGGATTCTCCCTTGGTGGGGAAAACACTTAAAGTAATGCAAAATAAAAGAGATCTCGGTTGATTGGGGGTGGATGACAATGGGAAGTTGAGCAATTGTGTTGGGGATCAAAGGAGGAACAGAGTAGAGATGACTGGAAAGTTGGGAGGGCGTTTTAGTGTCATATAAAATCTGATGCAAGGGAAACGCCCAGTAATCTACAGGTATTACAGTAGCTTAGTGGACTAGCAATGGTTGATACATACCCGAAACGGCAACATCCTGTGATCAGATCAGCGACTACCACAATTATCATCAGAGAGCCTTCATATAGTAAATAATGAGATAGATGCAGAGACCTGCAGCTAAACATTGTGCTTAGGGGAATTATGTTGAAGAGAGTAAGGATTGTAGGAGCCACAAAAGTCAGGTGCATCACAGAAAAACCCATGGAGACAACTAACCTGACTCATGAGAACTCACAGAGTCTGAACGAATATCCAGGGAGCCTGAATAGGACCAACTTAGGGTGTGACAATTTCATGACTTGGTCTTCTTGCAGGACTCCTGAAATGGGAGCAGCGGCTATCCTGAGAGCCAATTCCTCATACTCCTTCTCCAGTTTTAATACATGGGGAGGTGCTTAGTCTCACTGAAACGTGATTTACCCCCTTAGTAAGAAGAAATTGAGAGTGAATGGGTTGAGGGACGCAGAGGTGGGAAGTGACTGTGGAGAAAGGAGGGAGGGGAGACTGTGGTCAGGATGTAGTATAGACAAATGGATTAACTTTTTTAAAAAAAGAATACCAAAAACCCTGTATCTGATAGAGGAAATATGTACAAACTACAGGCAAAAAAACAAAATTTCTCAACAATCATTGCTAGCATAGATAGAACTGTAAGTGTATGTGTGTTGGGGGGGGTGTAAAACAAGTACAATACTCATAATTTGAATTCGAAATAAGTTAAAATGCAAAATCACTTGATATTTTATTTTGAAATCAAGACCAAGAATTGAAAAATGGGACCACATAAAACCCAAATTTTTGTACATAGTACGTCTGTCATTTGCAGACTACAAAATAAATAAAATCTTTACCAGCTTTACATGTGACAAATGGCTAGTATGTAGACTATACAAAGAATTAAGAAAACTAAATATCAAGAGAATAAAAAAATCAATTAAAAATAGTCATGGGTTGGGTGGTAGCGGCACACCCTTTAATCCCAGCACTTGGAATGCAGAGGCAGGCAGATCTCTGTGAGTTGGAGGCCAGCCTGTTCTATAGAGGGAGTTTTAGAACAGGCAGGGTTGTTCCCCCCCCAAAAAAAACCTGTCTCAGAAAAACAAACAAACAAAAAAGAAAAAAAAAGCATGATGTGAAACTAAATAGAGAGTTTTTCAAAGACAAATTATAAAAAGAAGAAATATAAATACAGAAGAATTTTTGAAAATGAAAAATACTTAGTCTTGAAGCAAATACAAATTAGCAATACTTTAATTTTTCATATTATTCCAGTTACAGTGGCCAAAGTTAAACAAACAAACAAGCAAAATGAGGCTGACATACATATGGAGAACGGGGAAGACGTAGTCACTGTTGGTAAGAGTACAAACTGGTAAAATAAAATGAAATTCAGTATCAAGTTTTCTCCAAATGCTGGAAACAGATCTCCCATATGATCCAGCCATGTCACCCTTGAGCTTTGTGTATACTTCAAAGTCATTGTTTCTAACTGCAGAGATATTTGCTCACCCCTGTGTTCACTGCTATCCAGGATGTGAAAACAGCCTAGATGTCCATCAGTTGTTTATTGATCCTAATACATGAACTGGCTTTATGGCAGCCTAGCCTGTTTGGATGCTCACCTTCCTGGTCCTGGATAGAAGTGGGAGGACCTTGGACTTCC
>NC_022013.1:16459426-16469656 GCF_000317375.1 Microtus ochrogaster | reverse complement strand
TGCGAAGAGGGGGAGGGAAATGGGAAATTTTTTGCAACAACTAAAAAAAAATAAAATAAAATAAAGAAAGATAAAAATATGATATATTTGCACAATGGCATATTATTCATCTTATAAAATATGAAATTATTAAATTTTTAGGTAAATGGATGGAATTGAAACAATAAATCCAAATGAGGTAATCAAGACCCATCTCTTATTTTAAGATGATATCCTTTATTTTTGAATATCCATCCTGCATTTTGAATAACAATAGAGATCAAGACATTAGTAAGGTACTATGGGGAGCAGGGCTTTCAATGGAGGGGGGAGATACACAATTCATAGAGGATTAAAGAGGAATTTAAAACAGTAATGGATAAATTGGAGTTGAAGTTGGAAAGGTGGACTAGAAAGAAAAACATAAGGAGACACACTAAACACCTCTTTAAAAAGTAGTATGGAAAAACCTACTATCACAGAAGCTTCTTTAAACATATACATATATCTTTTAAATATATTGATAGATCTACTCTAGAATGGTAGATAAACCCCCCGTAGACACCATGTGATAGCAAATAAAATACCTAGTTGCCAGAATGAGCTACATCTTCATGAGTTAGTGGTCAATAGGATTTTATAGATCCCAACTATTACAGGGATTGAAAAGACTCTTCCTTTTCCTAGAGAATATGAGAGTGAGTCCTGCCCTATTGGTGTAGATACAATACTGTTGAGTCAGAAAATATGGAGAAACCATGCTAATACTCTTTTGGAAATTTTATCACTATTGGATATCTTTAATAGTGATAGAAAGAAACAATAAAATAAATTATCGTCTCACCAGGTGTTAACCATGCAAGCTACAATAATAATTGACCTTAACAGAGATGCCCCACTTGTACAACACTGGTACAAATATTATAGAATGAAGCAACCAAATTATGACTAAATCCTGTTCCATGTGATAAAATACATTATCGTCACTACTGATAGGTCCAAGGATTTGGTACTATATCAAAGGCCTGAGGAGATAGCTTAATACAAATTTTCTCCTTATGTGGACACAGTATGACACCTAATGTCTTATTACTAAACTCATAGATCAGTTCATCTCTTAGCCTTTGTTAGATAAGATTCTTCTTGAAATAGATGGCAATACATAAATTCCCAACTAACCAATGTGTAGAGTATAAGATACTGTAGAGTGTTCAAGCCTAATTGGGAGAGACATGTTACACCTTTCCTTAAGGCTAAGGAAATTTGCGAAACTGGGTCAGAAAGATTATAAGAGCCAGAACTGGAGGGTAAGTCCAGAAAACAGTGTCTCCCAAAAACATCAGGACAGCTGCACATTAATTGTGACAGAGTGCACAAGAAAGTTGCAATCAAAAACCAGAAAACATTCCAGCATGGACACGGAAAAAAAATGATCATAAAATCCCACAAATAAATGAGGAAATATTAGCTTTGGATAGTTCTGCTAGTAGGGGGAGAATTAACTTTTATTAGTGATATGACTTCTGTTGGGTTAATCACATTTCAAGTCCTTAGTGACAAGAGTATTTTGCCCATAGAAATTGTGAGGGATGGGGAAGAAAACAAAATGGCAGAGATCTCTAAGCTGTGCCAGCATTCAGGATAAGGTGAAGTAGTCTACTATAGGAGAGTTAGTTGGGGTGAAAAATAAACTTTTTAAAGATTTATTTTAATATGTTTGTAAGTATTAATGTAAGTATGTATTTTCACAGGTGTACAGGTTCAAACACAGCAAGAAAAGGTAATAGATTCACCAGTGTTTCCCTTCTTATCACTCCAATATAAAAATTAGCTTACAATTGACTATATATATATATATAAATATATATTTATTATTTATTTTGATTTTCCTTAATACCATATATCCCTACCAGAGTTCCCCCCTGTTTCTCTTCTCCTAATATCCCTTCACCTACCATACACTCTTATTCCATTGTTATTCAGATAAGGGCTAGCCTTTAATGGATAACAATCAAAAATAGCCCATCATATTACAATAAAATTAGGCACCTCCACATATATTATGTCTGATAAGGTGATTGAGTAGGAGAAAAGGTGTCCCAGAAGCAGGTAAAAGAGTCAGATACAGTCTCTGCTCCACTTCTAGGTGTTGAACAAGAAGACGAAGCTATATAACCATAAAATATATGCAGAGGGCCTAGGTCTACTAGTCTGTTTAGTCTTTGTGAGCCCCATGGGCTCAGGTGATGTGGAATTCCCCTCTGTATTTTGTGAATATGCTTTATTACCATAGGTTGATAACAAAACTGCTTTGGGCCTATGGCAGTGCAGAATAGAGAAAAAGTGGAATTTCAACCAGAGAGAAACCATGGAGCTGTCAAAAGAGAAAGATTCCCCAGACCCTTACTGGTAAAAGACTGGCCTCGTGATAAAATATAAAATAATAGGAAAGGGCCAATTTAAGATGTAAGAGTTAGTTAATAAGAAGCCTAAGCTAATAGGGCAAGTAGTGTTTTAATTAATATAGCTTCTGTGTGATTATTTCATGTCTGCATAGCTAGGAAGAAATGAGCAGTTTCTTCTTCAAAATGGTGCCAACATTAGACAACTAAATACACATAAAACCTGAGAGAGTTTAAAAATAATTCTGACATAAAACAGTTCAGTGCAGCTTCTTGGTAGCCCCATTTTTTTTTTTTTTTTTTTTTTTGATGAACTCTTTTTGCTGGCAGAAAACAGGGGCACTGAAGATCCTTTAAGAGAGGTCTTCCCGGCTCAGCATTAGCAGTAAAGGATGCAGGACTTCTTTCAAAAAGGGCTTCCTGGTTCATTATACTTGTACAAACAACTCTGGTTATTTCAGGAGGCCAACCACTTAAATGGGGTCTGTGAGCAGCATGTTACAAATTGCTTAATGGTGATATAGAAACGCTGTTATCCTGGAAGTGGGATTTCTTTTAAGCATCTTTCTTCATAGAGAGATAGTTCATTGTACCAGCTGCTAAGCTAAATCAAAATATATACTTTAAAGGTATCTTGATTTCAATATTTGTGTCTATGGTTATGATGCTCTGGAATACAGGTTCTACTTTTGATTCCACAGAGGATGAGAACATGTGGATTCCTACCAGACTACAAGGTTTGAATGATAAAAAACCCTCCCAAAATGTCTCTGTATACCCCCCAAAATACTTTGCTCAATTGAAAGGCAGGATGCAGTTTGAAGAGATCTATGTACAAATTCCCAAAAACTATTTATAAATGTCTATCTCCATTTAAAGGAGGATATGACATAGAGATGAATACTTTGCTTTGGTATGGATCTTAGTTTATTAATACAAATTTAAAGTCAATTTTGTTTTATGTATATTTCTTCTCTTGATTAAGTTATCGTGTTTGTGCAGCTCATTTTAAAATGTAATGTATAATTAATAAATATATATTAACAGTTAGTCATCTATAATAATCTCATAGTCATGCTAGTTAGGTTTTCTAGATATACAGAGATATATTTCATATGGAAATTCTTCAGATCTTTCAAAGACTACAGAATATAGCATTTAAAATGTTTTAAGAGCTTAGAAATTTTTATGAGACTGCATCTACTTCAAGAAGATGATGGGCATCGAAGAGGCTCCGTATGGAGTTGGTTAGCCATTTGAGCAAGAAACTGCTCTTTTGTGGACTACCTGATGAATTGTCAGCACCCACATGGCAGCACATAACTGTATATAACTCCATTTCCAGGGAACTGGACATTGTGGGAACTGCAGCCCCGAGTTGATATCCCTGCCCTCATTTGAGGTGCTTATCTGCAAGGAAAACATAATAAATTCCCTCTGCTCCCGGAACGGGGAAGGAAGGAATTTTGAGTGCATGGTGACCGTTCCTTGATCCCTGCCAGGGTCAGGTTACAGTCCCTTTGCAGCCCCCTCCTCATTTGGTGTCATGCTATAAAGCCACCCCCAGCAAGAGAATAAAGGGAGAAGCTGTTCCACCTCAACCTCGTGCTCTGTGTATTCATTCAACCTGGACACCCTCCCCCGAGACTCTTGTTTCCAGCACGGCAGAACATCCCAACCCAGACCATACATGCAGGAAAAGCATCAAGTCCAACTGTCTATGAACAGAAAGCTTCATCACAAAAATAAGACAATCCAAAGATGGGGGAAATGCCAAGAAATCATATGAATGACAAATACTTTAAATCCAGAACATGGAAAGAGTGCTTACAACTAAATAATATGAAGACAAATGTTCCACCTAGAAATGAGCAATCAGTTTCTTCTGGAGTGTATAAGGTAGGGTTTCTATCACTGTGATGAAACACCATGACCAAAAAGGAGACTAGGGAGGAAAGGGTTTGTTTATTCAACTCACACTTCCACATTGCTGTTCATCACCAAAGAAGTCAGAGCAGGAACTCAAGCAGGACAGGATCCTAGAGTCAGGCACTGATGCAGAAGCTATGGAGGGAAACTGCTTATTGTTTGATCATCATGTCTTGCTCAACCTGCTTTCTTATAGAACCCAGAACCACCAATCCAGGGATGACACCACACACCGTGGGCTGGGCTCTCTCTCATTGACCACTATTTGAGAAAATGTCTTACAGTTGGATCTCATCGAGGCTTTTCCTCAACTGAGGTTCCTTCTTCTCTGATGACTCTAGCTTGTGTCAAATTGACACATAAAACCAGCCAGTCCAGTGGAGTATGGAAGCTGAAATCAAAAAATAAAATGAAAAAAATGAATAAATTATTAAAAAATCACTGGGTGTGGTGATGTATGCTTTTAATTCCAGCAATCAGAAGGCAGAGGCAGATGAATTTCTGTAAGCTCCAGGCCAGGTGTGGTGTCAGAGGTCTTTCTGTCTGTGTGTTGCTTTTATTGATTAATGAATAAAGAACTGCTTTGAGCCTATAGCAGGGAGGAACAAAACTAGGAGGGGAAAGCAAGGCTGCATGCTGGGAGAAAGAAGGGTGGAGTCAGAGAAAATCCAGGTAGTCAACAGAGACAGATGCTGGGAACTTTACCTGGTAAGCCACAGCCACGTGGCGATACACAGATTAATAGAAATTGGTTAAATTAAGATGTAAGGGTTGGTCAACAAGAAGCTAGAGCTAATGGGCCAAGGAGTAATTTAATTAACACAGTTTCTGTGTGATTATTTCTGGACTAAGATGTAAGGAACCAACTACAGGGCTCATACTACAGGGCTGGTCTACAATGCAAGCTCCAGGACAGCAAAAGTTACACAGAGAAACCCTTTTCTGCAAAACACAAAATCAAACAACACAAACAAAAAGTTCAATTCCAGCAAATGTGGTGAAATGCCAACTTCTTTCTTGGTTAAGAAATTGAAGGCTCTATGAAGAAGGCTCAGCTGATAAAATCCTTCCTGCTCAATCATGACAACTAAAGTTATCATTACAATGTTCTACAAAAGCCTGGTGTGAAAGAGTGTGCTTCTTATCTCAGGACCAGAAAGGAGGAGAAGGTGAATTTCTGGAACTTTGTGGCTAACCAGTCTAGCCAAATGCAAGCTCCATGTCCAATGACGGGTCTTTCTCATAGAAGAGAGAGCAACTGAAGAGAAATATGGGAGGCTGACCCCTGACACATAAACACCCCCCCCCACACACACACGTCCTTCCAACCACTGTCTTCCAGTCCTGTCTAATTCAGAGAAGAAATTCTTCCAGCTTATTTGTCTCATCTATCCTTACAAAGGTCTTTTCTTAATCTGAAAGATGTTATTAAAGTCTCATCACATTCTTGTTTTCTGTTTCAAATTGTTTATGTTGTCCACATGACTCTTAAGTTTTCTGCTTCTTTTTTTCTCAACTCTATGTGGATTACTTCATATTATTACCACCTCCCTCACTTGTGTGAACCTGACAAGATACATGAGCTATGTGGATGAGGAGGGGGAGAAACAAAAGAAGAAGGCACAAACAGTATAAAATTTATTGTCTCACATCTTAAAATCCAGAAAACATAGAAAAACAGGAGCCAATTTTTTTATGGTAAATTTTTAGAAATAGTACTTGTTGATATCAGGCTAGGAATCACTGTCATTTGCCCTTGTACTTTCATCAGTGTTTGTATTTTCTCAGTTCTATGGAACTCAGAACTATTTCTGAATTTCACCTTTTTTTATTTTTGAGACATTTCTTGACCTTAAAGATTTCTTCAAGGAATCATCCAAGATAAAATTTCCTAAGATATGAGTTTCCTTGCATGGCTGCAACAAGTGATTAAACATGTGGCCTTCTGAAACCTCACACTTTGTAGCTCACAGATTGATAATTGCCAGTTTAGAGGGAAAATCATACATGCCAAAAAAGGCACAGACATACTTTCAGATTTGAGGGTTTCTTTAATAGACCACATTTTAATAATCTTGCTGCTCTTATAAAAATAAAAGTCTCTAAGTTCTTATTACAAGTATTCAAAAAACTCAGAAGGTGAAATAACACACTTAGTTTTCTTGTCTCTCAGTGTTTTTGAAGACTTCCCCTGAAATCCACTACATTTTTTCAGTCAGTGTTCACTGTGTATCATAAGCCCACACAGGAGTTTGATTAACACAGAAAAATAATAGTTTAGTGAAACACTTCTAGCCATATTAACTGTAGCTAGTTTTCCAGATGTTTTACCGTGAATGAGGACTTTCCATTTCAATGGAAACGTATTTCCTTTTGCGGAACAAGCTTACTCACTAGGCCCCAGAGAAGCATGATAAACAAAGATGCACTGTCATAGGGGCTTGGTGACTTGCACAGGTGAGAGATTGAGACTGTTTTGTTTTCCTCTTTGTTGTAATCAATGTGCTCAGCAAGGAGCAGATTCGCATCTGACTGGACAAGGCTTTTGTGATGAAGTTCAGTTCTGAGCACTCAGGACAGTTTCAGCTGTTTGTATTCAGTTTTTGTCACATGGTTTACATCTGGAATTTTCAGGAGCCATTTTAGAAACATGAAAACGTGAAAGACCTTTCCCAAGAGTAACTAATTAATGCTCTGACAGTGTCTCATCACAGACACTGGGGATGTTGCCCTCTTATATTAATTTTTAAGGTGTTGTTATAGTGCGTAGCTTCCCATCTTCTCCTTTGCTGTGTATTTGGTCTTGTGGGAGTGGAACTTTGCTTCTGTTTATGAAAGTGTTTCCATCTCCCCTGAACTAATTTCACCTCTACATGCAGGAAGAAGCAAAGTTTAGCTTTTTTAAAGATTCAGCAGCAGTTGAAGCTGAGTATAATCTCTAATGCTTTCAAGTATTATAGGATAAACAATTTAAGTCTAATTAATTATATACATGCAAACACACATATGCAGAAAGATAGATAAATAGATAGATGATAGATGATAGATAGATAGATGATAGATAGATAGATAGATAGATAGATAGATAGATAGATAGATAGATAGATAGATAGATAGATAGATAGATAGATAGATAGATAGATAGATGATAGATAGATAGGCAGACAGACAGAGGAGGGGGTCATGAGGATTCTGGGGATGGAGAAATGGCTCAGCAGTTCAGAGCACTGACTGTTTCTTTCGGGAAGACCTGAGTTCAATGTCTGAAGCAGATGAGTAACAGCCACATCTAACTACAAGTCATAGACCTCTGATGGTGAAATCTAAAAACAGACCAAAACAAAAACAAAAATCCTTGTGGGTTATTTAAGTCAAGCAAACAGCAAATCAGAATTATTACAACATAATATAATTAAGAGTCCCTAGGAACTGATATGTTCTGTTTTTTGTTTGTTTTGTTTTTTATGTCATTTGTCACAGAGTTGATGAGATAGGAAGTGATGTTTCAATTCACGTATAATGTTTTAATGATTATATCAGATAATCATTTTTTGTAGTTCTTATGCTGTTGATCTTATAGCTAAAGGTAGCTATAGTTCAATCAACCTTCATTTCTATCTACATGTAAGATAAATGGATTTAAACAACATATATGAGGCATTTAAAATATTTTATTACTGAGGAATTTTATACAATATATTTACTATCATATTCTCTCCTTTCTCCCCTCAATGTCTTCCATTTCTATGAAACCCTCACATTTACCTACCATCCATGTTTCTGAAAAGGTGCTGTACTGTGCTGAATCTGCTATTCATCGAGGTCTCTTCAGTACCAACTTAGACCAGCTGTAGAGAGGTTGGTTTCCTCAACCCGTTCAGTATTTAATAAAAAACTCCTTGAATATTACAGCCTTTCCTTCACTTATATTGCCTAATGCAGTTGAAAACGACAATTCACATTTAGCACCTTAGGGAAAGTCATGCAAGTCAGAGACACAATATTTCAAATTCTCCCACAATCTGGAGTCATCTGAATATGTGTGTCTGTAGGGAGAACAGAGAAACATCCCTTGGTGTGTTGAGAAAATTAGTGATCACTCTCTCAAGGTCCTTAATATTGATACCATTTAAAGTGAGGGTATCTGGATTCCTGAAGGATGTTGAAGCCAGACAAGTTACTAGTCTGTGTGTGAGATGTCCTAGTAAGTGAATACTCAAAATCACAGGCATTTTTCCATCTTATGAACAATGCAACCACACATTCACACATTTTGGAGCTGCTTTAGTCCTTCTTCCCCTGTGAGATGTTCATCTTTCATATCTATCTATTGGATTCACATTTTGTTTCTGGCTCTTTCAGTAGTATGGAAGTTTAATGATAATGAAGACCTACCGCTCTCATTCCCCAACATATCCATGCATGTAGAAGCACCTCTTTAGTCCTATGGACCTGAGGAAATGCTTGTTAAATATATTTATATATATTTAAATCTTCCAGAGTAGAAACTCAAGACATAACAGAGAAAATTTAATCACATAGAGAAATAGACCCATCTTTCATATTAAAACATGTAAATTCAGCAAGTTTTTTCACACATTTATTCATATATATATATATTATATATACATACATACATAAATACATACATGATAATTAATCAAAAAGACATCTTCCTTGAATTTACTGTTAGGGATATGAAGGGGCATTAGAGAAAGGAGAGGAAGGGGAAAGTGATGCAAATATAGTACACATATATGAAATGCTCAAAAATTATATTTAGCTTAAGCATACAAACTTCCTTATCCTTATGTTTGACATTCTAGCTTTATGAACCAACAAAATATTTTTTAATAGTTCATGTCGGTTGTACTTTTGTGTATGTGCTGCTTTAATTGGCTAATGAATAAAGCTATTTTGGCCAATGGCTTAATAAAATAAAGTCAGGCAAGAAATGAGAACAGAGATATAAAGTCAGAGTAGGCAGGGTTGAAGAGATGCCATGTAGCTGCTAAAGGAGAGGACACTCTGGAACCTTAGGAACCTTACCAGTAGTCTCCATTTAAATATATTTATAAAAGTTAACGGAGACAAGAGAAATTGAGAAGATTTGAGGACTAAGTAGAAGGTTTAACAGCTGAGATTATTTGCTGTACAATAGTGAATATTAAAACCAGCCAGGGGTCCCATAGATGCCTGTAGTCCAAGTTCCCAAGGTGAAGGGGGCAGAGGAATACTAGGTATTGTTGGATTCCTGCCTGCAGGAGAAAATCTGAGTTCTATACTCAGGAAGTCATCAGCTTCACAAAGAGGAATGTGCAGAGGGTGCTTGACGAAGACATCCCATGCTCTCTTCCAAGCTCTGTGCACATACAAGCCCTGCATGTACAAAGACACACAAAAACATGTACACACGCGCTCAAACACATACACATATGGGTAAATCTTGAGCAAAATGGTCAAGGTGGGCAAACAAGTAAAGATGTTTGTCTGAAAATATTTTGACCAGATTTGATCCCCTGTACAGACCTGGTGAAAGGAAAACTAATGCTCCCATGTTGTACTCTGACATCCACATAAATACAGTGGAACACACTCACTTCCACACATGCATATGCACAAACACATATGTGAACACAAAATAAGTACATAGCTACAGTAAAAAATAACAAGTTATAAAAAGAATATAAAAGAAAGAATCATAAAACTAAATTTATAAAAGTAAATTAAATAAAAAATAAGTAATAGTGTATTGATGAACAGAAACATCCAAGATTGCATTCATAAGTGAATGAAGAGGAAATGGCCTAATAAAAATAGTTAATTGGAGCCGGGCAGTGGTGGCGCACGCCTTTAATCCCAGCACTCGGGAGGCAGAGGCAGGTGGATCTCTGTGAGTTCGAGACCAGCCTGGTCTACA
>NC_022013.1:16428823-16459326 GCF_000317375.1 Microtus ochrogaster | reverse complement strand
TAACATCTTTAGTGTTGCAGTTTCTCAAGTTTGAAAAATATAAAGTCTTAAGACTTTCATTAGAAAACAGTTACTAATTTCTGCATAAGATGGCAGATTTGAAACTGTCTTACTGTGACCAAGAAAAGGACTAAAATCAGAGTAAGAAGAACAAAAGCTGAGCCTATTTCAGGGAGAGGTGAAGAGAGTCAGTAATTCAAGTTACCTGTGGAAACCTGGAGAGTGCAGAGAAGAGGATGAGTGACACAGCGGGAAGTTAAAGCAAACACAGTTCAGCTTCAGGCATGTAGCTCAGGTATCGGAGTGGGAGACCATCTTCCAAAGGGTAACCACGTTAACCCTGGTGAAATGACAGGGAATCCTATTTTCCTAATAAGCTTAGCGCTCTTCCAGTCTTTACAAACAGTTGTAGGATTCAATAAGAGAGTTTTTGTGGTTGTTTGTTTGCTTGTTCGTTTCTTTGTGTTAACCAAGTTGGTTTGTTTTTTGTTTGCTGTTTGTTTTCCCAAGGACTAGTCAGTAGTGGATTGAAATCTCATTTCATTATACCTCAAGTTTTAGCAGGAAGGAACTAAGCACTATATTCAGAAATCACCCATTGTGTGAAACTGAGTTACCAGAGGGACCTAGAGCAGGGAACAACTATGACACAGAACAGTGAGCTGAGGCGTCTGGAGAAGACATGGCCTTAGAGAGCTGTTGAAGACATTCAAGGGACAAATTCAGAGATGCCAAAAGCCCAAGCAGAATAAGGTCCAATAGAAACTCTGTTCTTAGTTTCTGGGAACAGATCTCTAATTGGCAAAGTGCATGCATGCATGAGGACCTGTGTTTGGATCCCAGAACCTGCAGAAAACCAGATGTGGTAGCACACAACCTAATCTCTGAGTTCCTATGGGGACAAGATGGGGAGCTGAGATACAATTCGCAGAAGATTGTGAGCAAGCTACCATGATGTACACAAACACCAAGGTTATCCCTCTGTCTCCAAACACATGCCATAGCCAATGCGCACCCAGTCACATGTGAAGACATCTAAGAGTGGTTCTGCTAGACATTATGTGAGCAGGACACCAAATATCATAAACTTACATTAAATTACTTAATACCGTATCACCAAGGTATTAATTTCCACTTATGAAACGAACAGTGTGATTTTGTGATAGATCTATACACCAAGCATGTTTTCTTTGCTGCGAAGTTTCTTTCTTGTCCAGACTCATCTGCTTTTACATGGTGATTTTTGTAGTTCATTTATATGTTGGAAATATTCACATACTGGCAATTCAGGTTGAAATTTTCCTCTGCAGATTTGTGCATTGTCATTTTACTGTATACATGTACATGGGATAAAAGGATTCTCTATTTTTTCAATATTTAAATTCGTCAACATTTTAATAGCAAGAATCTGCTGACACTTTCTTGAGGGAACAAAATTCTAACCCAGAAGTCTGACATATACATAGATTTTTTTTATTTCAATATTAGTTTTTTAGTCTATCAGGAACTCAGACAGTTACCTTAGCATATGCAGTATGACTGGAATATCACACGTCATGACAGCTTCCATAGATTCTTTGTGGAAAACATATTGTAAATTCATAAAGAAGTCTGCACAGAAAGTAGTCATATTGCAGTAGTGAGGAGAACAAAGTTAAAAGTGAACCATGAATGCAGTATAGGACGCAGGATGCACCCTATCTTGACCTATATGAGCTAAGAAGGATAGCTGCAGCTGCTGGCTTTCAGCTGCTTTGTTTCCACTGAGGTTCAATAATGCTCACATCTGGCGTTCATTTTATTATATGTATGATGAGAATAAGTGTCAATTTTTCCTCAATTAATAATAAATGTTTCATAAAAATTTTCAACTTACAGAAATAGAAGGATCCTTAACTGTTACTAACACATCATCAGAATTGTACAGGAACATTTTAATGTAAGATTATATTCTTTTAGAACTTTTGAATAATTAGATCTGTCACTGGGCTAAGAAATGATCTTTAATACTGTAAAGACAATTCTAATAATTCAGTTTATGGAACTAGCTATCAAATAAGAGACCCTTCATTTTACAAATATAAACAGTGGAGACCAGTAGAAAATTACTAATGTGCCCAAGATTATGTTGTTTGCATAGAGAGCATGTCAAAGAGCAGAGCAAGGTAGGAGAAGTATGCTGTACCTATGCAGACAGAACAGGTTTGCATATAGAGGGATTTTTCTGGGGTTTCTTAGGAATGTTTTTTTTTAAAAAAATATTTACTTATTTACTTATTTTTATGAGTATTTTGCCACATGTACATGTTCCCCTCATACGTGCAGTGGCAGAAGAGGCCAACAGAGGGCAATGGGACTTACAGAACTGCAGTTATAGTCGTGAACTGCCATGTGTGTGACAAGGGGCTAATCTGCTGGAGCAGCAGCTATTCTTAACTGTTGAACCAGCTCTCCTCACCCTATTGTTGGGTATATATTTATCTTAAAATGATTTCCTTTCCACAGTAACAGACTTGGTGTAAAGGATAACAAAGTCACAGGTACAGTGAAACAGAAAAATGCAATTTTATTTCTCACCAGAAATGACTGTTAGACTTTTCCTACATTTTTAAAATGTTCAATATATAGAATGGATTGTCAATGTGACAGGATCTAGAAGTATCTAGAAGACAAGCCATTGAAGAGGTTTGTGGGAGATTTCCTAGATTCTGTTAAAAAAGATGAGAAAATGCATTCTAAATGAGTAGCATTATTCCTTGGTATACAAGTAAGACTTGAAAGATTAAGACAAAGAATTACAAAGAACATCACTTGATGTTAGACTTTGGCCTCCACAACTCAAGGACATGCAGGCATACATATCTACAAATGAACATGTATACATGACATAGAAATGAATGGCAGACGGATAAAAAATTATAATTAAAATATTTCATTATGCTAAGAACCAATACAACTAAAAGTTTAATAAGTAAACACACTAATTTCTGCTTGCTAATAGTTATGGATCTCTGCATTAGTCACAACTTACTGTAAAAGGAAACATATGATCAGACTTGAAAGATGTACTACTGTTTGTGGCAGTTAGGGACAATTTACTACTGTATTTATTTATCAGCATATTATTAGATTCTCACTAAAGAACAATGACCTAGCCAAGCTCAGGTTATGGTTCTTGGTAACAAGCATGAGTTTGTTCTTCTGGGAGTGGGCTTTAAATTCAATCAAAAAGCATTTGGTTACCTCCACAACATTGATGCCACTACTATAAAACTTGGAATATATATAAAGGCATGGTTTTAGTTGGGACAGATATGTCATAAACCTTACCATCAGGTCTCAGGAATCATCTTGGAAGAGGTAGCAGATTTCCGTAGTAGTGTAATATGTGACCAGCATTTAACCTCATCATTTGTTATGCCTGCTTGCAGAAGACATACACATGATCAAGCCAGTGAAAACCCCAGCATGGACTAGGGAGAGGCTGATGAAATTATATCCTTTCTTAGGAATTATTGGCAATTGATGACTGCTTGGGAAGGATCTGAGTTTTCTTCAGGGATGTGGGTTTTGAGAGATTCATGTCCCAGTAGATTTTTCTATACTCATGTATACTAAGTAGACTTCGTGGGTTTTAAATATGTCATCTGAAGGTGGAAAGAAAATGTATTTGTCGATAATGGAGAAATTGCAGTGGAGTAGAATGGAGGTAGTTTAGATTAAAACACACTTCATGCATGTATGTAAGTCTCAATTGACAACAAAAATACATTAACTCTGAGATGACAAAAATTCATGTCATAATTTTCTGTCTGCTGTTAAGGCAGTCATAAAAATGCTCAAGTAAATAAAGATAAATTATTTCTGAAGCAAACTAAATCCACGAAAAAAAATTAAGAAGCAAATAAAAACTATGAAATGAAAATCTTTAGTGAATATGTAAACTTACTCAGTGACTGATTAGATGGATTAGCTGGAAACAGCCCTTGCATGACTAACTTAATTATGTGAGTTCAAGTCCTAGAGCCCAATATCGGCTGATGGAGAGAACTGACTGCTCAAGGCTGTTGTGTTCTGAGCTCTAAACTTATGCAGTATCACAATAGCCCACAATCCAATGGTAATTATGTAACATTTTCTTTAAGAAAATCCTATTCAGTAGTTGAGTGGAAATTTATTTTTATATATGTATATAAATATGAGTAAGTATATACTTACAAATAAATATAGACACAAAAATATGTACATAGCACACACCTATATAAAAGCATGTATATATGCATATATTAAATTAACAGAATAATTTAATCTGAAACACAGAGGAAAAGTTTATTCTTATTTTTAAAACAATCTTAGACAATAATTTTTTAAAGATTTAGTTATTGATTATGTATACAACATTCCTTCCATGTATGCTTGCATGTCAGAAGAGGGCACCAGACTTTATGATAGATAGCTGTGAGCCACCATGTGGTTTCTGGGAATTGAACTCAGGACCTCTGGAAGAGCAGTCAGTGCTCTTAACCTCCAAGCCATCTCTTCAGCCCTAGAATAATTTTTTTTTAAAAGGTAAAACATGAAAATACCAGAGACCTTTGGTGAAAGGTAAAATCCAATGTTTCTTCTGTCTTTGTCCCAGAAAAAGAAAAGAAAAAGAGAAGAGATGTGAGAATATTCTAAGGAATAACAGCTGATAAACTACAGATATACACATTTAATAAATTGTAATAGCATGAAATAAAATATACTTAAGTCAATCAATATTATGAAAAGGAATGAAAGAAATAATAGAAACTAACATAATTAGAGATAAAGTTCTTTCAAAACTGCCAGAGAAGCAATTAATTATGAATAGAAGAATACAATTTTAATGTCTCTAGCTTTTCAGTATTTTGCCTTAGGAGCAGAGAGCAGATGTAAATACTGTGCTCATTATGTAATTCCCAAATAATAATAAAATAAATGTTTAAAAAGAATAAGAATAGATTCTAATAAATTCAAGAACAGCAAGAGAAGAAACAAATTACTACCAGTTAGCTACATGTTCTATATCCAGCTAAACTATACCCCCACATAGGCAGTGATTTCTTATTAATAAAGAAACTGCCTAGGCCCATTTCATAGGCCAACCCTTAGGTAGGTGGAGAAAACAGAAGAGGATGCTGGGAGAAAGAAGTTGAGTCAGTGAGTCGCCATGATTCTCGCACTCCAGGCAGATGCAGGTTAAGATCATTCCTGGTAAGCCAGCTCGTGAGCTACATGGATATTAGAAATGGGCTAGTCCAGGTGTGAGAGTTAGCTGAGAAAAGGCTAGATGTAATGGGCCAAGCGGTGTTTAAAAGAATACAGTTTCCGTGTAATTATTTAGGGGCATAAGCTAGCCATGCGGGCGGCCGGGTGCTGGGGACGCAGCCCCGCTGCTCCTATTTCAACAGAATAAGAATAGATTCTAATAAATTCAAGAACAGCAAGAGAAGAAATAAATTACTACCAGTTAGCTACAAGTTCTATATCCAGCTAAACTATACCCCCACATAGGCAGTGAAGAAAAAGGACATTTTTGAACTAAAAAAGACAGATTTTGTTGTTGTTATTGTTACTATTAGGCTTATTCTATACTGTTATTTAAGTGAAATTTTAAAAATTACACTGTTGTTGTTGTATTTTGTGTGTGTGTTTGTGTGTGTACCAAAGTAAGTAAATCATGGTCAGAAAACAGTTTATGACATTCTCTTTTTTGTTTTCATTGTGTAAGCCCTAACAATTAAAGGAAGTTCAGCAGTACATCTTGGTACCAAGTGTCTTTCTAACTCTTCTTAATGACTTGCTCTTAATCTTAAAAGGATTGAAAAGCCAAGAACTCTGGATCATCAAGAAGGAACGCACAACAATGAGAATATGAGAGTTTATGGTTGACTGCTTTTTTTCTTGTGCTTTATGAGTCATATTTCATGACTGAAATAGGAACCATAACCTAATTATACTGACAATAAACCAGAGGGAGCAAGGAGCCTTGTTAATGAAGGAGGGAGGTATAATTTTACAGTACAGAGCCATGGTGCTCTTTCAGTCCTAAGAACATGTGTCACAAGATTGCCATGAATTAATTGTTTTCACCCACAAAGGAGTGTTTATGAATATAATTAAAAATAAAACTTATTACTTTAATAGAACTTGAGGACTATAATGATGATAGTGAAATTGCAGTTTTGGAAAATACTATCATTAATGGAAAAACTGATTCTTGTAAATTATTGCATCTTATATAACTCTGTTGGGAAGCTCTACTGGTCAGAGGTTGCTGTTTACCACAGTCTGGCAGTTTCTAGCAGTTTGATCTAAGCTCCCCAACATGAAGGATTCCCGACCCCTCCCGCCAGTGAGTATTTCCTGTTCCATACCCACCATTATTTGGATGATGTGCCTAGGCCTGAATGCCTGACTTATCTCTCTAGCATGATCTTTGGCACAGTTTCCTACTAGAAGCCTTCATCTTGCTGCACATATATAACTAAGATATGTACGAGGAGCTTTGCAATATGATCTTGCTGTCACATATGAAGACTTATGATATGAATGTGCCATTTAATGCAAATTAAATTTTGTCTCCAGACTTCCCCATCCTATATGTTCCTTATACTCCAGAATAAAGTTGAACTGGTTCACCGGAGTTATCTCCACACTGTGTTCTCTTCTTCGGCTCTTCTTTTGACCCCGAGGAAGAAACAGATCCACATAACATAATAACTTTTATATTTTTCATTTTTAATTTTGTATTGTAATAGGAGTGGCGGGGCTGCGTCCCCAGCACCCTGGCTGCCTGGCTAGCTTATGTCCCGAAATAACAACACACAAATTGTATTCATTTAAACACTGCTTGGCCCATTATATCTATCCTCTTCTCTGCTAACTCTTGCACCTGGACTAGCCCATTTCTAATAATCTGTGTAGCATCAGTCTTGCCGGGAAAGATTCTAGCCTACGTCCATCCTGGGTCGGCGCTTCATCACGTGTGCCTCAGAGAGCAGAGCTCTCGTGTCCGGGAGAGGGGAGCATGGAGTCTCTGAGCTCACTTCCTCTTTCTCCCAGCATTCTGTTCTGTTTACTCCACCCATCTATGTTCTAACCTATCAGGGCAAGCAGTTTCTTTATTTAATTAACCAATGACCTTCCTCTATCATCTGTTTGTGTTGGGGGAATGACATGATACGTTCATATGAGTCCAGGTGTCTTTGGAGACCAAAGAGGGTGTCTGGTTCCCTGGAACTGAAGTTACAGGCAATTTAATCTTTCAGGCATAGGCACTGGGGACCAGCAGCTGGGAATTGAAAGTAGGTTGTTTGCAGGACCAGAAAGATCTCTTAATGGAAGAGTGATCCCACCAGTTCCTCAATAAATATTTAAGTAATCTGACACCTTTACACCAATGCACATAAAATAAAGGTAAATAAACCATAAAAAATATTTAAAAAAAATAAGAAACACATATAAGTTTAACACAAGAAAATTGCATGTTTGCTCTTAAGATTCCTTTCTCATGAAGCGCTATCCAAAGCCTGGAATCTTCTTGTGTCCTTTTCCAAAGTCTCATCTGATTGTGACTGGTTGCTGTTTCTCCATATCTAGCTTGGCAATGATAACTGGCTAACAATGACCATGAACGTTTCTCTTATCAAACCAGACTCAGCCACAATATTTTTGAACACGATGTAACTAGTTCTCTCATAGTGTACCAAGGCAGGTGAGATGGCTCATCAGGCAACAGTGCTTATCTCCAAACCTTATGACCTGAGTTCAATTAGGGAGACATTAAATTATGGAAAGAGATAATCAATCCTGCAAGTTGTCTTTTGCCCACCACAGTGTGGCTCCAAATTTCTATCTTTCCGATTCTCCCTCTCTACAACATGTACTCCATGTTAAAAAAAAATAAATAAATGTAAACAAAATATAAGTACAAGATTCTCTGAGTATCCTGCCTTTCAGTATCCTGCATTTTGGCTTCCCATTTGTATTGCCTTCCATGGTCATTTTGTAATTACTTTGAACCCTCAGCTTTCCAACAGCTTTTCCATCTATGCTTTTATGTACTAAGAATCTGGTTTATCAAATTCTCTTAAGAGATTGTTCCCTCAATAGCAGTGTAACAACTCAGCCTGGGCATCAGAAAAGTGAGATTCTCACTTTGAGGAGGTATGGAACCATCCCTATAATGGGGACCTGCTTGCTTGTCCTTTAAAAAAAAAATGGTCATTATATTTTTTTACTTATTTAAATATTTAACTTATTTAAATATCTGCTCTTTATCTCCTCTCTCTCTCTCTCTCTCTCTCTCTCTCTCTCTCTCTCTCTCTCTCATGTGTGTGTTATACTAAGTGGATAACTTGCAGAAATCATTTCTCTCTTGATACCATAATGGTCCTCAGGCTTGGGAACATGGGCTGTTCCTGTGGAGGAATTGCTCAGTCTGGCCTCCCAGGGAAGGGAACTCCTGGGTGTTCACCCACCTACTGTTTTATTTGTTTGTTTCAGGACACAGGGCAAATGCCAGTCTCTGCTATTTCCATCTTTCCCAATACTAATACTCTGCGCTATTGTTAGTTGTTACTGTTATTCCAGGTATAAGAACTGTTGTAATTCTAACTTATTATCTTTTCCACAATCCCCCTCTGAAAAGTATATTTTCTTTGAGTGAGATGATTTTTTTTTTCATATAGAGGGTGATGTTTTGTTAATGATTATCTACCCAGGTTTCATTGAATTTTGTAGATATGTGGGCTTGTTATTTTTGTCAGTTTGCAAGTGACTTCTCTGGTGTCATATGTTTGTTTTATATTCTCCTCACACCTGACAGGTTTAGCTTGCACCTCCTCATGGATGCTCTACTTGTCTCTGGAACTTTATTGTTGCTTTTTGTTGAGTAGTTCCTACTGGCTTATCTTCAAAATCACTGTTTTCTTTTGCACTGTGCAATCTCCATGACAACATTTAGATTTCTCTTCCTCTCAACCTTATGGTGTGATCTGTTTAGTTGCCTTTCTGGGACTGTTTATGCATTTAAAATATTGGAAATGAATTATAACTTTTCATCCATTTTTGATGAATCAAACAGTAGTTAAATTCTATGGATTGTGCAGGGCAGTGGTGGTGCACGCCTTTAATCCCAGCACTTGGGAGGCAGAGGCAGGTGGATCTCTGTGAGTTCGAGACCAGCCTGGTCTTACAGAGCTAGTGCCAGGACAGGCTCCAAAGCCACAGAGAAACCCTGTTTCGAAAAAACCAAAAAAAAAAAAAAAAAAAAAAAAAAAAAAAAAAAAAAAAGAAAAGAAAAACCAAAAAATAAATAAATAAATAAATTCTATGGATTGATATTGCTTACAAGCTATATTTCTTAGCCCTTTAGATGGAAGTGTGATATTCTGTATTTTACCTTTGTACATCTCACAATTCTTACAGATATTTTTTTTTCGATTTTGTATTTAGGTTACAAGGAAATGGTTTGATCATTTCAGAACACAGTTTTAGCATACTGCTTCTCTAGTCACATTTAGATGTTAGTATCAGAGGAACATTTGATCAGGTTAATTAATCTTTACCCTTGAGTCAACACTTCTCTTGTTGTTTTGTCCACTGATATTAATCATGGTGATTCCTATAAAGATTAGGAATTTTGGGGGGCAGATTTTTGTAAGATATGAGGAGTCACACCTTGTGGTTGATTTTTCACACGGAATCAGTAAGCTCCACTGTGCAGAATGCTTTGCACCAGTGGCTCTTCGCTGATTATTTGCTCACAGAGGATACTGAAGGCCTATCTCTATCTTTTAACATGCAGTCTTTATTCTATGGCACCCTGTCCTAGAAACCACCCATGTTTGGCCCCCAGACTCTGGGCTCCATCTCAAGTCACAAGACCTGGCAAGCCTCATCAGACAGTACTAAATTGCTTCTCTGAGAGAAGCTTCATTTCTCCAACACCAGACCTCTTTGTTAAACTATCTCTTATTTTAAATCTCTCTCTCTCACACACACACACACTCACACACACACACACATGTATACCATCTTATGCACATGCATACATGCATAAATACACACACAGAAACACATGTTCAGAATTTTTGTGTTTCAGATAAGAATGCAAATTCCAGTCTTAGTTACTCTATCTTGACAAAAAAGTGACATCTTTACTCTACATATTTGAACACTACAGAATCCCTGAGATAGTAATATCAGCTTTACTATACAAATCTGAAAATATAAATAAGAAAGATATCAACTTATGTTTGTCCATATTCAGAAAGCATAAAAAATAGCACTAAAGACAAGCACACATGTACACACAGGTATGTGTATGTGTATGTGTTATACAAGTATTTATGTGTAGGAGTAATTCATTTATTCAATTGTGTTGCTATGTGCCCAGGACATAATAGTGTCATGTGACTTCCCCATCCCTCTCTATTTTGTTTGTTGAGACTGTCTCACATTGCATCTTGCCATTTTGGTAGACGAACTGACGAGAGTCCTAGGGATCCCCACTTCTCAAGTTTTAACCATCAATGTAGCAATCAAGTTACAATTGACTATCATCAAACTTGGCTTCCACATGGGTGCTGAGAATCTGTATTCAGGTCCTCATGTTTGCCCAAAAAATTTCCTTCTTTACTGAACTATCTTTTCTACCTTAGGCCTTAAAGGGCCGTTGACAGAAAAGTAATAAGTAATTAATCTGTGAAAATGACAGGGAACAGTTGCTTTTTATATTTCTACCTCTTATTCATGGCTCATCATAGTGGATACTATGTTGATGTTTAAAGTTCCTCTGTACACAGAATTCCTGATCTTTGTATCGAACTTAATGCTTGGTACACGGCAATCAAACCTGTGTGAGTGGAACTTCATCAAATTGAATCAATTTATCTTAGTCCTGACCTAGAGAATGACCAGCATGAAAAAACTTAAAAGTCAAATCACACTGTGTATTGGAGAGTTGAAAAGCATTCCCCTTAGTTATGTGTTATCTATTTCTCTGATTAGTTGAAATAATTAAAAAGTATAACAAAATGAAATTAGATTCTCATTGAATGGACCAATCTTCTTGAGGGCTTTTTTTAAAGATATGGAAATACATTAATTGATTTGATTATTTAGGTCTGTATTACTAAAAACAGTGGCTTGGAAAAAAGCTAGTCAGGATCTATCATAGGATTCAGAATATCATGAATACCATGTAGCTTTGTATTTGTCTTTGTATATACATGTGCTGATGCATGTGTGTGGTGGGAGGGTAGAAGTACTAGTGTGCTCACATACATGTGGAAGGCAGATGTTGAAGGCAGGTGTTATTCCACAACTGATGTAGCAGTTTATTAATCGACAAATGTACATGACCTAGAATCTCAGAGGAAAGGTATCTTTGGAGTGCCCGTTACTGGGTGAGATTATATAGGTTTTTCTCTTCCCAATATAATGGTAGCTATGAAAACACACTTTTATAAATCATTTTCATATTTACTTTGAGCATGGTGTTCATGTTTGTAAGGTGAGCACTTGAGAGACTGAAACATCTCCCCAGCTTTGTGCTTCAGGTATGGAAAGCAGTGTAAACAGGAGTTAGGATGGCAGCTGAGTTCATTATCAGATTTGATACTTCCTTCAACACTAACTATTCACTCATCTTTGACAAGTAATTTCACTTTCTGAAGTTCTTTTAGTTTAAATGGCAGATAACACTGCCATCTAGACTTGAAGTGGTTAAAATATTATTTGGTAGAATACAGCAGACAGTTTATACCAGACTCAGGCTAGTCATGATTGGAAGCACCTATTTAATAGAGAACTGGATATACCAGCCACATATACAGGTTAGTAAGTAAGACAAGCTCTCACTTCCTATAATAATGTAAATGCATGTACTGATTCAGAAGAATACACAAACACAGGACTTAAGAGTTTTTATTTTTTCCTGTTTCACAAGAGTAATTTGGGAGGCATAGGCAGTGGATCTTTTTGAGTTCAAGGGCAGCCTGGTAAGGGCTTAACTGTGTTGCATTTTCAGTTTGGGTATTTTACTGGTCTAAACCTTCTTAGGCATTAGTTAACAAAAAAAATCACTAGTATACACTCTGATGTGTAGCTGGATGCATTATAGATATTACTCTTAGCTTGGAGACATGTTGACTGATTTGGAATTCTGTATCTTCCCATATAAACCCACGTGACTTGAGACAAGATAATTTGTTGCTGTATGCACCATTGCCTTCAAAAAGAGAGTATTGCATAAGGTCAACATTATGCTTCCGTTTCTTAATGCTTCCGGTTCTTATTTGCATACTGTGACATATACTTGACATGTAGACCAAATTAAATCCACAAGTTCCAGAATATGATGTATCCCAGCCCTCTACATGCACGTGGAAGCTAAGCATATATGTATGATCCCATGGAGAGAAATCATTTAGTCTACGTGTACTTGTTTATGTTATTCAGGGATAATGAATTTTCCCAGTTACTAAAAGTGTTCCATGAGTCATCAAAGTGATATTTTGGAACTAACTTGGGTCCATACATTTTAAGAGCCCTAAACACACATTTCTGGTAAAGGTGGTTTTAATGTTGGATGCATGCTAAGAGTGATATTGATTAATAAACAAAATAATTATGGAATGATTATAGTGAATAGTGTATGACCAAACTCAATGATTTTCTAAAAAGAAAGCTGTCCATGAAATAATAAATATGAGTTAGTGCTTGCTGTTTATAAGATTCAACAATTTGATCCAAAGTCATTAGAGAACCTGGTTAAAAATTTGAAATACAATGTCATCATCTAGTTATACCATTAGGATACTGGTGTCTGTAATATCTACTATATGAATAGAGAAGAATCCAGTTCAGTACCTGTTGTCCATGGTTAGGGAAATGATGGGGTAGAGATCAAACAATAAAATGGGCATTGGATTTTGAGGTTTTTATTTTTCTAAAGAAAAAGTCTTTTGAAACAAGAGGAAAATTGTTTTAGAACTTATATGTGCAGAGGGATCTTAGGTCCATGTGATCAGTGGTTAAGCACGAGAGAACCTAAAATTGTAAAAAAAAAAAAAAAAGGCAGATTATTTTTCTACAAAGGAAGAAACTGACATCTATTCATATGGAAGGCTGGAGTGGATATTGTTTGATAACCTGATTGTCTTTCACCACTCTAAGTAGCCAGCCTTCAACTAATTCACCCAGAATATTGAGCATTATTTTTCAGTCAGTAGAATCCATCCTTATTACAGATTCTTCCTCCCCATGCCCTAATCCTCAGCACTGTTCCTAAATCAATAGAACCCATTCTTATGCTTACTGCAAACCTTTCTTTCCTATGCCCTTATGCTGAGTCCTATATTTCTGTTAGTTCAATCTATTTCTGTAGAAAAGGTCACAGTTGTTTTTTTTTTTTTTTTTTTTTTTGGTAAAGAGATGTACCTTGCAAGGAAGTTTGGTGTAGTTACACCTAAAGATTTGTGTGATAATTGCTATGAGAAAACTATTGTTCCTAAGTTTTACTAATCAATTTAAATATGAAAAAATTAAAGTGGTTGACATCAGATTCCAGAAATTTAAACCAACATCTGTTGACTATGCCAGGTTGAACCAAGTTTCTATTTTAACTCACCTGCATTGTTTTTCTTCCAGCTGTGACAATTGCATGGACCCCCACAGATACGGAGGGGTTGTGGACATGGGTTGGAATTTTCTATCCACAGCAGTAATTATTGGTGAAAGTATCAATGAGCAGCAAATGCATGATGCAATCATAAAGGTGCTTTGTCTTTTGAGTACTTTTGTGCATCTCAGGGCCTTCGCTTCAAAACTCAGATCACTCATTATTACAAAATGAATTGAACCTTGACAATTAATAGGGTTTCCTCCATTTTATTTTTGAAACCTTGCTTCTCAGATATAGGCTAGCTGATGATTTCCTCAGAATTTACAAAGGTAATAATAAAGACTGTTGGGTAGGTAGCAATTTTACTTTCATGCAATGTACGTGATCTTGAAGAAAATTTGGTAGAGGGAAATCAGAACGATAATGCTTTCTGCTTTAAAAATGATTATAACAGACTTTTGGATGACAAAGCAGGTTGTTTGGCTTAGCTAAATACAAAGTATCTCATTCTACAAGAATCTCTCACTCACATCATATTGATATTTTCATTCCTACTATTGTATTTCTCACATTGTGTTAAATTCTAGAAACCTGCGCCCTGATGAAAGTCATCTTATACATTTGTTTGATAACCAAGGCATAGACTTCTCAAGATTTTAATGTATTGATTCAAAGTACAAGAAAAGCAGAAGCTTTTGAGCCTAAAGCTATCTTTGGCCTAAAGTGGTAGTCAAGTATATTTTTATGATATTTTATGAGTACTTTGAAAATTTAATAAAACTATTTTGATCATATTTCCATACCACAAATCCTCCCACTCCTACTATCTCCATTCTCATTTCTGTACCCATATAGTTGTGGGTATTTTTATTCTTCTTTTATCTTCTCTGAGCAAGGCAAATTATATTTCTCAACCATTAGCAGGAGTGAGGTGTGCCCTAGAATATGGTTAACCAAACAGAGACCATGTAATTGAAAAAAAAAATTAATTCTTTCTCTCTTTCAGAATCTATCAAATGCCAATATCTCCTCAGCTAGCTGTGAAATGGCAACCCCACACACCTCCTGGAATGTTCTCTACCTTGAGTTTAAATAGCTCTTGTTCAGACTGTCATAATGTCTGTGACATTATGTAAGCAACTATCCTATCATGTCTGTATGAAATTGCTATTTTGATATCATCCTTCACTTCTGGGTCTGCCCTCTTCTTCATGAAGGTCCTTGAACCTTAATGGGTATGGTGTGATATGATCCTCATTTAGGACTGAGTACTTCACCATCTTTTATTATCAAGACATTGACAAATTGAGGGTCTATGTTTAATTGCCGTCTACTGGAAGAAGAAGCTTCTCTAATAAGAGACATACTCTCTTATGGCTATAGAAATAAGCTATTAGGTATCATTTTAATACTAATTCTAATCCCATTTAGCAGAATATTATTATTAAGTTCTTCCTAGAGCCTATAACCTCCCTAGCAACATGTTCTTGGTCCTATTAATATTACCAGAACAAGGCTCCATCTATTAGTGCTTGGCTACTCCCATAACCTTTGTGACACCACTGAACCAGTGGGAATAATTTGTAGCATGCAGTGTTTTCAGCTGAGTAAGACTGATTATTCTTTTTCTCTTCTGGTAGTGAGGCTATCACCAACACCAATGAAAGTTAGCTGTTAAGAGTGAGCATTCCTGTGAGTACTGATGTGTTTTTTTCATCTTTATGACTCTAGATGATAACAAAGAGTATTGGCAATAGCCTGAAATTCTTGAGGTTCTGTATAATTCCATTGACAAACATTTCACAAAGTGGAAGATCAGTCCTGTTACAATGCATTTTACTTGCCAATTATAAAAGGAAATTCAGACTATATAGTAAAATATTAAATTAAAATTATGAGGAAAATTTATGATTACATAATCATTAGCATAAAATAATTTCTAGAAATACATAATTTTCAGATAATGATATTTGAACTACTAAAAGAAACAAATGTATATAAAATAATCACTAAAGTTGTATCCTTTCTTTTTTTTTTTTACAAAGAGTAGGTGCACAAAATTTATACTGTTTCATTGAAAAAGGCAAAGAGATTTCAGAGAATCAATAATGACTTTACTCTTACTATATTTGATGCACTTTCTATAATAATTTTAATTTAAAATATTTTATGCAATAATTATATAGTATTTGAAATTTTGATATAATGTGCTATTGTTGATATGACTAAATGTATATGACTAAATGAAAGCATTAAAATGAAAAAGATTTTGGACCATGGGCAGGAAAAATATCTCAGCAGATAAGAGCATTTTCTGCTCTTTTCAAGGAACTGATTTTGTGGATGGTTCACAAACCTTTCTGATCCACCTCCAGGGTGTTCAAATGATCTTGGCCTTAAGGGGAGCATACATGCACATCTACGTACATGCATGGGCAGATACAAACAAATAAACATATACACCCTTAAATGAGAAAAATCACTTTTAAATGTCTTAGATTATGTTCTACCAGTTGTGTAAAAGTGTATTTGTGTGTGTGTTGTGTGTGTCTCTGTGTGTGGGGGTGTTCTGCTGCATCCTACTTCAGCTTTTTCTCTTTGCTATTCTCAAGTCACTTGATAAGAATAATTGTTCATAATTGATCTTGCTTAAATGTTTCCCCAGAAAATATTTTGGGTTTCCCCACTTCTTTAATAAATGATCTCATTTCAGGATAAACTAAAGCATAAACACAACTCAAGATAGCATGATGAGCATGTATAGGAGAGCTCCACCTTTGTCAATTTTTACAAAATGCTATCACATCACCATGCATATTCTAGTATCTCTCCATTTTACCTAGTTGGCTTTAAGGAAAACAGAGAAAAGAAGACACCAGAAGATCTTTTCTGAACTATTGCATCACTAGCCAGATTACAGGTGGCTTTTCCTGAGGAAGGGTCTATAGCAGAGTCAATCTCCAACTTGACATTTTATTTCTCTCCTGGTAGCTTCCTTCTCATGTTTTCAAATATAAAGAAGTGTATATTTCTCAGCAGGGATTGTTGCACAACTGGAGCAGGGCTCCACAGAACTTCATAATCCCTTACATGTTCTTTTCTGTTTCACTGTTAGCTCTCAAAACCTTGCTCCTTCAACCTAATGGCAATTGATAGACTCCAACAAAAAGGGACAATCGCAGGTCCACTTCAAATTCTGAAGGTGATAGTCCCATAGCTTCTAAATTTCTCTGTGAAAGAATTCAAATCTGGGTAATGTGTTCTAGAACTACAGAATGTTAATGCTCTCAGATTTGCATATTAAAATATGAAGCCTTCAAGCCTAAATTTAGAAGGGAAAATCCTCAGCACTCTTTTAGTGGACAGCAGGATTAAAGACTGTACTTTAGGAATTCACTTCACATGCCCTGATAAGCAAGAGTTGAAGGCCTGACTGAGGAGACAGATTTCAGGGAGAATGAATTCAACAGCTTCTGGATTGTCAAATCCATCCTATTTTTTTTTTATGATTTTCAAAAAGTAGAACCTTCAACTTAATGTTATATTGACAAGTATTCGAGGAGCTTTAGCTGGGTGTTAAAGAAAAGAGAGAAAGAGATGTACCATAAAACAGACACATAAAGTTCAACTAAGTGGTAGCATCAGTGTGTGTTTCTCTAATAGTGTCTGCTGCTCTACTCTCTCACAGCAAAGGATATGTGTGCTAATTATTGTAGATACAATAGTGGTGCACATGATTGTATTATTCCATGGAAATTGGTGACAAATCCTGTAGGATACTTTTCACAACACTCCAGGCTCCAGCTGACTGACACTTTCCTAATGGTATTTCACTCAAGGGTAGCGATTCCATTTCACAAACAATGGCATTTATGAAGATGGACCAGAGAGAAGAGAGAAGGAACTGTGATGGCCAGAGAGTCAAAAGTGCACTAACATATCAGGAAATCAAAGAAAACAAGAATCGGGTCAAGATGAAGTTGGAGTCAATGTGTGTTAGCAATGTTTCAATGTCAGCATCTAATTACATGAGTGCACCTAGCCCTGGAAGTGTACCAATGAAACTATCAGAATGGCTTGTTTGGACTCGCAGATTACATTCTGAAGCAGGCTTAATCTCTTCTTCACAACTTTTTAAGATTTAAGGTTTCATTTGAATACATCTCACTTAAAAGCTTTCTACTATAAACATATCTATCTTTCTATTTCTTCAAATAGTCCTACTTTTTAAAACTTTTTTAATTTTCTTATATGTTTGTAAATATATTTTTTTTCTGAATGTATACTACCTAGGGAATACAAATATGCTACTTAAAAATAAATACTTAAAAATAAATAAATACTTAAAAATAAATGATACATTTAATCATTAATTGATTTATTCTTATTTTCCTGCAATAAATATGCTTGACAATCATCCATATTGAGATAGGCTTTGTTTTATTAATGCTGCATAATATTTCATACTTAGCATTATACTGTAGTAGTTTATTGTTTTATGATTGAGATTTTAAATAGTTTAATATTTTCTTGTTGGCATTTAACTCATAGGAATATTGCTTATTTCTCATTTTATATGCTTCAATATTTTAAAGAATTTAAAGAAATAAAAATACTGTATACCAAAATTAAATGAAATTAAAGTCTATACAACTCAATGAACTTCCTTACAGTTAGAATAACCCTTTGAAACAGAAGATGTGGAGTATCAGGATTAAATTTTAAATTCTCAATATTGAAGGTATTCTCTGCACTTATCCACCACCAAATCCAAAATGTTCATAGCAGAATTCAAACTAGAAAAACAATTAGCTTTATATTCGCTTTCATAACTCATGTATTTGCCTGCATTCAGTTCTACTTCATCCCCTAATGTTCATTCTCTTATTCCCCTCTCTTCATGCAGTGGTCTACCGATGCAATTATTTCTTTATATGTGACTTTGAATGAGAAAGTCTTTGTGGTTTATGTGTAAACAATAAATACTCACATGCTGGAGACATAACTCAGTCATCAAAGGTAAGGCTCCCAACCAAACTAAAACAACTTGCTTCAAAGAAGATAGATATATTCAATTTTAGTCCATGTTGCCAGATTGCTTTTAAAGTGGTATAAATTGTGTTCTCACAATAGTGCATGCTGCTCTGCCATCTTAGTGTTAACCATTGCAGATAGAATGGGGAGGCACCTGTTACCATTTTCTATAATATTTGTCTGATTGCTTCTGAAGTTGAACATCTTTTCAAATTTTTCTTGATTATTTGTTTTTTATCCCTTTGAATTTCCTGTATAAAATTATTGACGTCTAAATTGTTTTTCCTATTTCTTATAAATTATTCATATATTTTGGACAATGAACCACTAAGAATCACATGTATTTCAAATACTCTCTCCCAAACTGTTATTTACAGGTATCATACAGTATTGATGATGATATCTAATCAGCTATACAATATTATATCACTTATTTTTCATTTCTAGTGTGATATAAATGCTTCAGATGGATATTAGTTCTACTCACTGACTTAGAGGACTGATTGCTTTAACCTTATAATACAGTCACAGAGTTCACATTTTTGATTAGTTTTAAACTACTGTCTTTTCTATTTTTGTTTTGGATTTAAAAACCACTTTACTTTACACACAAACTAAAATAAATATATTCCAATTGTATGTGTTAATATAACAACTTTATTATGTAAACCCAATTATGGTGTGGGTGAAAAAAATCATCTTTCCAAAAGTATCAGCTGTATGCTTTAGAAATAATAAAGTTTAGTAAAATGCGGTATGAGGACTAGAATAAAATGGGAAGTCATTAATGTGTATGTGTGTGTGTGTGTGTGTGTGTGTGTGTGTGTGCATTTGTATCTTGTGTATTTGTTTGTATCCATACAGAAGACAGAGATCAACCTCAGCCCTTAGGTACTCTTTTTTAGGACCCTATCCACTGAGTTGACACTAGGTCTCCCACTGGACTGCACCCTGCAGATTAAGCTAATATGGCTGTTCAACCAGCTCCAGAGATCTCCCTGTCTCTGTCTAAACAGTGCTGAAATTTCAAGCTACCATATATGGACTTTTATAAGGTTTCTGGCCACAGAACTGAAGTCTTCATGCTTAAAAGGCAAGTATCTTACCACACAATTTTTTCAAGCCTATTTTTACATATTTTTAACAATAACCATTAGCTATTTTAGCATAAAAGCTAGCAATTGAACAGGATTCATAAAGGAAGCTTGCTTCATCTATGTGGCACCAGCTAGTAAGGCTTTGTTTGGAAATGGAGGTACCTTCAAGACTGTACAGGGACATGAAGGAAGCGCCGGGAGCTACTGGCTTCCAGTCAGGAACTTAACCAGGGATGTGGGACTATGTTTTTCTCAAGGATATTATCTTCTTGGTGTCCATGGGTTTCTTCATGGAAAGTTTATAAGAAAAATTTGAATCCATTGCTGCAGTAATATGCAGCTCTTTAAAATTAAATAAAATTGTCAATAGCATAATCTTCACTATTTATGCACAATATAAATATGAGGGTAGGCAGGAAGAAGGCACATCGTGGGAAGGTCCCAGATGTGCAAGCCTAATACCTTAAATTCAATCCTCAAAATCCATTTGAAAGGCTAAATATGATATCATGCATTATAATCTTAGCACTCCTTTGGTGAGATAGGTGGCAGAGACAGGAAAATCACCAGGAAGTTCACAGGTCAGATATCCACTGGAATACATAGTGTTACAGTATAGAAAAAAAAAAGAGGTAGAAGCTAGAACTGACTCCTGACAATTTTCCTCTGACCTCCATTAGCACACAACGGCATGCTTATTCCACACACATGAGAGAAAGAAATAAAGGAAAGGGTGAGAGAAAGAGGAGGGAATGAGGGAAAGAAGTAAGGAAGAATTGAGAAAGAAATTTGAAATTTTGGTCAAGGAAATTTACTAGATGCTATGTTGCTATAATAGATGCAAATGGAAACCTATTAACAATCATGTAGGTTTTATGTATGCATTTTAATCATTGGACTATCTTGAGTTTTTGTGTATCTGATTATTTCATGTACAGACCTGAAGCATGACATGGATGAGTATGTCTACACAACTCTGCCTTTCCTTTGATATCTTTTAAATGCTTTGTGAGTCCCTAAACGTCCATGCCTACTTCATTAGACTATGAACCTTCTATCTGTCTTCTGCATAAATACAAAGTCTCTGTGCTGTGGTAATTAAAGGTAACTTCAAATAGATTCTCTGAAAACACACTCTTCCTCCTTGCACTTCAGCTAAAAAGTGTGACTTTCCAATGCAGTGCTCATGCCTGAAAGTTTATAGTAATTCAGTCTAACAATTTCTAAGTGCTGTTGCTAGGCAACTCTTTTATTTCTCCAAATCCATTATTCCTGGACTACAAATATACTACAGGAAAGTCATCAGCCTTGCAGTACATTCTCCACAACTGTTTTCTAATTTTGTGTAATCATGTTGTCTTATCACACAACTGTGTCTTTTGGTGTGTTTCTTTGGTGTCAGGCACTTGGACCATGATAGGACTGTTGTTTGCATACACTGAGAGATTGTGAGTTGTGCATGAGATCAAGCCAGTTGACATTTTAGCATGAACGGAGATTAAGAGTTGGCCCATGATTATTGTTTTAAAAAATAAAACAGAAAATTGGAAGATTTTGAGGGGGTGTGGCATAGGAGGTGGAACTGGGAAAATTACTCAGGTGAGTGTGGGGTGAATGTGAATAAACTTTACATGAAATTCTCAAAGAGTTAAAAATATTATAATTTTTGAACGTTGCCACTGTCATTCTGATCTCAGAGAAAGAAGCAGTGCTGGAATGTCGATCTGCAAAAGCATTATTATTTAGTTTTTGTAATAGAAGTAGAAATATAAAAAGATGAACTCAATTTTCTAAAAAATTGCCAATATTTTTGAGAAAAAACTAAAATTATTTTAAAACAAATGTAGATACCACAGACCCATGCTTCTATTTATTATATATATATATTCATATAATTTATCTGCCTATATACATTCATGTTATAGATCCTTAATTTTATATCTAATGTACAATGGTACAAAAATCAAAATTCCAGGAGTTCAGAATCTTCTTTAATAAATCAGTCAGCTCAGTTCTTCACTAACTATAAAACTGATATCTGTGGACAAGAAGATTTTTGTGGATATTGCAGTATTATGTGATATGTTTTGATCACTTGCTAATAATATTTTATTATTCTAATTGGATTAATCTTAGCTGTAATTTGACCAAGAGTTTCCATTCACATGGAATTTAAAATATCAAGGTGCATTTTATTTTTATTTATGTCTAAAACAGATTGGTAGGTGTGCACGTGTAAGCAAGCATGCATAGGACACCACAAGTGTGGGCAGGTCCAAGAAATACTTTTGTAAATCATTTCTCTCCTTCTGCCTAGTGAGTACTAGGAATTGAACTCAGGTCATCAGACTTGGCAGTAAGTGCCTTTACCCACTGAGCTGTCTCCTCTACCCTCAAATTTTAACCAGTACTCTTTACTCTTCAAACATTTTCAACTAGAAACACTTCTTTGGGAGATTTATAAACAGAGTAGAAACAGCTGACAATTAAACATAATTTATACTCCTCTAATTGCACAAATACTGGCTAATATATAACTTAAAAAGAAAATATATGCTAATATATAAAATTTCCAATTTTCTGCTTTGGATTGATAGCTATATTTAAATATTTCTCTAAAAGATTATATAATGTTTATCTCATTGTGAGTAATTTCATATCGCTTAATATATCAAATTTCCAATTTTCTGTTTTAACTTGATAGCTATATTTAAACATTTTTATAAAAGATTATATAATTGGGAATAATTTCACAGTATGTTAATTAATTCTTGATATATTTTTCTCTTTTATTCTAGTCATTTGTTAGCTTGAATGCCAATGACAAGTAGCAACTATAGTGACAAAAAGCAATAGAAACTTTATTACCTCTTGGTTCTGAAGAACAGCAATTTGAACTTGAGCTGTGTGCAAGATGATTTTTGTTTTCTTGAGGCTTAGAAATGAAATAAATATGGCTGTTCTCATGTTGCTAACAACCCTTTCATGTTTAGGCTAGTAGAGGCATTACTCCTGTCTGTCTCCAACAGTGCACTGTCTCTGCATATCCTCTTGGTAAAGTCCATCAGAAATAAGGAACTCAGCCTCCTCCCCGCCACCGCCTCCCATTTCCCTCCCCCTCCCCCAATCAATTCCCCCTCCCTCATCAGCTCGAAGAGCAATCAGGGTTCCCTGACCTGTGGGAAGTCCAAGGACCACCCACCTCCATCCAGGTTTAGTAAGGGGAGCATCCAAACTGCCTAGGCTCCCACAAAGCCAGTACATGCAGTAGGATCAAAAACCCATTGCCATTGTTCTTGAGTTCTCAGTAGTCCTCATTGTCCGCTATGTTCAGCGAGTCCGGTTTTATCCTATGCTTTTTCAGATCCAGTCCAGCTGGCCTTGGTGAGTTCCCGATAGAACATCCCCATTGTCTCAGTGTGTGGGTGCACCCCTCGCGGTCCTGAGTTCCTTGCTTGTGCTCTCTCTCCTTCTGCTCCTGATTTGGACCTTGAGATTTCTGTCCAGTGCTCCAATGTGGGTCTCTGCAAAAAAAAATATATATATATATATTGGGCAGAAGTAGACATTCTAATAACTGTTTCTCAATACTGCTATTGACTGCTATTGAAACCTGGATCAAAAAAGTTTTGTAGGGACTATCATTGTCAAAAAGACCTTGATATATCATCTTTGTTCTACCATTGCCTGCATTTTAGAGGGAGGTGATGGGCAGGAAGAATAATTGCTACCATTAACGGAGCTCTGCCTGTAAGCCCCTTATGTCATTGAGTCTCTTGAGCAGTGCTAGAGGATGGTCAGTTTCATCATCTCCATTTATACAAGAGATGACTGAGGCAGCACAGTGTTAGCATGATGAAGGGATATGCTGCCAGGAAGTGAATATCATGACCTCTATCTCTCTCTTTTTTTTCCCTGTGTTATTAAAACACAAATCTTACATTGTTTTAAAAATATAGCAGATATAAAAATGGGGAAATACAGATAAGTATGAAAAAGAAAAGAAATTAAAAATCACAGCTTACTTAAAAAAAAAGAAATAAGGAATTCAACACAACATTTTGATTTACAGCTCTGTCTTTGTGGGTCAGTTTATCGGTTAATCCTCATTACTAGCCTCTGACTCCACCTCTGAATTTATGGTCCCGTTTTCAGAGCATTGTTTCTTATCCTTGAAGACTTCACTCTCAGATCATTTCCTCCTTGTTCAATTTTTGGATCCTAATTCCAGGTGATGGGTACAAACACAACATTTATTTGATAAAGACTACTGTTATCTATGCAAATAGCCTTGTTGTATAACACGGCTTACTTTTTAAATCAATTATGAAACACCCTCTTATCCTGCCCCTGGTGTTGCAACATTATACCAAATAAAATACTCCCCAGAGTGAGTCATTGTTTTTGGCTGCTGATTTTTAGTGTGGAAGTAGAATGTATTGAGCTAGAAACATAAAGAAGACATGGCTACAGCCAAAGAAAGTGAGTCAGTGGTCACAGCAACAATAAAACAATGACTTCTAAAGAGTTCCAGAAAACCAATAGCACAGACAGTAATGGCTGTGAAGAACTGAACTTGGGTTGAGGACTCTGTTCACAGATAAAGTTCTAGGAAGATTTGAGAGATGGGAATGAGGGTCCTGAAACTCAGGGATGATGAACTGTAAAATTAGGTGCTTTGAAGGCTAATGGTTTCATCATTTGAGGATTGAGAATGGCTATACCAGGTTCTATTAGAAAATATGATTTTGAGTTCACAAGGGCTGATGATATTTGTAGTTACTGCTGAAAAATGAGGGTTACACTATCTGCAAAGTGTTTGTTCCATGGCATCCAAAGCTAAGAGAAGTAAGACTCCTCCTTAAGCTTTCTGAGGCATGAGTCACCAGTCTCTAGAGCAATGATTCTCAACCTTCCTAATGCTTCAATCCTTTAGTACAGTTCATCATGTTGTGATGACACTCCAATCATAAGTAATTTTTACTGCTACTTCATAAATTTAATTTTGCTAGTGTTATAAATCATAATTTAAACATGTGTGTTTTCCAATGATCTTTGGTGGTCACAAACCACAAATTGAGCACACTTTTCTAGAGCCTATAAGGTTCAAGTAGAGAATACATATTTATTTTTGTCTAGAACAACAAAGAAAATTAGTTTAAATCATATTCCAATGAACTATTCTGAAATGTTGTTAGAATAATAGGGAAAGCCTTAACTTGGATTCAGGATAACCACTTTTTACTTCATTATGGAGCCCTGTTTGAATGTCCAGAAAGTCACTATGCAAACACAGAGCAGAAACACACTGTCTCCAGAAAGCTATGACCTAGCTGGCCTGTGAAGACTTCCTGGGGATGGAACTCACCTATAAGGTTTTCATATTTGCTGTGCTCACCACTATTGTTCTTGGAGATTTTGTAAGCACCAAAACACTCTCATTGTCAAGATCAATAACCAAATTCTTAGTTACAACCTCTCCATCACTCTCAACTACTATCTTTTTGTTTCTTGCTTTTAATTGGTCATTCCGACACAGTGATTTTCTTCTCTAACAGAGCACATTTGGAATTCTATTTATTGTGATTCTTTTCACTATGTTAACCAAATAACTTCCTGTAATTATCACCTTCAAGGCAATGCTCATGGAAGAATAATTAAGTGATTATGTCAAGGGCCCATCTGTATCTTGGTCCAGTTTGTTCTCTAGAGAAAATGGTTGGGGAGCTATCCTCCTTTTTTGACCAAAGTGTTCACAGTGAGCATGACCACATCATAATTGTGTGCATCAGAGACTCAGTTATTCCCTTCTACTTCATTCTGGAATACCTGTGATCGTTGGCAATTGAAAGCTATACCATAGCCTTACTGTACAGGAACCTGCTGACACATGAAATTGAGCCAAGATCCTGAAACATAGGACAATGATGTTCTTCAATGTCACTCTGCTCCCTGTCTCCCACAACACAAAGGGAAATGTCATGGTGGCTATGGAAGTACTCTTTACCTTGCCTTGTAGTGCAGCAACCCTAGACTTCATCTTTGGCCCTAAGTGCTACATAATTCTGATATGCCATATTGGATTTACTTTACTGCATTAGGAACAAAATACATTCTTAGAGAAATAATCTTAAAATTAACATATCAGTATGTCTGTAAAAAAAGATACTCACTGAATTTCAAATCCTTCCTAAGCAAATATAGTATCATTTTGAACCTTAACTTCATTATGTTTGTAGATATCTGCTACCCAAATAAAACCACATTCTAAAGTTCCAGGAGGTCATGGGTAATTGTTTTGCATGATGCCATGCAGCAGACTACACTAGAAGTAAAGTGATAATTCTATAAATAAGTTTTTACAATAAAGTATTAAATTAGAGTTCGCTCTTGAAATAAAAATCATGATCTAGAGTTTAAATAAGTGACTTAAAATTCACAATTAAGAGGAAATTTAAAAGCTTCCTCTGAGATTTTTTTGAAATAATATTTCTTGTATTTAAAACTAATTTACTGTAAGAGGTCCCCAGACATCATTAAGCCTCAAAACTAAGCACAACTGATGCTATGTTGAAATTACCATTCAGACAATGGATCTGTATGTAGGTAGCAGCACCAGTCAAATGAAAGCAAAAACCCAACTCATCATGGAAAGTGCCTAAATGTACTAACCTTGCTTTTTGGCTTCCATAGCTAACTGTTCTTGCTTATTAACATGTGTCAAACCAGGTTATGATTCTTGAGCTTACAAATTCTAGAAAGTCTTGAGACTTCATTTAGGTCCTGGATGCCCAGTGTAGTTAGTTTCTAGCTGGCTAATAATGACTTTCCACTGGCTTGAACATGTGTCCAAAAAGTCACATGTGGTTTGATTGTTTGACCAATCTTTGAAAGGTTTCAAGGCAACTAAAGTTCTATAAAAAAAATCTTCAAGCCGGGCGGTGGTGGCGCACGCCTTTAATCCCAGCACTCGGGAGGCAGAGGCAGGTGGATCTCTGTGAGTTCGAGACCAGCCTGGTCTACAGAGCTAGTTCCAGGACAGGCTCCAAAGCCACAGAGAAACCCTGTCTCGAAAAACCAAAAAAAACAAAAAAAAACAAAAAAAAAAACATTTTCAGATAAAATCCTCATATCTGAATGGAGATATCAACAATTCCTGGCCTAAATGCCTGTCACAGTGTCTGCACACCATTCAAAGGCAGAAAAAAATGTCATCACTCATTATCAGCTTGGCAGGATCTAAAGTCACGTATAGGAAGCTTCTAGGTTCACTACATGGGAGAGGCCCACCTTAAATGTGAATGGTACCATTACTTGGGTGGGGTACTGAACTGAATAAGAAGCTGAAAATAGCCACTCATTTTCCTGTGTCCAGGCTGTGAAAGCCATGTGATCATCTGTCTCAAGTTTCCTTGTCCTGATGGACTGAACTTTCAAACTGTGAGTCAAAGAAAATCCTGTGTTCCTTAAGCTACTTTTTGTCATGCATTTGTTGTAACAACAAGTAATTAATACAGAAAATCCAGCACTACATATGTAGTCTGTAGGATTTCTAAATGTCTGCAGGAGATACAAGGCAGAATTTGGAACTATGGATGAGAGAAAGCCTAGTATGCTTGGAATAGAATGTCATCCCTGGAGCCTTTAGATAATCAGAAAGCTGGGACAAACATGGACTTTTCTAATTTAAGAATCCACAATCTTTCGTATGCATTGTAAGCTCTATATATAAACTCAAATGCACTCATTTGGGGTCATTTTATTTTAATCCTTTATTAAAATTTCTGATCAGCAGCAAAATACAGTAAAGATTAGTTTGAGCATATTCCCTGACAAAATATTCAATAATATATTGACATTTTGCCTTAAAAATACTAATGCCATCAGGTAGCATATCCTACTTATTAATATGAGATTTCACCAAAGGTCAAGTATATGAGTGGTTTTTCTAGACACCACCAATTACCACGGTGTTGTCAGGGAAGAACAGAGTGAGTCGAGAGGCCTTGGTAATCTAGTCTCAGAACCACTAAAAGCTGAACTGCTGACCTGAGCTAGCAATCTTTGCATGCCCCTTGGACTATGTTGACCTCGTGAACTTGGCAAGCTATAACTTCTGGAAAGAGATGAGCAAGCATTTAGTTATTCAAACTGTCCTCAAGTTTTTTTAGACTGTCTAACTACTCTCTACAAAATAGTGTGACTTCTGATATTCTCACCAAAATTCTGGACAAACAATAAATAACAAATACCCATTTCCCCATACTTTAAAGCATGAAAACACCCATCATGTATAAAAGGCAGGAATATGTTTCCAAAGCTGCTTGAATTTGAAGTCTCCTAGATTGCATTTATTTTCTGATTATTCATTGAAACAGGATTATACTGTGTCCTTACTGAATTTGTGTGTTTATGTGCATGTTTGTGTTTATTTGTGTATATGTGTATGTATATGTGTGCATGTGAGTATGTGTGTGATTGAATGTGTGCACATGTGCATGGGTGTATTGTTCATCTGTGTGTATATCTTTCCATGTATGTGCATAGCTAGCTGTTGACATGTGTCTGTGAATTTTTATGCTTCCTATTCTGATAAAAAATGGTAACAGATAGCCACGAATCAAATCCTATTGTTTCCCTCCTTTAAGACTGATATAGTGATCTGAGTGTGAAACACCCCCAGAGGTTCTTGTATATGAACATTTGTTTCAGAGATTATGGCAATGATAAGAAGGTTATAAGTAACTGGGAGCCTTGAAGTTTCATAGCTTGACCTGACTTCCTGTTTACAGCCAACTTGTAGAGCAGAAATTCTATTATCATTCAACCTCTGCTCCTTCCACTATCCCTTTGTATATTGTCTACCATGATGGGCTCTATCTCCTTGGAGTTGTGAAACAAAATGATTCTCGGTTAAGTTGCTCTTATCAGAGTATTTTATCATAGCTAGAAGAAAGTAACTATGACAGTTTGGAACAATAGAATTGCCTTACTGAATTGAAGACTTTACCCCTAAAACTATATGAATAAGCAATGAAGTCTCCTGTAACTTAACACATACAACCAAAGTTTTAGTTCAGTGGAAGCATTGATCATGAAGCAAAGAAGGGAGAATAGCTTTCACTGTCAGCGGAATTTACACAGACAGATTGAAATACTGCTCAGAATGATGGATGGGAGTTATTCTCAACTGTGTTCTGTATCACTTCAGTTTACATTCCAAGGGTCAAGATTACATGGGGAACACAAGAAGAATGAGTTCATGCACTCATGTGTACATCCACCCATCCATACACACACACAGAGACACACACACAAATAAACCACAGATACTGGAACATACACAAACACACATATGATTTTATTTTTGCATAATTTCAGAATTTAAATAATTATGACCACAAAAGTTACAAACTTTATTTTATCTATATGTTCTCATGACAAGTTTTTTGTACTCATGTGGGGAAACCTTGGAGGAGTTTGAGGTCTTGGAATTGTTAGGTGAAATAAATCCTTAATCCTTAAACTGTTTTGTTTTGTGGTATTGTTGTCATTGAACTGTTTATTGAAGTCATGGAAATGAGACCAGAATACTTTCTTCCCCTTCCTTCATGGCACGTGTGCCGGCAGAGGACAGAGGCTAAATGGAGGCAGGACACTCACAGTGTGAGCTTCTCTGACAGGAATACAGTTGTGCTAAGCAGAGTTCTGACATTGCATTCTGGTCTTAGCTCTACAACTTTGGCCTGTATAAGTTTCAATTTTTATTCTAAATTATTTGATAATTACAAATTCCTACTAATATCTGAGTATCAAGTAACATTACAGATGTTATAATTAGAATTTAATCTACATTAACTCCAGGTACTCATCAGACATTTAGCTAAATATTATAAATATTTATAAATATTAAAAATGCTGAAACTCAATTTGTTTTCTCAGCAATTCATTGAAAAGTTTTATATTAGAAGAAAACCAAATTTCCTTGGATTTAAAGATTTACTCAAGATAATATGACAATTATGTAACACATAGGGTCAGGTTAAGAGTCAGTGGGTGATGTGGGATTACCCTCTGTATGCTGTGAATATCATTGGTTAATAAAACAAAACAAACAAAAAACCCTACTGTCTTGGGCCTGCGCAGAGCAGAAAGAGGTAGGTAGGGAAAACTAAACTAAATGCTTAGAGAAGGAAGATGGAGTCGAGAGAGAAGCCATGTAGCGCCACTGGAGACAGACACCAGAGCTTTACTTGGTAAGCCACTGGCACGTGGCAATACACAGATTAATGGAGATGGGTTAAATTAATAAGTAAGAGTTAGCCAATAAGAAGATAGAGCTAATGGGCCAAGCAATGACTTAATTAATACAATCTCTCTGTGGTTGTTTCAGGGCTGAGTAGCCAGGAACTAACTAGCGGCTTCCCTATAACAAGTTGGTGTTCTCTGATTTCTCAGTCTGTATCAGTCTGTAGTGTCATTGGGTTACATATGTATGTAAAGATCATTGAAAGCAATACAGCACATAAAAATTTTTACTAATTTCTAAAAGTTATAAATGGTATATTTGAGGCTCTTTTGGTCTATTTTTAGTTTAGAAATATAACTCTTACTGTACTTTTCCATTCTTTCACTTTTTAATTTCCTTTTTTAAGAAAAGGCAAACAGAAAAGAAAGAGGGGGGAGGGGGAGGGGAAGAGGGAGAGGGAGAGAGA
>NC_022013.1:16406158-16428648 GCF_000317375.1 Microtus ochrogaster | reverse complement strand
AGAGAGAGAGAGAGAGAGAGAGAGAGAGAGAGAGAGAGAGAGAGAGAGAGTACCAGATACCAGGGGCACAGGGAAAGGAATCGGACAGGTATGTCAGCACTTAAGATTAGTAGCTGCTGTTGCAGAGTAGCTGGGTTAAACTTCCAGAACCCATATGCCATTTTGCAACTGTCTGTAAATACTGCACCCTCTCTGGTTCCCAAAGACATTGCACATATATGGTACACAGATAGGTAAAACATAGAAAGTTTAAAAAAAATACAGATTTAGACATGTGTGTGTTTGTGCACGAATGTGTGTGTCTGAATGTGTGGAAGATGCTTGCTCTTCCTGTACCTCTTTGCCTGTACCTCTTTGCATATTGTATGTTCTCTAGGCAGGCAGAATTGAGGTGAATCACAGATTTGTGCTAGGGACATCATCACTTTTTGTGCCTATTATTATTTTAAATTGTTAGACTTTTCAAATGTCCTATAACATTTTTATCTGGGGAATGAAATTTTGTGCATGTAGGTTGAGAATATTTTATACTATTTGGATGCATTGGTGACTTTCCAGAGGGATCTGGTAGGGTTGTGAAGGTTGGCTTAATCATTTCCCATTTCTTGTTTCTTGTTTCTCTTTACGGGACATTGCATCATTATGTTGCAGATGTGTCTCCTGGATCACAATGAATAAAGTTGTTAGGATGGCACATTACATTTCACACATGCATGCTGTAGGTAGTTGTGATCTCTGAAGTTTGGTACCCAAACTTTACTCTCTAGCCTCACCCATCCCTATTGTCATTTCACTCCTTGGCACAGCTCCTCTCTGGAATGTTTCATAAACTAAGAAAGAGCAGAGCTGGTAAGGCAGCACAATCAGCAAAGTACCTAACTTACAAGCATGATGACTTTGTTTGGGTCCCAGGAACCCACTTAAAATCACCTAGATATGTTGACACTCACCTATTACTTTACCATTAGGAAGTGAAGTTCAGATACCCGAGGTTCATTAACCATCCCACCTATGCCAATAGGTTCAGAAAAGCAGTAAAGTAGAGAGTGATTGAGGATGACACCTGGTATCAACCTCTGGAAGTCATACAGACATGCACATATGCTCAAATGTACACTCATGCACAAAAAAAGCACACACACACAAAGAGAGAGAAAGAGAGAGAGAGACAGAGAGAGAGAGAGAGAAAGAGAGAGAGAGAGAGAGAGAGAGAGAGAGAGAGAAATCCTGGAACTATTTTTTACATGCTGCTGCCTTACTCACACCAATATATTTTTGCTGTCCAGAGCCTCTTTAATGACTTTGTGCAATTACTACAGTCTTCAACTTGGTATTGGAGGCCTTTTAGAATTTGGCTTCTGAACAAAGAGTCTGTCTCAAGTCTGAGTACAACTACTGTTTATTATTATATTTCTGACTTCTATCTTCTCACACACTCTGATCCATATTGTTCTCAGTTGCCTGATCAGATTCATTCAACACATTTAATGTTAAGCTTGTATTGGTTTCTCCACAAGATTTTTCATTATTCTTAAAAAAAAACAAAAGAAAGAAAATGTAGAAGAGGAGGAGAAAGAGAAGGGTGGAAGAGGAAGTGGGAATTAATATGAAGATTAAAAAAAAAGAAGTGGAGGAGAAAAGGTGATGAAGGGGAAGCAACAATGATTTCTAGATCTGGGATCCAAGTCAATATACCTCTAAATCAAAGCATAAATGTTCAAATTGTATGTGACTACCCTGTCCAACAAAACCATTATCAAGTCCTCTTTGTCATTGTTAGAAATGAAAATTTAAGGTTTCTAAACATCTAAAATTAGACTCCATTCTGAAATTGTGTGTAGGAACTGTTTGGCAGCCAACTGGCTTTTATATTCTAAATTTCGTGAAAAATCTATGCATAAAAATATGTTTTTAAATATGACAAACATGTCAGGGATTACCTTCTTGAGCTCCTCTTCATCCAGTGCCTAAACATTACTTAACTCCTAAACACTTTGCATTTACAAAGAAAATACTCTAGCAAAGTATGTGATACAGTAATTGAAAGGTTTGCATATTTTGCTCTTCTTGGCAATTTTTTGCATAAATTTTGTAAGTACAAATTAAATCCATACTTAAAATAAATTGATTTGGGGGATTAACTTTGCAACAGAGTTGTGCTGATCCTGAGAGCCTGTTTGCTGTTTTCGCCTTGTTTCTCTAGGTCAGAGAATGAAGTTTGTGCCTGTATTGACAATATACAGTATGAATTATTTGATTTTATATGCTGTGTTAGTTAGATTGATTTAAAGACAGGATCTTTTGTATTTCTTATTGGCCTCAAACTTATTATGTACTGGAAAAATGGCTTTGAACTTCTGAATGTCCTCCCTTCACAAACCAAGTGTAAGAACCTACTACCACTTCTACTTTCAAAGGGCTAAAGTCTTTACCCTGGGCCTTGTACATACTAGGCAAGCAATCTACTGAGTAAGCTACAATTTACCTTCATTTGAAATCCCATGTTGTCAATAACTGTTGTGTGGTATATGAAGATGATTAATAAAAACTCAGTGATAGATTTTGGGGCACAACCTAAAGACCAGAAAAACAAAGCAGCCAGCCATTGGCTCCTATCTCAACCTTAGCACAAAAATGGTGATCCTGTCTCTAAGAATCTCAGAATGAACCTGAGACTGAGAAGTGTCTCCTCCGGTTTTATAATCCTCTCTAGTTCTTGGATGAAAGGCATGCATTACTATTGCTTGGCTTCTACAGCAAGTTAATATGGCTACTAGAGTTAAAGGTGTGTGTTGCCACTGCCTGGTCTGTAAGAATGACCAGTGAAACTGTTTTACTCTCTGGTTTTTAGGCAAGCTTTATTTATTAAAATACAAATTAAATGCCTCTACATTTCCCATTTTTGTCTAAAGTAAAAAAAGAAAGTTATAATACAAGAAATATATATACAAAAAGTACAATAACTATATGCAATATATACAGACAATAAATACATCAACAATGTCTAGTCCATTTGCATTTGACAAATTCAGAGACAATATTACATATCTATCCTATCTTGGTAAGTACAAAGTCTTGTACCTAATTTACTTTCTATCATAACTTGCTTTCTGCATCTGGTAAACAAGGAAAACTATAACTATCTAGTATTAAACTCATTCATAGACCCAACAAGGAAATAACATTAATTAAGTAATCAGGAAGTGCAAACAAGCAATATTGAAAAAAAAATGTACTGACAGAAAGAGTTGACTGCCTAGACAGTCACCCAAAGATCCTTCGCAACATTGGGACATCCATCTTCAACCTGCAGACTTCTGTGAAACAGGATATTTTGAAGAACTGCTCCTCCTTGTATTGGAAATGTTTGGCAGTCACTTTCTTCTTTGTTCTTCTTGTCTAACTAGGACAGCACACTGTCAGCAGTCAAGGCAGGGACATTTTCTTGCCTAGTGTCTTGCTTTTGCTGAAAAGAAAGTAAATTCCATGTACAATCTCTTTTATGCCCATTATCTTCTCTGAAAAAGATTGGTGCTGCCAAGAGTAGAAATATTTCATTGTCATAAAAATAAGAACCAATATTATTAAAAAATTCATAAATGCCACATTCTGTAGATCTCTGAAGTGTTTCAAAATGACTTGGCTAACTAAAATATACCTTTGTGTGACCTTGGAAACATACCTACTCTGACTACAAGTTCAAATAGATGATTAATTATTTACCCTGTATTTTGTTATTATCCTAAAAAGTTGGCAGTCATAATTTTCAAGGACTAGAAATTTACATTACATTGTTAATCAATCTGCAAATGAGCAATAACTTGAATAAGATTAGAAGTGTATGACAGTATATTCTAAGAAAATTAATCTCAAATTATTTCAATATACAAAAATCCAATCCAATATAAAACATTTAAAACCAGTAGTTGCTTTTTAAAAGTAGATTCAATAATCTAAATTTTATCTTATATTTATAACCTTCCTTTTTTCTTTACAGAATACACTTAATTTACCATTTTATCCTATCATATCTATATACCCATTTATATTTTCAAAAGAAGATTATATATCTATATATATTCTTCCTTTTTCTTTTCATAATGAATTCAATAACGTATCTTTTTACCCTATTATATCTGTATACCCCCTTTTGTCTTTTCAAAACAACTTTGAATCTAATTTTTTTTGCTTAGCTTTTTTCCTGACCATTATCCATAAAAACTTGTAACCAACATACTAAATAATACAAACATCCATACTCTATTTTGAGGAATGTGGGCATAGTTTTCTAGGATACTTCTTGATGATTGGGAGCATTGATAATCTTATGAAGAACCAAAGAAAATTTAGGATTATGGTCCAGTCCTGATTGGAGTATTCTGTGAGACTCAATCATCTCAACCAGAAGTCTTGAAACTGTACTGGATGTAGAACTCAGAGAAAACTGTAATAGAGGCACTCAAAAACATTGAATCATCTGGTCCATCTGTTCCTATTGGAGATTTTTCATAGAGTCTTTCTTGATCAAACCTTATTTTTCTTAATCCAGAATGTATCCAGAGCTTCTCACTTCCTGTGGAAGCAAAACTAAAACCTATTCTCCAAAGTAACTTACCTTTTGACTTAAATTTTGAATTCAAGACATTTTCAAAATATATAGATCAAGTTAATTCAGTGGCATTTATAATCACATGTCTTTTAGCAGCTGTTGTTCTTTCCTCAGTAGTCAAACAACTCAAAGACAACACAATAACATAGAGTATCCAGAGTCTTTATATTTTTAATCTTTACATGGAAGATAAGCTGGGATGAATGGGAGCTACTAGTGCTAGCTTTTCTCCCAAATCCAGTTGGCTAGGTTTGGGTCCAACCCTGGTCTCTGAAAGTGACTAAAAAGTCTCAGACAAATGGCTTTTTGGGTGTAATTTCATACCCCAAATGGTGGGTGCCAAAATGAAGCACAATTAATAAAACTCAAAGACAGATATTTGGGGTTCTGATGCAGAGCACATAAAATAGGGGGAATGCAAGTAAATAATCCCAAAATAACACTCAATAGAATTTTTCTAGGGTTTTCCTTTATTAAATGGGGACTCAGAGATCACATCAAGGAAAGAGGAATGGGTCCAACATCCAGGTGTACCTCACATGAAAAAGAGACTGAGTGGGGCAGGACCCTGTCTTGGCAAGTATTGACAGTCTTTTTTCTTGTATCTTCTTTGTCCAATCAGGACACTATGCATTTTTTCAGTGATTGAAGAATGGGCAAAACCTTGTCCAAAGGCCAGTTGTGCCAAAAAGAAAACAAGCTCCAAGTGGAATGTCATTGGTGTTCAACATTCTCTGTGGTATAGATGTGTGCTTCCAGGAGAAATTGTGCCTCACATCAACAGAAACCAAGTTACTTAAATGCCATTTTCTACAGATCTTTGAAGTGGCTGCAGATTACCTATCTCTGCAGAATACAATCTCTTTGCATGCAAAGAACATAATTAGTCTGACTGTAAGTATGACAAACATGAATGATTATAGACCTATACTACTTAATATCTACATAATTTAAAGTCTAAAACTTTGTATCAGAATATTAAACAATCTTTAAAGAACTGTGCAATAAATAAGGACAATGACCTCAAAATGTAAACCATCTATAAGTTTCTTGATCAGAGGTAGAAATATATAATGCAATATGATAGATATATCCTAAAATTATATCAATATACAAAATGTCTTAAATAGATGTAAAAACATGCATGCATACAATCTGATAAAATTACTTTTCAAAGGTGTACACATATTTTAAAGAGAAACAGAAGCATATTAAATATAATGAATATAATTTGAACATGTATCAATATATAAGCATTTATACCAATGTCGATTGTCTATAAATAATATCTCACAAGTATTCACTCTATTACTCATTATTATTATTATTATTATTATTATTATTATTATTATTATTAGTGTGAGTAAGCTCACACTAATCTACCTATTATCCCATTCAATTTTCATTATTTTTCCAAGGAGATCTCTGGGCCTACATAATTTCCACCCCAACCCCAAATCCTATATGTGTAATAATCAACCCCTAAATGATGTCACTAACCCTGAGGACAAATTTTGTTGGGAGAGGGGAAACCATCTTCTGGAATTTCTTCCAGCTGTCATGCAAATGATGTTCTTTCTATGGGATCCTATACAAGTAAAATAATGGCTAAGTTTTAGGATTACTGTCTGGTATAATTGAAAATGGTCTTTGAGTAGTCTGTAGGGTTTTTCTGAAGTTCTTATTTGGAATTTTGGCCAGAATGCTGGAAGAAGGTGCACCATTTCAGCTAACAAAATTGGCATGACCTTGAGCAGCTTGTACCCATAACCACACTTACAGTAGCACTATCAGCATCATGGCATCATATCTATCAGGCAGAGTCATTGTTTTGGGAACCCATCTTCTTCCTGAAAACTTCAAAGATCACTGCAGGAAAAACCACTGTTCGTTGTAGATAGACATTATTCATATAGACATATAATCAACAAAATTTGATCAAAACAAAAATAGTTATTGAGAAAAGTAAAAGTTTTCATAAATTCATTTGTCTTTCTGTCTGATACCAGAGGGCTACTGACATGAGACAGAAACTCTGGATTTTTCTATTAACAATGTACCTGGATTTATATAAGAATAGCCATTGTCCAACTACAAAGACAGCTTTAATTTTTATGTGATTTCATAACTCTATAGGAATATATAATGAAAGTTTACCGTCAGGTGACTTGCCCTCATAAGTCATATTCCTCTTTATTTGGTGATCCATTCTGGATAGTTATTTTTTCCTCTTTAGACATCTAGATGTCCAGGGTCTCTTGATTTTTGAAGATGAGTATTTTCCTGTAAAGGCAAGAACAGAACCATTCTCCAACCATTATGAAGTTTTCTTACAACCGATAAGATTCTTACCTCTGTGGATAAGCTGTCATTTCTCTTTCTCAATGGTCTTCTCTTTTTCAAATCAAATCTTTATTAATTTTGATGGTATCCATACTTTTTTTTTCTCTCAAAACAAGAGCTAAACACCTTCCCCAACATAGCACATCTCCTGGTTTTCAATTTTGAGGTAAATACTTCCTTGAACTATGCTGGCTGATTTAATTTAGAAGGTTTTTCTATTATTCAATGTCTCTTTGTTATCATTGATCCTTTTTCACTAGTGTTAAGAAAATTCAAGGTTAATAAGGCATTATACAATCTATTTCTGAGGGTATTTTCCATGCACTTTGTTTGTTAAACGTATTCTTTATAGTTCTATTTGATCTATCAATAACTACCTGGCCTGTAGAATTTTTAGTATACCAGTAATATGCTTTCTATTACAATAAGCAAGAAACCTGTTTAATTTTCCTAGACACAAATGCTAGACTGTTGCAGGAGGTCCTTCCGCTCCTCCAGACTCTCAGCGGCTATAGGCTGCAGGAGCGGAAGGACCTCCCGCAACACCAGACCATTATCTGTCTTTTTTTGTGCAGATATACCCATAATGGCCATAACTTCTAATAAATGTGTGATTAGTGAATCAAAATTTTCTGAGCTCAAGACAGTTTTCCATTGAAAATCTGAATAAGAATGAATTATGTGGCATGCATATTTTAGTTTTCCAAATTCTGTAAAGTAGAACACATCCATTTGGCAGATTTTATTTATTTATTTATTTATTCATTCATTTAAGATTTCTGCCTCCTCCCCACCATCACCTCCCATTTCCCTGCCTCCCATTTCCCTGCCTCCCCCGATCAAGTCCCCCTCCCTCGTCATCCCAAAGAGCAATCAGGGTTCCCTGCCCTGTGGGAAGTCCAAGGACCACCCACCTCCATCCAGGTCTAGTAAGGTGAGCATCCAAACTTCCTAGGCTCCCACAAAGTTAGTACTTGCAGTAGGATCAAAAACCCATTGCCGTTGTTCATGAGTTCTCAGTAGTCCTCATTGTCTGCTATGTTCAGCAAGTCCGGTTTTATCCCATGCTTTTTCAGACCCAGGCCAGCTGGCCTAGGTGAGTTCCCAATAGAACATCCCCATTGTCTCAGTGTGTGGGTGCACCCCTCACGGTCCTGAGTTCCTTGCTCATGTTCTCTCTCCTTCTGCTCCTGATTTGGACCTTGAGATTTCAGTCTGGTGCTCCAGTGTGGGTCTCTGTCTCTGTCTCCTTTCATCGCCTGATGAAGGTTAATATTCAGGAGGATGCCTATATGTTTTTCTTTGGGTTCACCTTCTTATTTAGCTTCTCTAGGATCGCGAATTATAGGCTCAATGTCCTTTATTATTTATGGCTAGACACCAAATATGAGTGAGTACATCCCATGTTCCTCTTTTTGGGTCTGGCTTACCTCACTCAGGATAGTTGTCTTCATTTGCATTTCCCTGATTACTAAGGAAATTGAGCATGATCTTAAGTGTCATTTGGCCATTTGAACTTCTTCTGTTGAGAATTCTCTGTTTTGCTCACTGTCCCATTTTATAATTGGGTTGATTAGCCTTTTACGGTCTAGTTTCTTGAGTTCTTCATATATTTTGGAGATCATACCTTTGTCAGTTGCAGGTTGGTGAAGATTTGCTCCCAGTCAGTGGGTTGCCTTTGTGTCTTAGTGACAGTGTCCTTTGCTTTACAGAAGCTTCTCAGTCTCAGGAGGTCCCATTTATTCAATGATGCCCTTGGTGTCTGTGCTGCTGGGATTATACATAGGAAGTGGTCTCCTGTGCTCATGAATTGTAGAGTACGTCCCACTTTCTCTTCTATCAGGTTCAGTGTGTTCGGACTGATATTGAGGTCTTTAATACATTTGGACTTGAGTTTTGTGCATTGTGATAGATATGGATCTATTTTCATTCTTCTACAGATTGACATCCAGTTTTGCCAGCACAATTTGTTGAAGATGCTCTTTTTTTTCCATTGTATACTTTTAGCTCCTTTATCAAAAATCAGGTGTTCATAGGTTTGTGGGTTAAAGTCAGGGTCTTCTGTTTGATTCCATTGGTCGACTTCTCTGTTTTTATGCCAATACCAAGCTGTTTTCAATACTGTAGCTCTGTAATAGAGTTTGAAGTCAGGGATGGTAATGCCTCCAGACAATCCTTTATTGTATAAGATTGTTTTGGCTATCCTGGGTTTTTTTTATTTTTCCATATAAAGTTGATTATTGTCTTCTCCAGATCTGTGAAGAATTTTGATGGGATTTTGATGGGGATTGCATTGAATCTATAGATTCCTTTTGGTAGAATTGCCATTTTTACTATGTTGATCTTCCCAATCCAAGAGCAAGGGAGGTCCTTCCATTTTCTGGTGTCCTCTTCAGTTTCTTTCTTCAAAGACTTAAAGTTCTTGTCAAATAGGTCTTTCACTCCTTGGTCAGAGTTACCCCAAGATATTTTATGCTATTTGTGGTTTTCGTGAAAGATGATGCTTCTCTGATTTTCCCCTCTGCTTCCTTATTGTTAGAGTATAAGAAGGCAACTGATTTTTTTGGAGTTGATCTTGTATCCTGCCACATTACTAAAGATGTTTATCAGCTGTAGGAATTCTTTGGTAGAGTTTTTGGGGTTGCTTATATATACTATCATATCATCTGCAAAGAAGAAAAGTTTAACTTCTTCCTTTCCAATACGGATCCTATTGATCCCCTTATGTTGTCTTATTGCTATTGCTAGAACTTCAAGCACTATATTGAAGAGGTATGGAGAGAGTGGAATCCTTGTCATGTTCCTAATTCTAGTGGGATGGCTTTGAGTTTTTATCCTTTTAATTTAATGTTAGCTGTTGCCTTGCTGTAAATAGCTTTTATTATATTTAGGTATTACCCTTGTATCCCTAATATCTCCAAGACCTTTATCATAAAGTGGTGTTGAATTTTGTCCAATGCTTTTTCAGCATCTAATGAAATGATCATATGGTTTTTTCTTTTAGTTTATTTATATGGTGGATTACATTGATAGATTTGAGTATGTTGAACCAGCCCTGCATCTCTGAGATGAAGCCTACTTTGTCATTATGAATAGTTTTTCTAAAGTGTTCTTGGACTCGGTTTGGCAGTATTTCATTCAGAATTTTTCTGTCCATGTTCATGAGTGATATAGGCCTGTAATTCTCTTTCTTGGTTGAGTGTTTGTGTGATTTTGGTATCAGGGTCACTGTAGCTTCATAAAAGGAATTTGGCAATGACTCTTCTGTTTCTATATTGTGAAATACATTGAGGAGTATAGGTATTAGGTCTTCTTGGAAGTTCTGGTAGAATTCTGCATTGAAGCCATCTGATCCTGGGCTTTTTTTGGAAGGGAGAGTTTTGATAACAGTTTCTAATTCTTCTCCACTAACAGGTCTATTTAGATTGTTCACCTGGTCATGGTTTAGCTTTGGTATATGTTACTTATCCAAAAAAATGTCCCTTTTTTTTTTTGCATTTTCCTGTTTTGTGGCAAATAGGCTTTTGTAGTAAGATCTAATGATTCTCTAAATTTCCTCTCTGTCTGTGGTTATGTCCCCCTTTTCATTACTGATCTTATTTATTTGCATGTTCTCTCTCTGTCATTTAATTAGTTTGGATAGGGATTTGTCGATCTTGTTGATTTTCTCCAAGAACCAACTTTTTGTTTCATTGATTCTTTGGACTGTTTTCTGTGTTTCTATTTTGTTGATTTCCACCCTCAGTTTGATTATTTTCAGTCTTCTACTCCTTCTGGGCGCATCTGCTTTTTTTTTTTCTAGAGCTCAGGTGTGCTGTTAAGTCCCCAATGTATGCTTTCTCTGTTTTCTTTATGTGGGCACTTAGTGCTATGAGCTTTCCTCTTAGCACTGCTTTCATCGTGTCCCATAGGTTTGAGTATGTTGTCTCTTTATTTTCATTAAATTCAATGAAGACTTTAATTTCTTTCTTAATTTCTTCCTTGACCCAGCTGTGGTTCAGCAGTTGACTGTTCAGTTTCCATGAGTTTGTAGGCTTTCTGGGGGTAGCATTGTTGTTGCCTTCTAACTTTAATACATGGTTATCTGATGAGAAACAGGTGGACACTGATATTTTTTTTTGTATTTGTGGAGGTTTCCTTTGTTTCTGAGTATGTGATCAATTTTCGAGAAGGTTCCATGAGCTGCAGAGAAGAAGGTATATTCTTTCCTATCTGGGTGGAGTGTTCTATGGATGTCTGATAAGACCATTTGCTTCATTACCACCAACAATTCTCTTATTCTCTACTAGGTTTCTCTCTGATTGACCTGTCCATTGGTGAGAGAGGTGTGTTGAAGTCTCCTACTACTAGTGTGTGTGGTTTGATGTCTACCTTGAGTTTTAGTAATATTTCTTTTACATAAGTGGATGCTTTTATATTAGGGGTGTAGATATTTAGGATTGAGACTTCATCCTGATGAATTGTTCCTGTTATGAGTATAAGGTGTCCATCTCGATCTCTTCTGATTGATTTAAATTTGATGTCAGTTTTGTTAGAAATTAGTATTGCCACACCTGCTTTTTTCTTAGGACCATTTGCTTGAAAACCCTTTTCCCAACCCTTTACTCTGAATAGATATCTGTCTTTGTGGTTGAGTTGTATTTCTTGCAAACAGCAGAATGTTGGATCCTGTTTTCGTATCCAATCTCTTAGCCTGTGCCTTTTTATAGGTGAATTGAGACCATTAATATTAAGTGATATTAATGACCAGTGGTTGTTTACTCCGGTTATTCTTATTGTTTTTGGTAGTAGAGTTTGTGTGTCTCCCTTCTTTGTGTTGTTCTGGTGAAGGGTCGCTAGATGCCTGAGTAGGCAGTGTTGGCAATGTTGGATTTCTTGGGTTGTGATTTTCCTTCTATTATTTTCTGTAGGGGGCTGAATTTGTGGCTGTGTATTGTTTAAATTTGTTCTTATCATGGAATGTCTTGTTTTCTCCATTGATAGTGAATGATAGCTTGACTGGGCGTAGTGGTTTGGGTTTTCATTTATGGTCTTAATTTCTGAAGTACCTCTATCCAGGACCTTCTGGCTTTCATGGTTTCCATAGAGAAGTCAAGTGTAAGTCTGATCGGTTTACCTTTATAATTTACTTGGCCTTTTTCCTTTGTAGTTCTTAATATTCTTTCTTTAATCTGTATATTTTGTGCTTTGATTATTATATGGCGAGGGGATGGTTTGTTTGTTTGTTTGTTTGTTTGTTTTGATCCAGTCTGTTTGGTGTTCTGTATTCTTCTTGAATATTCAAAGGAATATCTTTCTTTGTGTTGGGAAAGTTTTCTTCCATAACTTTGTTAAAAATATTTTCTGGGCCTTTAAGCTTTGACTCTTCTCCTTCTTCATCCCTATTATTCTTAGGTTTGGTCTTTTTATTGTGTCCCATATGTCCAGAATGTTTTGTGATGAGAATTTGTTGGCTTTGCTGTTTTCTTTGATCAGTGCGTTTATTTTCTCTATGGTATCTTCAGAATCTGAGATTCTTTCTTCTATCTATTGTATTCTATTGATTATGCTTGTTTCTGTAGTCTCTGCTCATTAACCTAGATTTTCCATATCAAGCTGGTCCTCAGTTTGTGTTTTCTTCCTTGCTTCCATTTCTGTTTTCAATTCTTGAATTGTTTCCTTTACCTGTTTGATCATTTTTTCTTGGTTTCCCAGGGTATCATGTACGTTTTTACTCATTTCTTCAAACTTTTTGTTATACTTCTCATCCATTTCTATAAGGGCATTTTTTACATGTTGTTTAAGGGACTCTATTGCTTTCATAAAGTCAATTTTTTCCTCTTCTGTGTTAGGGTGTTCAAGTCCTTCTGTTGTAAGATTATTGGGTTCTGGTGTTTTCATGTTGTTTTTCAGATTGTTGGGTAAATTCTTGCCTTGGCGCCTGTCCATCTCCTCCTATTGATGCTATCTAATGAGTCTTTTAAAGAGTATCAGGTTTTCCTGCTTGCCAGGGCCTTCTTACAAAATGCCCTCACTCCGTTTCCTGGGTTCCCGCTGGGGGCCAAGATCCTTCTCACCACTCAGAAGGGTCTTCAGCACCAGGAACAGGCTTCCTGTTCACCAGTAAACTCGCCAACAAAAGGCCTACCACTCTGCAGGCCAGTCACCTAAACAGAGAAACTCCTGCTGCCCTCTGCCCCGAGCTCCCAACCCAATGCCCAAACAGGCTAAACTGGGTGATCCTGTAGCCCCGCGGAAGGGAGTGGGAGTGAAGGAGGCCCCTGGGCGCAAGCTGGGATGGATCAGGGAGAGAGAGGTTGCAGCAGAGGAGGAGCAGCCCCAGCAGAGGTTACCAGCCCTTGCAGACTATCCAGGGGGTCAAGGGGATCCGGGAATGCCCCTGCTCTGCTTCCTCTGTCCTGCCATGGGCCAAGAACACTCTCCCCACTCAGGATGGTCTTCAGGGATAGGACCAGGCTCCCCTTTTGCCAGTGGACCTCGCCAATAAAAGGCCTACTACTCTGCAGGCCAGGCCCCAAAAAACCTACTTGATTTAATTGTAGTAGGGCGATCTGATCTCAGTGTGGGGTTCACTGTTTCATGCTTGGATTATCCCGGTCTCGCAGATTTTATTTTTTTGAGGATCTTTTTCTTACTACCTGCAGATAATTATATTTGGTTATAGAAAAAGCCAGCAGGACATCTCCTTATAATCTCCTTAGCTTTATTCCATTTAATAGGAAATTTTTTTTAAACTTGACATGATCGTTTTTATGAAATTCTGTAGCTTTCAGCACACTTCCAATAGATAATCAATCAATTTATGTATTACCTGATGCTAGAGGACCTGGCAGACCCATATGGCATCAGATGTATTATATTATATACATATATAATATGCAAGCCTAAATTTATGATTATGTCTTTAACCTGAATAAATACTGAAGTCAATTTGTATTATCTAGTATAAATTCTGTGGTTTCAAAATGCAAGTCAACTCTTTCTGCATATTGAAAATCAGTAACTATATTGAGGTGTTCTTTAAAATCCTTTAGTACCATGATAATAGGATATAACACTGCCTTTTGGACAGAATTATAAGGGCTTTGTTCTACCTTACTTAATTTTTCTGATTTGTAACCTGCCTTTCCTGATTTATTTGCATCAGTATAAAATGTATGGTTTCTAGTTATTGGTGCATTATGACATTTTTGGGAAGAATCCAAGTAGTTCTCTTTATAAGGTTAATTCCATTGCTTTTGGTATAGTTATTATTAATTTCTCCAAAAAAAGCACAAGCTCTTTTCCATGATTCATTGTCTTCCCATATTTTTTTAATTTCATCAGTAATAAAAGGCACTATATTCTCTGCTGGGTAAATTCTTACTAGTTGACAAAATATAGGGGAATTCCAAGATCTGGTTGATTCTTCAATATGGTGAGCATCTAGTTGCTCCTGTACAGCTGTTCTAAAGCCTGCAGTCTATCTTCTATTAAAGGCCATTATTTAATCCTTATTGATTTCTCAGTTAACCATTTCAAGGCAGGGCCTTTAGTATCACTGAAGGTTTGCTAGTTTCATTGTAAAGCCTGAATGGTTGGTGACCTTTAGTTATTATATCTTATAATATGTTCTCAGAAACATGAGTTTATGGGACTGCAGGAATGTTATCCTGGATATTGCATTGCTACAACAGGTTACAACCACATAAATTCACTGCAATATTAGCTACATATAGCCTCAGACTTCTTTTACTGTTCTTCTGGCCCTATGCATTCAACCCATCTTATGTATTGTTTCACTTGAGATAGAGCTCCAATTCCTAAGAATTGAATATCTCCTTCTTGAAGAGGACTATTTGGATGCCAAGATACTGGAGGAATGATGCTCATGTCTGTACCCATGCCTAGTAACACCTCAATTGCAATGCCATTTATACATACTCTTTATCTTTGGTCTTTGATCATTTATAGAAATCTGACAAAATAAACGTTTCCTATTTCCTATTGGAGTTTTTGATTCATCCTCCATGTTTATTCCATCATCCAGAGCAGTATGGATTTTTACAGTAGGCTCTGGATGTTTTAATTTATTGCTGAGACTGCAAATAACAGGACGATGTTTGATATATGGGCCTATGAGAGGCCCCTCAAGGAGTTCCTGATGGTATCAGGTTTCCTTTTCTGTCTTTGTTGATATACATTCATTGGTCCAATATCAGCCTTTGTCACACCTCCTGCATATTACAGAAGGATGAGATGCCTATTCTTGCCATTCCCAGAGGAGATATTATTCCTAGGAATTACTTGTCTACAATCCCTTTTCAGATGTTCTATTCTACCATAATTAAAACATTTGGCATTTTGGTGTCTCCTCATGCCATTGGAAATCACTTCTCCTACCCAAGCCTCAGTACTATAGTCAAATGTCTCAACATTCATTGTATGCAAGATCCATTCATCTATTGGTGCTGATCAGACTTTCAAAAGTCCAAAGACCTTTTTGCATTCTAAGTTGGCATTCTCAAAAGCCAAAGATTCAATAAATTCATCTCTAGCTTCAGGATATGTTACTCCTACTTGTAAAATGTCACTAATGGGTTCTCTATGGCCCTGTTTAACCCTGATATGTGATTCAATTCTCTTTTCAGGTTCTTGAATCCTTACCCTATCACTTGAAGCTGCTGTGCTACATAGGAACAAGGACTGTTAGTCATAGAGAGCCTGGTCCTGAGGATCAAAGTACTGGCTCTTGCTAAGAATTTGATCTAGGAAAGCCTCAAATCTTTTGCTCTCCCCTGCTGTTCTAAATTTTTGTCTATTCTCACCAATAGCATTTCCAAAGCTGTATTCCATTTCCTAGGACTCCACTAATAGGTAGATTAGTGTGACCTTACTCACACTAAAACTAATAATAGGTTTCACCCTGAAGACCAGAAGAGCAAAGTTCCCAGCCACTAGTTATTACCTTAGCTTCAGGCTGAAAATGATAATCCTACCTCCAAGAATCTCAGAATGAGTCTGAGACTGAATTTTGTCTCCTCTCATTTTATAATTCTGTCTAGTTCTAGGATTAGAAGCATGCAACACTACCACTTGATTTCTACAGCAAGCTAGTATTGCTTCTAGGATTAAAGGTGTGTGTTACCATTGCCTGGTCTGTAATTCTGACCAGTGGGTGTGTTTTACTCTCTGAACTTCAGGCAAGCTTTATTTATCTAAATATAAATAAAATGCCACTACAGATACATTTTAACATTTTCATCAAATTATGACTCACAATTAAACTATTAACTAAAAATGAGTTCATAGTGTATATGCATAGTTTATTTTTAATACTCTTTTTATGCATTTAATTCAAGAGAATTTTCAATAATTTGGTGTTGAACATGGTGTCAGAAATAGGCACATGGTTTTGTTGAATCTCAAGGCATTGTTCAATATCATTTAAATATCTTACTGTGTAAGAACTTAATTTTCTTGAGGGGGAGAAGAGAAACTATTTTAGAAAAGTACAATATTTTATTATTGAGGTCTTGAACAATCATACACAAGAGAAACAAATAACCATTTTGAACTTTCACACATTTGGCTTAATTTTTTCATCCCAGAAAGCAAATGGAACTGGATGCAGACAATAATATGAATAAATAAATGCCCTTTATCTTTATAAGACAAGATCTAAAGTGTCCTGGACTCTATAGGAAAGAATAGTTGTAAATTCCTGAACCTTCCCCCTCAAACTTCCATGTGCTAGGAATACCGGTCTGATCTATCAAGCGAACAAACACATATTTCTGCATGTACTCTATACTAATCATTTAAAAAATTCCAGAAAAATGGAACCTTCATATTTTAACAATTAGATTAATAAACAAATAATAATGAAATTGATAAGGCTATGCTTGAAGCGTGTTTCCTATTCTGTTCCTTCCTCAGAACCAAACATAAACACACACACACATACACACACACACACACACACACACACACACACATTTCTATAATTTATGGCATGAGAGCACATGCTTGCAAGCCTATAAGGTTACCTAACCTATAAGGTTAGGGTAGAGGCAGAACAATTAGATGTTTAATGCCATTCTCAGCTACATAGTTCAAATATGGCCTGAAACACATGGTGGTATATCTCAAAAGATGAAACGTTAAGAAATAGATTTACCATATAGACTGGATTAAGGTACTTGTGATGGTTTGAAAGAAAATGGCGCCAAAATAAAATGGTACTATTTGGAAGTGTGGCTTTATTTGAGGGGTTATGGTCTTTTCGGAGAAAGTGTGTCACTGTGGAAGTTTGATGTGAGGTCTTGCATATGCTCAAGCAACTCCGAGTGTTTCAGACAAGTGTCTCACACCTGATGTGCTGTGAGTCAAGATGTAAGATCTCTCAACTTCTTCTCTAGCACCATATCTGCCTGCATAATGCCATGCTGTCTTCCATGATGGTAAGGGACAAAATCTCTGAACTCCAAGCCAAACACCAAAATTAAATATTTTCATTTATCAGAGTTACTGTGATCATGGTGTCTCTTCACAGCAATAGAAATCCTAACTAAGACAGAAGTTGGTACCAGGGGTTGCAGTTTTGCTGTAATAGGCCTGAATGTGCTTTTCCTCAAAGAATTTGAACTTTTGGTACATTGAGTTAGAAAAGCAATTGGATGCTTTAAGCACTTCTTAATGGGTTTTACTAGCATGGAAGACAGTGGTGTTGAGGCTGATTTGAACTACTTTGGCTGACTCAAATGGTTTCAGAGGAGAATTAGTATATGGCATAGAAATAGTTCTTGTGATATTTTGGTGAAGAATGTGGCTGCTTTTTCCACTTGTCAAAAATGTTTTCCTGAATCTAAATTGAAAAGTTTTAGACTTGTTCCATTGAGAGAAGAAATCTCAAAGCAGATTAGTATAGATACTGTCGTGGTTACTAAGTGTTAACTCTAATAAAGATTTATAATGAAAAGGAACAACAAGCTGATCAAGTGTTAATCCTGAAATTTATCAGAGAAAACAATGGTTCAACCATTTTGGCTAAATGAAATAAACTTTTTTTTAAAAATATTAAGTACTATCCCAAAAAGGATTTGGTCAGGACCATCACCTGGAAACTTTCCAGCTGCATGGCTCTGAGATATGTTTGCTGGATTTATGAGGACAAAACATATAGGACATTCTATTTTCCCATAAGACTTTCTTGTTATTTTGAAGAACTGCAACTCTAAGAATTACAGAAAGTTACGTGGTTTTTGTGTAGGTGAGGATTACAGGTCAATTCCCCTCTAAAGTTTTATCCTGGATCAAATCCATATCTCTAGGATGGGTACTAGTTTACATTTGGATCTAAAAAAAGTTCAGTTTAACGTATTAATAAATTCAGTTTAATGAAGGGATTTTCATTTTGTTATTATGTAAATGATGTAAGAGTCAACAGAAATCAACAGAAAGCAAAAGGGACAAAGGCTTTGTGATAGATAAGATCTCTTTGTTTCGCAAAAGTAGCCATCTCTCCTAGAATATTGTAGAACTACTTTAGATAATGAATCTACCTGTTGACAAACCAGAGTTCTTATTTCCTGGTATGCTATTTGGCATTATAGGTAACCATTTTGTCTCGTAAGTCAATGAGTTTCCTTTTGATTTAGCATATTTCAGCTTGTTAATGGGGCAAAGGAAAAGACAACATACTTTCTTTTGTAATTATTTCCAGGCGAATGTAGGGTGTCAAATATTAGGGCACAGGAAGTCTAAAAGACTAGTCAAAGGAAAGGCAAAGGGACATTCATCAGCATCTGATTAGCTAGCTGATCCAGGTGAAGAGACAAGAAGCAATTACATTAGCAGAACTGGTTCATATCAGCTTTATTTTGGCAAGTCTAAAGCTCAGCAGTTTGCAGTTTGCAGGTGCTCTTCCAATGGTGTCTGTCACCCAGGTGGAAATATGCTGAGACAAATATAGAAAAGGTCCAGAAATTAAAATTTAAGAGCTTAAAGGAAAACTTTATATTTGGAACTTTTCCATTTTATCTGTGACCGTTTTTAGTTCCATGAATCTTACTTTAATTTTAGTTTACCAAAGGAAATAAACATTCTAGATATATACCATTATCATTGTATTGAAATTCACATTGTAGAAAAAGCAGTAAAAGTTATCTGTAAAACATCTGAAAGAGATTTCCACTTTGGTGTCATGGCAAATACTATGGCTTTAGGTTAAAAAGCATAAACATTTTATTTCCTGTGTCCAGAGATATAGACATATACATTTGGCATAGGTCTTTTCATCCCAATGAAAAGTACCTTTAATCTATATTTACAAGACAACCAGAGGAGATTTAAAATCTTGAGGTTGTGACTGAATAATAAGTAGTCAATTCTTTACCAGTTTATTGGAACTTTATCAATGCTAGAACATTGAACTCTTGAAATATTAGAGTAATAATATCCCTATGCAGTTTGTATTTATATAGCTTTAAAAATTGAGGTGCAAAGAACTTGTTTAAATATTTACATCTGGCAATTTATTATTACCTATAAATGCTCTTGCTTAGCTTGTATTAAGCCAGCTTTTCTTCACAACTATCCACTCTGTCTTTTGCCTCTGGGCTTTCATCTTTCTCTACTCCATATACCTTTCTTTATTTCCTGCTCTATGGACTCCTGGGTAGCTGGCCCCTAATGTCCTCCTTCTATTGTTACTTCTTTTCCCTTTATTTAGTCCTTCTGCCAGCCAGCCCTGCCTATCCTTTCTCCTCTCTTGCTATTGGCCATTCTTTATTAGTTGTTTAAAACAGGCAAAAAAGCACAGCTTCACAGGTTAAACAAATGCATCATAAAAGAATGCAGCACATCTTTGCATCATTAAACAAATATTCCACAGAATAAACAAATGTAACACATCTTAAAATAATATTCTACAACACTTTCCTCCTTAGTAGGCCAATACATTGTGGTTGCCGACAACCAAGGTGTCGGTGAACCCATAACATATCCCTTTTCCTAGTCAAACCTACTCAACCCTAGCCAAAAAATGACCATTCACATGACTGCCCTTGCCCTAGGTTAATATAGCAGCAAGTCATGTGTTTCCAAAAATGGCTCCAACATCAAGTTCTGAATTTTAAGTTAACTTTTTATTACAGATTTTTTAATCACAACAAATAATTTTAAAGTCAATAATCCCTATACCATTATGTTCTCTTCTTTCCTGCCCACCTATTTTTTTTTGTTCTTTCTTTTTTCCCTCTTATTCAGGGCCAGGTTTCTTTGTGTAACAGACTTAGCTGCCCTAGACCTAGCTTTTGTAAATCAGGCCAGCCTTGAACTCACAGAGATCAGCCTGCCTCTGCCTCCCAAGTGCTGAGATTAAAGGCATGTACTACCACCTACTGCCCAGTCCCAACCCACCTCTCTTTGTTCTTAAACCAGAAACTTTAAAAGCATGCCTGGGTCTGAAAAAGGGCAAGTCATAGCCTATTCCAATAAAGTAGAATAGAATAAAACAACTTTAATGATATTTATACTCAAATGACATACAAAAGTCTGTTATTACATCAGTTTCTGTAGCCAGAAAGTCCAGATGTGAATTCTGAGCTCCAGCAGCTAGTGGCAAAGTTAAAAGTTGAGCTACCACAAAGGCATACCAAATATAGTAAACTTATGCACTCAAGACTAGTTGGAAACAAACATGTACTTGTCACATACATTTAACTTAGCCTGACACCAATTCTGTTTAGAGTTTGCGTTTACAACAAAACTAACAGGCAGAGATGCATTCATATGCACAAGATAGAACTTTTCCTACCTTTTCTAGTGTTGAGATTTCAGGAGAGATGTACCTTGTGGGTTGGTGAATTTGATTGTCTCAAGCTCTGTGTTGCCTGGGGACTCTTCACAGGTTTCCATATAAGAGAAAGCGGCCCATTTACTCCAAATACTGCATCCTGTGGACCTTGCAGTCTAAAACCTCTGTATATCTAATACATTTGGATTCAAAGTTTTGTAGGTGGTGCAGCTCCAGCCTTGAGCTTGGCACATATGGGTAAGACATGGGGCTGCATTAGCAGTGTTCCCTTTTGGGATCTGTGGCTTGATTTGCCCACTCTGAGTCATATTAAACAAAAATAGATTCAAGATGTAAGGCAATACATAAAGAAAACAATAGAGGTATGACAGTAACAATTGGTGTCTTCTGGAGCTTTCACCAAACTGACCAAATGAATTTAATGGATACACGGCTGTTTTAGTTGTGCACTTCTACAACCTCTGGACTGTGTGATGTCTGGCCCTCAATTTCCTATCCTTGCTTTTGTTGTGCAGCTCAGGCATTGGAAACTGTGGAAGGTGCGGAGGTGCTGGACCTCCCCATGTTTTACTGGTTGGTGAATTCTGGCTTTGGAGTACTCTACTTGGGATGAAGTAATTCTGATAAGACCCAATGCTGCAGGGAAGGCGCTTGTTCATTCTGGCAACCCAACTAGCTTAGCCCTGAAATAACCACAGAAAATTATATTAATTATAACACTGCTTGACTCATTAGCTCTAACTTCTTATTGGATAACTCTTACATTTTAGTTTAGCCCATTGCTATTAATCTGTGTATCACCATGTGGCAGTGGCTTACCGGGAAAGTTTTGGCAGCATGTGTTACTCTGGTGGTAGATTCGTGATGTCTCTTTCTGATTCTGCTTTCTTCTTCCCAGAGTTCAGTTCTGTTTTCCCCGCCAATCTAACTTCTGCCTTATCAGGCCAATGCAGTTTCTTTATTCATTAACGAATACAAGCAACACATAGAAAAAAGGGTCTCCTACACCAACTCAAAATCCTTTATTTAGGGCACAAGGAGACATCTTACAGCCCTCTGATGAATTTTATTTATTTATTTTTTGTTTATCTTGTAGTATATTCAGGTTCACCAGTTTCGTATTTATTTTTAGTTTTTTTTTTTTTTTTTTTAATTTGTGACCTGCCTAGGACCTCTGAGGACATGTCCCCAATCCAGAATCCACCAACCATTCAGAAAATTGCCATAGAACTAAAAGAAAGAAAAGCTTCATTGGCTTACACTAAGAGAGGTTATATTAAAATGTTCCAACCCGAGTCGGCAGAAGAACTTGACAGCTTTAGCCGTGTGACTCTGGTTTTAGAGTCAAGAACAGAAGAAAGGGGATATGGAGTTTTCCCCCTTGATAATGGAAAACTGTTCAAGCCAGGCATGTGTCAGAGGTGTTTCTAACTAGAGTTCTGGAGAGGGAATTGCACGAAGCTACGAATGTGAAGCTTGGATTGCCTTGGAGACTGCAAGATGTTGAAAATGCACGGACCATAGAATACTTCCAAGGAGGGATGGTAACATGGAGTGGAAGGAGTCCAAGAGAAATAAGTGTGTTACAGTCAACAAAACTGAAAGAAGCTGAAAATCTGAAGAGCATTTTGACTTCACACATGGAGACACAGTATTTAGAGTCTGCCTAGCTGGATTTTGGACTTGTTTGGTCCGATATGTGCTGACTATATACTTTTCCCTATATTTAGAATGGTATAT
>NC_022013.1:16384217-16406058 GCF_000317375.1 Microtus ochrogaster | reverse complement strand
CTATTATATGTTGGAAGTTTGTGATCTGTTTCTTGTCTTTTAATTTTATAGTGAGTTACAATTAAGAGACTGCATGAATCTCGGAAGAGACTTTAAACTTTAGACTTTTGTTTAAGTTTGAGACTGTTATAGACTATTTGGAAGTTTTAAGGCAGACTGAATTCAATTTTGCATTATGGTATAGCTACAAACCCTTGGTGGCCAGAAAGTGGAATGTGGTAGTTTGAATGAAAATGACTCACAAAAGGAATTGCACTATTAGAAGGTGTTGCTTTGCTGTAGAGGACATGGCCTTGTTGAAGGAAGTCCATCACTGTGAAGGAGGAAGGCCTTGATGTGCCATACATGCTTGAGACACATGAGTAGCTCAGACTATTTCCTGATGCCTATGAGTCAAAGTGTATGAGCACTTAGTTCCTTCTATAGAACCATGTATGATGCATGCATCCTTATTTCCTACCACAATAATAACAGATTAAAACTCTGAAGTATAAGCAAGTCATCACAATTTTGCAAAATTAGCAGTCATCATGGCATCTCTTCACGGTAGTAGTTAAAAAAAGTGATAAGAAGATAAATATTTTTTCACATGAAGATTATATAAATGTAAAACTAGAAGGTGTTCAAATTTGCAGCTATAATATTTGTTTTTTTTAAATGGAATATATTCAGCAATGCAAAGAATCTCAGGTGGAAAGATGCTGGAGCTCATAAGACTTTGACTGTATCCTGACAAGACAGAATATATACCCAAAGGGAAGAAATGAGAAAACAAACAGTAATTGTTAAGTCAAAGTTTGCAATAAAATACAAAACCCGACTCTTTATTTAAAGATAAATACAAACTCGTAGCGTTTATTCAAATTAATGTAGATGATACTCATTAAAAGAAATCATGATTTTATCAACCTAATGTTTTATTGGACAATAGCTATCAAAGAATTTACATAGTGCATTAAAGGAGGTGTTGCCAATTCTAATTAAAAGAAACGAACAGAGATAGTAACAAATTAGAAACTTGGACAATTTCTAAAACTGCAACAAAGAAAGCAGAATAGGGATAAGGAGCCAGGATAATGCAAAAGTCTGCATTTTTTTATGTTTCAGGAGTGAGATCCACCTTGAAGAATCATTTTCTAAAAAACATATTTTATATTCAAATAAAGGATAACTTTACCATCTTCCTTTCTCAATGCAGGACTTTCCTCTCATTATTGATAGCTATGTGTTAAGAAAACAAATTAATTAATACTGACATGGGCTAGAGAAAAATACTATGTAACAATTGTTGTGCTGGAAAGAAATTCAGGGTGATGATTTATTAAAAAAAAACTTTCATGGAAACTTTTCCAATTAGATCTTTGTGTGCGTGGAACTGCAGGTGCCAACAGAAGGAAGAATGGGCATTGGATCTGAAGCTTGAGGTACAGGATATTGAGCTGGAACCCAAAATAAGGACTTCTGAAAGAGTCCAGAATTAACCACTGATCCATTTCTCCATGCTCTAGATAGACAATTTTTAAAGGATATGCAAAATATGATTCTAATCATACTTTCTCTTCATCAAACTCTTACAAGATCCTCTACAACTGTCTACCCCCTAGTGACTTTCATGTTTTCAAAAATAGAGAGGGAAAAGAGAAGGACAGAGAGATGAAGAGGAAGAGCCAGACAAAAGAAATAAAGAAAGAGAGAAGATTCTCTTAGAGGAAGAAGTAACATTGTACAACAGTGGGTGGAAAATTGTGTAAAATTTAACCATATTGTTTTCTCAAAAGTTGACTTGCAATGTCCTCATTACTCTTTTCCTTCCAGATTGTTTCATTGCCTAAAGACCGATTTGATCAAGAAGAGTTGACTATCCTTTACTAGACAGTAGACATAGCTCTGGACGAATGATGCTGCTGAATCCCATCTTGCATCTCTTGGAAAGCAGCCAATGTTGAAAGTCAATAAAGAAGGGGAGGAATAGAACCTCGATTTATGCAAACACTTATTAAAATAACCAAGACTGCTTACAATTCCTTTAATTATAAAATCTATTATGACACAGCTACTTTAAATGAAAATAGCAGCATAAAAATCATAACAATGTCTAACAAAAGCAAAATGGGTATATTAGAATGTTTGGAGGGAATAAAGGGAAGGGTGAAATGCTGTAATTAAGTTTAATCTTGAAAAAATGAAAAAAAAATTTAAGAAATATTAATCAATAAATAACTATCAGACAAAATAATAAACTAAATAAAATATCTCAAATAGAAGAAAAAGAGGAGGAGGAGAAGAAGAAAATGAAGAAGAACTTGTATAATATTAGACAGAAAGACTCAGTGTTATCCAAGTGAAAGTACAATTGTTCTAAAACTATTTGAGGTATCCTGTGGAACATGAAAATTGTCTTAAAATTTCCCAATAAGATAAAAATGGAAGAACGGATAAGCAGATATGAGCACAAACTGCCTTACAGAGGACTAGGGTTTTATCCTATCTCCCATCTTAGGCTGCTTAAAACTGCCTGTAACTACAGTTCCAAGCAATTTGAAGGCTTTTTCTGCCTCCATATGCATTTACACACTCCCAATGTCATAGACACGTTACACATTCAAGAACCATTCAACAAAATCTCACACACACAAAATAGATAGGAAAATACACATAATATTTTAGGTAAGTTTATGTGTTTAGCTCAGACCCCATGTGTCTGGGCGACATTTGGTTCATAGGCTATATGTCGGTCACTCTTGTAACTTATAAATGCTGTGGAGTCCTCTTTTCAAAAGGCAGACTTGTGTGTGTGTGTGTGTGTGTGTGTGTGTGTGTGTGTGTGTGTGTGTCTGTAACAAAACCTTTTGAAAAATAATCAGCATCTTTTTGCCTGATCCCCTGGAGAGTGAGACTGGAGATGCAGTTAGGAGAGACATATTTTCTCATTTTTCTCTGTCACTCAAATTATGTTTAAATTTTGTTAATTTTTATTTATTTATATACATGAGCTTGGATGTTTGTGGATGCTATGTGCAAAAGCCTAGAGCCAGAAAGGTATCAGATCCTCTGGATCTGAATTTAAAGGCCACCATGAGCTATCAAGGAACCATGTCCAAGCTGTCTGTAAGAGCAGCCGGTTCTCTTCACACTGAGTCATCTCTTTAGCCCCATTTCCCATTTTTTTTGTAAACATGTCTTCAATTATAAATTTAATTTACAAGAAGATTAAAATGGTAAATTAAATGTGATCTGAATTCTGAAATGTTTACAATGATAGGAAAAGAGTAACCAGTAAAATTAGAGATAAGAACAGCAATATACAGTTGTATTTTATCTGATTACAAAATCCATCAGAACTGCAAAGAAATCTAGATGCAATCAGGGTATAGGAGACATGAAACATTGATGATTACAAATGACAACTTATTGTTGTATGGAGCAGCAAGGAACAACTTGTTCATCCCAGAACCAAAATAATCACACAGGAACTGTATCAATTAAATCATTGCTTGGCCCATTAGATCTAGCTCCTTATTGGCTAATCTTACATCTTAATTTAACCCATTTCTATTAATTTGTATATCACCACATCTATCTCTGGCAGCAGATCCATGGCGTCTCCCTAACTCTGCCCTTCTTCCTCCCAGCATTCAGTTTCTTCTTTCCTGCCTACCCAAGTTCTGCCCTATCAACAAACCAAGAAAGTTTCTTTATTCATTAACCAAGAAAAGCAAGAAACAGACGAAAGACCCCCCCACACCAAATTATGAAATAGAAAGGGGCAGGAAATGGCTGTATTGACTCAGGCATTTTCTCTGGCAGTCTTATAACTGAGCTCCACCTCTGGGGCCCAATTGTTTGAAGGAGAAGGCCCATGTCCTAAGTTCTATCCTGAGCTCCAGAAATGTACCATCATACACAATTCCATAGACACGTGTGGGTGGGTACATGCATACACTAACAATTTATTAAGCTAGAAAAATTTTTAAAAAAATAAATTAAAAAGGAGAAGATGAAATGTCTCAGTGCATCTTATGCCAAGACATGCATGTGATTCCTGGAACTCACTTCAAAAACCCAAATGTGGAGGCAGACATCCTATACCACATTTCAAAGGAGTGATGAAAGGCAAGCATAACAAGAACTCCCCTAAGTTCCCAGGCTAGGTAACCTGGAATGAGCAGCATGGCAGAAAGACATGCCTCAGAAATGGTAGAGCTTACTGACTTCTATGTGCATTTCATGGTATGTATGCACGAGCATTCATAGACAGAGAGAAACACACACACACACACACACACACACACACACACACACCATTTATAGTGCCTTTAGAAAAGGGAATAAAAGAGCTACAAATTTTAAAATCTGAAGTAGAAAAGATATGAACAGTATTTAGGGAAAAAGCAGAATTCTTTTAGTTACCACAATGAAAATCAAAAGCAGTTTATTCTCAATAATGTGTCAATCACAGATTAAATTTTCTCTGATTATTCCATATATTAAAATCCAGTCAGGATCTAATTAAAATATACTTTATTCACAATGTGTTTTTAAACTTTTCAGCCTACAAATGTACCCTCAGCACTTTATTTATCAAAATGTGTCCCTATCAGTCAGTATCCAGGGCAACTCCCTGATAATGATTTTCTCCGAATTCTGGTGGGAATACCTATGAGAAATAAATGAAAAAGTATCCTCCAGCAGAATAGAAACAGACTCTGTGTTACTCTAATGCTAACTCTAATCTCAGGTTATAATGTCTTTATTGATTAGAAATTCTTTCCATCACAGTCAGAAAATGTATCAGAGATAAATGAACCTCATGGAAGGGTCTAGCACCTCAGAAGAGTGAGACTCTAAGTGTAGGGACAATTTGGTTTATGTGGCTGTGATAACATGTCAACAAACGCAGCATGAATGGAAGGGGGTTTGTTTTGCTCACAATTCCAGGTTATAGTCCATTACTGTGGAGAAGCTGAGGTAGCAAGAATGTGAAGCAGCTGCACTTATAGTGAGGTGTGGCGAGAGAGAGATTGCATTTGTGTGCTCAGAGAGGTTCTTTACACATGTACAATCAGGACCCAACCCCAGGCTGGGATGCTCCACACCAGTTATCATAACTAAACCAACCACAGGGTCTGGAGAGATGGCTTAGCCATCTTTAGTTGAGACAACGTAACTACTTCTGCAAAGGGCCTGGGTTTAATATCCAGCACCCTAATGGTGACTCATAACCATCCCTAATTCCACTCCTACAGTATCAAACTCTTTCTTCTGACTTTTGCAGGCACCAGGCTTGCAAGTGATACACAGACATGTTTGCAGGAAAAAATACTCAAATAAATAAAATAAAATTTTTTTAAAAACTAAATATTTTTAAAAATTCACTTTAGATATATCCACAGGGCAGTCCAGTCTAGAGAGTCTTTCACTGAGTCTGTCTTCCCAGAAAAGTCTACACTATAGAGTTAACATTGAAAATTAACTATCAGGAAAAACAGAATAGGTGAAATTATCAATGTTGGCATCCACAGTGAGATGGGGATAGTCTTCTGGAGCAGAAGAAAGATGATGAGCATTGAAGATGCAAGCAAAATAAATAGATCCACAATGGCTAACATAAAAAAAATTTGTGGAAAAAGAGACCCTCATTCAGTCATTTTCCATGTATATATTTACACCAACTACACCAGTTCTGGTTTAATTAATCTCCACTTCCTGTACATGCTTATTGATCTAGAATTGAAAGCTCAGCAAACACAGTCTGTGGCTCTGGAGAGATGTATCTTCTTGGACCAGCTAAAATATAAATTAGGAATGGGACAAAGAGGAAATTTTTTTCAAAAAAAGTCATGAGGAAGTTTCTAGAAATCAACTGAGATTGGTTAAGGACTCCTATGAGCTACTTACTGCAAGGTCTCGTAGCCCAAAAGTCAATGGTGGTAGTACAGTGACTTAAAAGGGAGCCACAATTACAACAGGCTAGTGAAACAAGTGGGACCTCTGCGTCATGCCAGCGGGATGTGGTGGTGTGCGCTCTGTTAGTGTAGGACAAGTGTTGTTAGTAAATCTGTTATTGTATCTGTATATGCATGGCAGATTCTGAAGCTCAGATACATGTGAACACTTGGATAACTGAGGCATGCACTAGAAAGGCTATTCTGTATGAGGGACATAGTTACTGTTTTCAGTCGGATTGGATGCTAAGCAAGATGAGATTTGGATGTGCCTAGCAGTATTGTATAATTTAGCTGGATTTGGTCAGTTGAGACAGTAATGACATTCATTCTGCCTTCTCAGAGCACTACAAGGTAGAGGGAAGTGCCTAGTGTGGCAATTCTGTCATTTTTTTTCCAGTGATATGTTAACATAATGTCTATTGACTGCAGATAAACGGCCAATACACCAACACCGGAAATGCATGTCCCAGCCCACCGTGAAAGAGAAGCTCATGGAAAACATCACAGAATGCAGTGTTAGTTCTTTTTATTTCCTGTTAGCCAGGCCACTCCAATCTGTAAGGCTTCTGCATTTAGGTTAAACCACGAAAGTTCCTGACACTAATATAATTTATTTCTCTTGATTTCTGTCCTCCTCACCCTATCAACCCTGCAATAATGGTAGCCGTGAGGGATGTCTGTTAATCACTTGTAATTGCTTTCTTCAAAACTCCCTGGTCACTCATAGTGGTGTTCAATTTCAGGTTAACTAAGGAACTGTTTGATTTTTTGTTTTTGATTTTGTTTTTTGTAATTCTGTATAATATAATTGTGTGTGTGTGTGTGTGTGTGTGTGTGTGTGTGTGTGTGTGTGTGTGTGTATGTGTGTGTAGGATTAAGTGCTGTGGAGGCCAGAAGAAGGCATGTCAGATCCCCTAAAGCCCAGTGCTGGTCCTTTGCAAGAGTGGTATGGGTTCTTAACTACTGAGTCACCTTTCCTCCCTTGTTTAAAAATAGGAATCTTTTCAATCACTTTCCTCCTTTCCTCCTTTTTTTTTCCTTTTCTTTCTATAATTCCCACAGGCTGTAGGTGAAGACAGCTTCCTGTTTTCTTGGAATAGAGATTCTCTTTTGCAGGATCCCACTCTTCCCCAAACCTTCTTCTCAGATCAAAATGTTGCTATAGGGCACTTGTTTCTTTGATTTTCCCAGCTTCACTCTTCCTGTATACTAGATTTTCCAAAGATTTCTTGTAGCTTGAAGGGGTTTGTAGTAGGTATAGTGATGGTTAGGATCCAGGTTTCCCTTCCTATAAACCTAGCCAGCATTGCTATGTGTTATTTCCTTGCCATGACTACAGAGTCAAGGTTACCTCCACATTAGTAAAGTAGTCAATGGTTTTGCAATAACCAGAGAGAAAGTCTTGCCCAGAGTATGCACACTCACACATGCCAGAGAAGAAGCCTTGACCTTCAGTTCACCTCTTCTTCCATTTCGAACCTGTTTTAAATTGGAGAGAAAAATGCATCCCTTCCTCAAGCTTTAATTTTCACACCTTTTAAATTGTTTTCTTTAGTGAGAGAATTTGGGAAGATGCCTCCAGATGTCCTTTTTATTTGAAAAATAGAAAAAAGAAAATAAAAACCTTTTTTTCTTTTAAAGTTTATCCCTCTTATCCATGAGAGGAAGAAAAGATGCGATTTCCTCTATTGACATTTGAGTTTTCAAAGTAGGAAGATGGCGTGGTCTCATGTGATTAATATTAATAACGATAATATAAGCTCCTACAAAGGTCCCCACTGATCTCATATTATTCTGGCTGCATAATGAATATCTTGAATATTTAACAACCGAGGGGAAGAATACTCAATTGTGCAAGCATCTTGGGCTGTCATATGTATGCATGAAGAAGTCCCTTTCCTAGCATGGGAAGATAATATTGGTATGTCAGTACAAAATAAGACATTTTTCACCTTTAACCAAATGTCACTGAAAGTGATATCCTATGCCACAAAGAATAACTTTCTATAGAATCTGATATTAAGGAATTCTTCCTTTTCTGAAAATCACCTCCTTATATGAAATCTTTCCCTGAAACTAACTCACAATCCCCCTGCAGTAGCATCAGGTAAGAAAGAGGGGGCTTGGCTGATGTGAGGCAGGTTGGGAGGTCGAGAAAGGGGCTAGAGAAAAGTTGGTGCGTGTGAGCTTGCTGGAGAAGAAGGCTGGTCAACCATGTGATGACAGGAAATCTGCATGTCTATAATTTTACATTTAGAGGAGGTAACAAAATGGCTTTTTTCCTTTTTTATTTATCCCTTCTTTCTTACAAAGAATAAGGCACAAGAGACTTCTTAGAGCAAAGGCGTGTTCCACCCTAGCACATAAAGGCTTTATGAGATACAGAGTTTTTTTAAGAAAATGAGTTTTTTCCAATTCAATTCACCCTGGAAATGAAATTAGTTTGGTGTACTGTGTGAACTGTGCCACTTTCTTCTTTATTTGTATGCTCAGGCTTTTGAATATAACAACGGAGACTAAGAGAATATTTGAAAGAAGGGACTAGATCCCAACAGAGTTGATTTTTACTTGGAGAATATAAAATCTCCCAGAAAAAGAAACTAGCCTGCCCTTCTGTAAGATGTTATACTGCATTTGACAGCTGTAAGCCTAAGCTTGGGAATAGCTCCAAGTGAAAACCGAAGTGTGAGGGCCTGCAATTGAATCCTGAGACCACACTTCAAAGGTTTTTGCTTAGTGTTAGCATCTGCATTCCAGCTGTCCTATGTAGAGATGGGAACTGTAGATAGGAGGTTCATAGTCCAGACATCAGTGAGACTCTATCTCAAACATGGAAGGCGGGGACTCACAACCAAAGCTGTCCTCTGACATAGGTGGCACCACTTACACATCTTTAGGTGCACATCACACAATGAAAAGTGCCCTTGGGCCATACCTATCGATTATTCAGAAGCTACAGCTTCGGATAGATGCCAGATAGAGGAATTGAAACTGAAGATTGTCATTCAGGAATCTTCAGATGTCTTTGAAACCAAAGAAGCCTTCTTAGTTCTGGGCCACCAAAGTCTGCAGAGCCAAGGGCTTTCAGGTTCCTGTCTGTCAAACTCAGATAATGAAATTCACAAATCACAGAAGCTGAGTTTTAAAGATTTTATTAAAGATTCATATATATATATATATATATTCATATATTTATATGAAGAGAGAGAGAAACAAAGAGAGATAAATGATTCTTTAGACAGTTCATGCAGTAGACAATGTGTAGAGAAAGCAGAAACAGGATTAGAGTTCACTCCTGACATTTGTTCCTCCAGCATGGACAGTCTCAGAAACGCTACTGTGGTCCTGCCCCATCTGGACCATTTCTGCCTCCTGCTCTCAGCTGCTTGTTTTAATGAAACCATGAAATCAAACACATATATAAGAAGACTAAAAATCATTTGTTACTAAAGATAATCTCTGGGTTTTAAGAGTAAATACCTTTTTAATGCTTTCATATTCAATTTACGGGATAAACTTTCTAAATTTAAATTGCATCAATATAAAAAATAGCATAAACTGCACTATATTACAGAAAACATTTCTTATCAACTTGGCACCTTATGTTATTTTTGTATTCACTTGAAAGTTAGCAATACTCTGATGCCTAGCATTTTTATGGACTTGATGTTCTTTTCTCAATTTATCTGCTTATTTTCTGAAGCAGAAGCATGTGTGTGGAGGCCAAAGGATTCCAGTAGTTTGTGCCTTTTTTTCTACTCCATGAGTCCTGGGGATCAAATGCAGGTTCTCAGGCTTGATCTGGGTGTTCCACCAACTAATCCAGCTCCAGTTTCCAGAGACCTGGCATTCCACACCACCCAAAAATTGTAAAAATCTACTACAAAAATCTAAAACTATTTGCATAAATCTACTACTGTCCTCTTTTTTTTTTTAGGGGTTTCAAGCTATTTATTACCCTCACTTCTCTTCCAAGCATTTTTATAGTAACATCTCGAGAAACATGGTCAGGGTGGCAATGAACCTGAAATCAAACGGGGATTGGGTACTGTAGATAAGTATGCCCATATATTCATTTTTTATTATAACTATCTTTTAGAACATTTAATGTAAATTTAGCATTCTCAACATTGTTTTCAAGTGCTGAATAACTGTAACAACATTGAAAACTTATGTCCAGAACTCTAGGTCAAGTATGATCCCTCTATCTACTTCTTTAAACTTTAGGACCAGCCACCTATAATAAACTTCATCAAGACAAACTTTCACACTAACCCCAATTTTCCCATCAAGAAAACATTGTCTATAACTTTTGAACCCTATTATTAAACAAGTTGTTCTTTGTGATTTTACTCTCAAAACTTTAATAAAGGAAAAGCAATCTTCAATTAATTTGTAATGTTGACATCACATACAGTATCTATTCTAAATTCTAAAAGTATATCTATAGACATAATATATGTGTGTGTGTTTTATGTCTTTTTTTCTTTATTTTTTGTTTTTTTTAGTTGTTGAAAAAAAATTCCGCCTCCTCCCCATTTCCCATTTCCCTCCCCCTCCTCCCACACATTGCCCCCTCCCCCCACTCCTCTCCCCCTCCCTCTCGAGAATGAAGAGCAGTCCAGATTCCCTGCCCTGGGGGAAGTCCAAGGTCCTCCCACTTCTATCCAGGTCCAGGAGGGTGAGCATCCAAACAGGCTAGGCTCCCACAAATCCAGTTCATGTATTAGGATCGAAACCTAGTGCCATCGTCCTTGGCTTCTCATCAGCCTTCATTGTCCGCCATGTTCAGAAAGTTCGGTTTCATCCCGTGCTTATTAAGTCCCAGTCCCGCTGGCCTTGGTGAGTTCCCAATAGATCAGTTCCACTGTCACAGTGGGTGGGTGCACCCATCGCGGTCCTGACTTCCTTGCTCATGTTCTCCCTCCTTCTGCTCCTCATTTGGATCTTAAGAGCTCAGTCCAGTGCTCCAATTTGGGTCTCTGTCTCTATCTCGATCCATCACCAGATGAAGGATCTAAGGTGATATGCAAGATATTCATCAGTATGGCTATAGGATAGGGTCATTGCAGGTTCCCTCTCCTCAGTTGCTCAAGGTACTATCTGGGGACATCTCCCTGGACATCTGCGAGCCCCTCTAGAGTCAAGTCTCTTGCCAACCCTAAGGTGGCTCCCTTAATTAGGATATATATTTCTCTGCTCCCGTGTCCACCCTTCCTTTATCCCAACCATCCCATTCCCGCAAGCTCCCCCAATCATCCCCTTCTCACATTTCTCACCCCAATTCACCATGCCACCTCACCCCCAAGTTCCCAGTTTTTGCCCGGCAATCTTTTCTACTTCCCATATCCTGGCAGATGACTATATGTTTTTCTTTGGGTTCACCTTCTTATTTAGCTTCTCTAGGATCACATATTATATGCTCAATGTCCTTTATTTATGTCTAGAAACCAATTATGAGTGAGTAAATCCCGTGTTCATCTTTTTGGGTCTGGGATACCTCACTCAGGATAGTATTTTCTATTTCCATCCATTTGCATGCAAAGCTGAGTAGTACTCTAATATGTATATATTCCACACTTTCTTCATCCATTCTTTCATTGAAGGGCATCTAGGTTGTTTCCAGGTTCTGGCTGTTACAAATAATGCTGCTATGAACATAGTTGAATAAATGCTTTTGTCATATGATAGGGCATCTCTTGGGTATATTCCCAAGAGTGACCTGAAAGCTCTAGAAAACAAAGAAGCGGACTAACCTAGGAAGAGTAGAAGACTGGAAATAATCAAACTAAGGGCTGAAATCAACAAAATAAAAACACAGAAAACAATCCAAAGAATCAATGAAACAAAAAGCTGGTTCCTGGAGAAAATCAACAAGATTGATAAACCCCTATCCAAACTAATCAAACGGTGGAGAGAGAATACACAAATTAACAAGATCAGAAATGAAAAGGGAGACATAACCACAGACAGAGGAAATCCAGAGCATCATTAGATCTTACTACAAAAGCCTGTATGCCACAAAATTGGAAAATATTAAAGGAATGGACACTTTTTTAGATAAGTACCATATACCAGTTAGACCAGGACCAGGTGAACAAACTAAATAGACCTGTTAGTGGCGAAGAATTGAAGTTGTTATAAAAAACCTCCCTACCAAAAAAGCCCAGGTCCAGATGGTTTCAATGCAGAATTCTACCAGAACTTCCAAGAAGACCTAATACCTATACTCCTTAATGTATTTCACAATATAGATACTACTGTCCTCTTTTTTCCAATAGTCAGTCCAAATGCACTGGCAGTCACCTGAGGCAGGATAAGATTCCTAGAGCGTTGGCTGATACATAAACTTCTAGAAACATGATATACATAAATACTTTAACAGGGATGATCAATCATCTACTTAACAAGAAGTTAATTGCAGAGCACAGTGCCCCTCCCTCCATAGTTACTTACGGATCTCCCTGCTGAGCCTTCCTGCTTCATTTGTTACCACTCCTAAAATAGGACGTTTTCTTTAATCTCTCCTCTCCGTTTTCAGATCTCAATCAGAATCTTACCCTTGTTTATTATGACATTCTGGGGATTTTCACCCTTTCCTTCAGTACCCTGAGTGCTGTCACTTACAGAGCTATTTGCACACTCCCAGTGCTTTGAGAGAACTACTCGCTTGTTTCTACTCAAAACCATGGTTTTTGCTGTTCTTATTCCTAAGTATGTTCTTCCTAACACTCTAGGCATTCACTTACTTCCACAACAAACCTAGAAGATACAATTCTTTTCCTATCTCCACCCTCCTGCAGCTGCCAGGATTTTGAGGCTGCCAGTTCTATTTTTTTCTTTTCTCTCTCTCTTTGGTTTTTCTCAGTCTCCAAGAGTATTCTCTTTGAGCTTCCTTCTAAGTCCATTTTTAAGTTTATTATTATTATTATTATTATTTAAACTGAGAACCTCAAAAAGGAACTTTTATTTTTCCAGTCACAAAACAGAGAACAAGAAAAAGGGAAGGTAGATGGAAGAATTGTCTGCATTTTCAAACAAAATTATTCCACCTCATGTAGTTAAGAGTTCAATGTTAACTCAATACATATGCTACAAATTCAGGTCAGCTCACATAACTCAGTATTATAAGATTATAAGCTGGGGCTGAGGAGATAGCTCAGTGGGTAAGTGGATTGCAAACATGACCACCTGAACCTTCATGCCATTCTGGCACCTGGTGCAGAGACAGGCTCATCCGGAGAGCTTACTGACAAGCCAAGCTAGACACAGCAGCTTATTTCAGATCAGCTCCATGAAATACCTTCTCTCAAGATAATTGGGGAAGACACATACACACAAGTACGTGCAACCTTACACTCAAATGCATGGGAGACACGCATTATACAAATAAACACACTATACACATATGCCTGTTCCTACATACACACATACAAAAGAGACATAAATACACAGAGACAGAGACAGGGGAGAGAGAAATATTTTGAAAAAATGGATTTGAGATCATAAAACCTATACTGGTTCATCCTATTTAATTTGACAGGCCCCGTTTCAATATTCAATACATACATATTTTAAAATTCCTTTAAAACGTGGACTATTAAAATGTATCTTGTTATAAATTTCTCTTTCTCTGACAATTAATCAGAAAAAGCATGGTTTCCTTTTCTATGGACCATTCACATTTCCTTTTATGTAGAATGTTGGTTCACACTTTCTTTTTCAGTAGATCATTTGTGTGTTCTTGTTTGTTTTGAAACATTATTTAAATTTAGAAGCAAAAACCTAATTTTAATGTGTATCTCTTATGCTAATTAAAGCACTTCGCTGTTAAACCCCATATGGTACTTTATCTAATCAATACGCCAAGTTCCAGTATCGGCATTTAGGACCCAACCTTCTGCAGCCCATTTTATATCCTGCCCTCTCTGAAACAACTCTCTCTGTTGTCTTTTAGAAGTGGGTGAATGACGTTGACTAAATAAGGTTTTAATCTACTGGAATTAATTTTGTGTGTGCCATAAGATTATGATCCAATTAACATTTAATTAACATTTATGGGAGTAAATGTGCCTTCTACTGAAGGACACGTCTTTCCTTACTGATCCACCCTATGTCCACATTTAGTTCTTCTTTTAAATTCCATTTGTTTATTTTGTGGAAATTCAGGGGAGCAAGTTTCCTCCGCATGTTGGTGGAGGTCAGAGGACAATTAGCAGAAGCTGATTCTCTCCTATGTGACTTCTGGTAGTTAAACTTGGGTTGTGAGGGTTGGCCACAAGCGTCTTTACTTCCTGAACCATATTACTGGCCCATGTCCAAAGATTTCTTGTAATTTTCAAGGCTAAACCTAGTATCTCTTTATATTCCATTAGTAAAGAGTATCTATCTATCTATCTATCTATCTATCTATCTATCTATCTATCTATCTAATCTGTCCATCTATCTATCTATCTATCTATCTATCTATCTATCTATCTATCTATCTAATCTATCATCCATCTATCTATCATCTATCTATCTATCTATCTATCTATCTATCTATCTATCTATCTATCTATCTATCATCTTTTACCGGGGAATAAACAAAAGTTCTTGTGCTGATATTATATGCACTCACTTTGGTAGCATTTTGAAGATTTTTCAGAATTTTTTTTTATTTCTGGATGTAAACAAACAATTCAGATAAAAATTAGAAGTCTTAAGTTGTCCTCATTAGTAAAGATAACAGTTTTACCTTTGAACCTATTTGGCTGGAGCAGATGGGGTAATATATATTTCTGCAACTTTATTCTTATTTTTGTACCTTTCTTGTTACATCTTAACTATATGAGGAATGTGTTGCATACAAATGTGCCCATTTATTTTTCAATTATTTATTAATTAAATATATTCATTTATTTATTTTATATCTCAACCTCAGTTTGCCTCCCTTCTCTTCTCCCATACCCTTTCCCCTCCCCTTCATCCCTCTGCAAAGCCATTCCTCCTCTGCTTCAGTTCCGAAAGGGACAGTCCTCTCATAGATATCAACAAAACATGGCATATCAAGCTGATGTAGTACTAAGCTATTGCCATTGTATTAAGTTTGGGCAAAACAACCCTGTATGAGAAATAAATTCCCAAAAGCCAACCAAAGGGTTATGTAGGGATAGCCCTGTTCTCACTTCTAGGAGTCCCACAGGTAGACAAACTACATAACTGTAACACATATGTAGAGGGCATAGATGGGTCCCAGGCAAATTTTAATAATTAGTAACAAATGATGTTTCCAGAAGATTAAAAACCAACCAGAGCAAATGGTGCAGCAGAATATCTGTCCAAGAGTCTAGACTATGTTACTAAACTTGAGACAGTCAAGAACTCTTCAATATTACCATGGCTAGCCCAAGAAACTGATAGTAAACTCAATAAACAGTCTCTCTACAAAGAAAACTATTAGCATATTCTTGGTCTCTTAATCAGACAATAGTCACCAGTGGAACCTAGATTGGTGACTATGTTATAGTTAGCATCATATTCTGTGTGTGTCTCTATTGGTCAGCGTTCACTCGGAAAAACAGAACTGATTATTAGACTGACGTACAAACTGGGTTCCTTCTAATCCAACAAGGACTGTCTTCCAATTAAGAGATCAAGAATCTGGTAATAGTTCAATCAAAAAGACTGGATGGATATCTCAGCTAATCTTTAGTCTATGTTGAAATCCCAGAAACATGGGTTCTTATACTTGTAAGGGAATACCTCAGCAGCAAAACATGAATTTGAAAGTGGGAATGAAGAAAAGCAAGTAAAAGGCAAAACACTTCTTTGTATCATACCCTCTTATGTAAGTGGCCAACAGAAGATGTGACTCAGAATTTGGTGGGTCTTCCCACCAGAACTAGTCAGGTCAACTAGTATTCCACGCTGCTTGGGTTTTAGTTAATTCTAAATATATTCAAGTTGACAACCAAGATTAACCATAACAGTGCCTGAGGTTATTGCTGTACCTAGAATATGTTCATTGAAAAGCTTTCTTTTCATCTACTTCCCAACTGTGACCAAGTTCCTGGATGTTTTCAGGATTTGACCTTCCCTCTAAATAGTGTTATCATTTTCAAGGCTGCCGGATTTTTAGAGTACTTATTCAATAGTACTAATTTCAATAAAAATATATTTTGCTTTAGTCCACAGTGTCCTTGGGTGTAGTAATAGGAGCCGTGGGCTGTGTCCCGCCACCCAGTTAGCTTTACCCGAGATAATTACACGGACACTGTATTCTTTTAATCACTGCTTGGCCCATTCTCTTCTAGGCTAACTCTCGCACCTGGACTAGCCCATTTCTAATCATCTGTGTGTAGTACCCCAAGGTGCGCTTACCGGGAAGATTCTAGCCTACGTCCATCCTGGGTCGGAGCTTCATCGCGTGTGCCTCAGAGAGCAGAGCTCTCGCCTCTGCCCGCAGGAGTGGAGCATCATGTCTCTCTGAGGCGTCTGCCCCGAGAAGAGAGCTGTCGAGTCTGACCTCACTTCCTCTTCTGCCTAGCATTTTGCTCCGTTCACTCCTCCCATCTACGTTCTAACCTATCAGGGCAAGCAGCATCTTTATTTAACCAATGGCCTTCCTCCATCACTTGGGCTACCAGGTGACCCTGTTTCAGTGCTGAGGAGTTCCATCTGGACTGGTGAGTGTGTACTATCCTAGGGCGGCCAGTCCTGCAAGAGAGCACAACCACCCTTCCCCAGCTCCTGCTTCAGGGGTGTCTTTGTTACATAAGACCCAGCCTCCCCCAAGCCTGCCCTGTAGTCTGCAAGGTCCTTGGTTCAGGAACAGTTTCCTGTTCCTGCACTAAAGCAACCCACCTAGAGGGGTGAGTGTCTGCCTGCTGGGCAGGCCTGAAGGTCCCTGCAAGGGAGTGCAGGCACCTTTCAGCTTGTAATACAGGGTCTCCTGTGTTCTACTCGACCCGCCCTGCCCCCCACATATGCCCTTTTGTCCGTGGTGTCTTTGGGCTACCAGGCATCCCTGTTTCAGTGCTGAGGAGTTTTATCCTGACGGGCTATCCATCCAGAGGGGGCTACCAGGCATTCCTATTTCAGTGTGGAGAAGTTCCATCCAGACAGGAACAATTCCTGCTTCTACACTGAGGAGATCCACCCAGAGAGTGAGTCACAGCAAAGACTGAACCAAGACACCAGGCCTCGCCTGGCTCCATTTGAAGGAAGAGATGGGCAGGCACCAATGCAAGAATTCCTCCAACAACCTAAAAGGCAACATGACATCACCAGAATCCAGGGATCCTGAAACCAGAAGAATTGAACACCCTACTCCAGAAGAAATAGAAGAAATCGACTTTAAATGGAACTATATGAACATAATAGAGGACCTTAAACAGAAGGTGAAAAACTGCCATAAAGAAATAGAGATGACAAAGAAAAAGGTAGAAGAAATGAATAAATCTCTCAAAGATACCCAAGACAAACAAGAGAAACAAGAAAAAGCTATCAAACAGGTAAGGGAAACAGTTCAAGACTTGAAGAATGAAATGGAGGTAATGAAGAAAACAAAAACCGAGGGAAGGTAGGAGATGGAAAATCTGGGTAAACAAACAGGAACTATAGAGACAAGTATTACCAACAGAATACAAGAGATATATGAAAGAATCTCAGACACTGAAGATACCATAGAGAAAATAAACACACTGATCAAGAAAACAGCAAATCCAACAAATTCTCATCACAAAACATTCAGGAAATCTGGGACACAATAAAAAGATTAAACCTGAGAATAATAGGGGTAAAAGAAGGAAAAAAAAGTACAGCTCAACGGTCCAGAAAATATATTTAAGAAAATTATAGAAGAAAACTTTCCCAACCTAAACAAAGATATACCTATAAAGATTCAAGAAGCATACAGAACACCAAATAGATTGGATCAAAAAAAAATCCCTTTGCCATATAATAATCAAAACACAAAACATACAGAATAAAGAAAGAATATTAAGAGCTACAAAGAAAAAAGGTCAAGTTACTTATAAAGGTAAACCTATCAGACTTACTTCTGACTTCTATATGGAAACCATGAAAGCCAGAAGGTCCTGGATAGATGTACTGCAGAAACTAAGAAAACATGGATGCAAGCCCAGACTACTATACCCAGCCAAGCTTTCAATCACTATAAATGGAGAAAGCAAAATTTTTCAGGATAAAAACAAATTTAAACAATACCTAGCCACAAATCCAGCCTTACAGAAAGTAATAGAAGGAAAATCACGAACCAAGGAGTCCAACAATGCCCATAATAACTCAGACATCTTGTGACCCTTCACTAGCACAACTTGAAGAAGGGAAACACACAAACTCTACTACCAAAAAAAAAATGACCGGAGTTAACAAACACTGGTCATTAATATCACTTAATATCAATAGACTCAACTCACTTATAAAAAGGCACAGGCTAAGAGATGGGATATAAAAACAGGATGTGACATTCTGCTTTTTATAAGAAACACAGCTCAACCACAAAGACAGACATCTACTCATAGTAAAGGGCTGGGAAAAGGTTTATCAAGCAAATGGACCTAAGAAACAAGCAGGTATGGCCATACTAATTTCTAACAAAGTTGACTTCAAACTAAAATCAATCAGAAGAGACGGAGAGGGGCATTTTATACTCATAACAGGAACAATTCATCAGGATAAAATCTCAATCCTGAATATCTATGCCCCTAATATAAAAGCACCCACTTACCTAAAACATTACTAAAACTCAAGGCAGTCATCAAACCACATACAATAATAGTAAGAGACTTCAACACTCCTCTCTCACCAATGGACAGATCAATCAGACAGAAACTTAACAGAGAAATAAGAGAATTAATGGAGGTAATGAATCAATGGACTTACAAGACATCTATAGAACATTCCACCCAAATAGGAAAGAACATACCTTCTTCTCAGCATCTCATGGAGCCTTCTCAAAAATTGACCACATACTCGGTAACAAAGCAAACTTCCATAGTTACAAAAAAATATTAACTACCTGTGTCTTATCACCATGGATTAAAGTTAGAATTCAACAACAAGGCTACCCACAGAAGGCCTACAAATTCATGGAAACTGAACAGTCAACTACTGAACCACACCTGGATCAAGGAATAAATAAAGAAAGAAATTAAACTCTTCATTGAATTCAATGAAAATAACAACTCAACATACTAAAACCTATGGGACACTATGAAAGCAGTGCTAAGAGGAAAGTTCACAGCACTAAGTACCCACTTAAAGAAAACGGAGAAAGCACACATTGGAGACTTAACAGCCCACCTGAACGTTCTAGAAAAAAAAAGAAGCAGACTCACCTAGGAGGAGTAGAAGATTGGGAATAATCAAACTGACAGCTGAAATCAATAAAACAGAAACACAGAAAACAATCCAAAGAATCAATGAAACAAAAAGCTAGTTCCTAGAGAAAAATCAACAAAATTGATAAACCCCTATCCAAACTAATCAAACGGCAGAGAGAGGATATGCAAATTAATAAGATTAGAAATGAAAAGGGGGACATAACCACAGACGCAGAGGAAATTCAGAGCATCATTAGATCTTACTACAAAAGCCTGTATGCCACAAAACTGGAAAATGCAAAAGAAATGGACATTTTTTAAGATAAGTTCTATATACCAAAGTTAAACCAAGACCAGGTGAACAATCTAAATAGACCTGTTAGTCATGAATAATAAGAAGCTGTTATCAAAAACCTCCCTACCAAAAAAAGCCCAGGTCTAGATGGTTTCAATGCAGAATTCTACCAGAACTTCCAAGAAGAGCTAATATCTATACTCCTTAATGTATTTCACAATATAGAAACAGAAGAGTCATTGCCAAATTCCTTTTATGAAGCTACAGTCACCCTGATACCAAAGCCACACAAAGACTCAACCAAGAAAGAGAATTACAGGCCAATCTCACTCATGAACATCGACGCAAAAATTCTCAATAAAATACTGGCAAACCGAATCCACAAACACATTAGAAAAATTATCCATTATAATGAAGTAGGCTTCATCCCAGAGATGCAGGGCTGGTTCAACATACTCAAATCTATCAATGTAATCCATCAGATAAATAAACTGAAAAAAATGATCATTTCTTTAGATGCTGAAAAAGCATTTGACAAAATTTAACATCCTTTTATGATAAAGGTCTTGGAGAGATTAGGGATACAAGGGTCATACCTAAATATAATAAAAGTTATTTACAGCAAGCCGATAGCTAATATCAAATTAAACAGAGAGAAACTCGAAGCCATCCCAGTAAAATCAGGAACACGACAAGGCTGTCCACTCTCTCCATACCTCTTCAATATAGTGCTTGAAGTTCTAGCAATAGCAATGAGACAACATAAGGGGATTCAAATTGGAAAGGAAGAAGTTAAGCTTTCGTTATTTGCAGATGACATGATAGTGTACTTAAGTGACCCCAAAACTCCAGCAAAGAACTCCCACGGCTGATAAATCCCTTTAGTAAAGTGGCAGGATACCAGAGCAGCTAAAAAAAAAAAATCAGTTGCCCTCTTATACACAAAGGATAGGGAAGCAGAAAGGGAAATCAGATAAGCTTCACCTTTCACAATAGCCACAAATAGCATAAAATATCTTGGGGTAACTTTAACCAAGGAAGTGAAAGATCTATTTGACAAGAACTTTAAGTCTTTCAAGAAAGTAATTGAAGAGGATACCAGAAATGAAAGGATCTCCCTTGCTCTTGGATCGGGAGGATCAACATAGTAAAAATGGTAATTCTACCAAAGGCGATTTATAGATTCAATGCAATCCCCATCAAGGTCCCATTAAAATTTTTGACAGATCTTGAGAGGACAATAACCAATTTTATATGGAAAAACAAAAAGCTCAGGATAGCTAAAACAATCTTATACAATAAAGGAACTTCTGGAGGCATTACCATCCTTGACTTCAAACTCTATTACAGAGCTACAGTATTGAAAACAGCTTGGTATTGACATAAAAACAGAGAAGTTGACAAATGGAATCAAATAGAAGACCTGGATTTTAACCCTCAATCACGTGAACAGATAATTTTTGATAAAGGAGCTAAAAGTATACAATGGAAGTAAACCATGTCAACAAATGGTGCTGGCACAATTGGATGTCAACCTGTAGAAGAATGAAATTAGATCCATATCTGATGGAGGAAGATCATTGGCTAATAAAGAAACTGCATCAGCCCATTTGATAGGCCAGTCTTTAGGTGGGTGGAATAAACAGAGCAGAATGCTGGGAGGATGAGGGAGTGAGGTCATATGCCTTAGCTCTGTTCTCTGGGGCAGATGTGATGAAGCTCCAACCCAGGATGGACGTAGGCTAGAATCTTCCCAGTAAGTGCACCTTGGGGTGCTACACACGTTAATAGAAATGGGTAATCAAGATGTAAGAATTAGCCAGTAAGAAGCTAGAGCTAATGGGCCAAGAAGTGTTTAAATGAATACAATTTGTGTGTTGTTATTTCAGGGCATAAGCTAGCCAGGTGGCCGGGAGTCAGGCTGTGGGAAGAGGCCAGCAGCTCCCACAATACATATCTATCACCATGCACAAAAATCAAGTCCAAATGATTCAAAGACCTCTTTTATCAATCTGAACACACTGAACCTAATAGAAGAGAAATTGGGAAGTACTCTACAACATATGGGCACAGGAGACCACTTCCTAAATATAACCCCAGTAGCACAGACATTAAGGGCATCATTGAATAAATGGGACCTCATGAAACTGAGAAGCTTCTCTAAAGCAAAGGACACTGTCACTAAGAAAAAAAGGCAACTAAGAAAAAAAAAGACTGGGAGATCTTCACCAACCCCGCCACAGACAAAGGTCTGATCTCCAAAATATATA
>NC_022013.1:16360559-16383040 GCF_000317375.1 Microtus ochrogaster | reverse complement strand
TCAGGACCACGAGGGGTGCACCCACCCACTGAGACAGTGGGGCTGATCTATTGGGAGCTCACCAAGGCCAGCTGGACTGGGACTGAAAAAGCATGAGATAATACCGGACTCTCTGAACATGGCGAACAATGAGATCTGATGAGAAGCCAAGGACAATGGCACTGGATTTTGATCCTACTGCATGTTCTTGCTTTGTTGGAGCCTAGCCTGTTTGTATGCTCACCTTACTATACCTGGATGGACAGGGGAGGACCTTGGACTTCCCACAGGCAGGGAACCCTGACTGCTCTTTGGACTGGAGAGGGAGGGGGAATGGATTGGGGGAAGGGGGAGAGAAGTGGGCATGTGGGGGAGAGGAGTGGGGGAGGGGGAGGGAAATGGGAGGTGGGGAGGAGGTATAAATTTTTTCAAAAATAATTTAACAAAATAAAATAAATAAAACCTCAAAAATACATTTTGTCTATGTAATGATTAATTGAACACCAGATTCCCTCTTAGTCATTCTTTTCAAGACAGACATATTTACTCTTCATATATTCTCTCAATTATTCATTGTTCTGATATACTTTCTGATACTGTTTTGAACTACACAAAACAAAAGCAACTTAGAACTTGTTTAGTTATGGTTTGAATGAGAAATTTCCATATATCATCAGGTATTTGAAATTTTTTCCCTAATTGGTGGTGTCATTTTTGGAGATTTAGTACCTGTGGTATGGACAGAGAAAAGAGAACTACTGAAGTTGATCTTTGAGAGTGAATGCCTCAAAGGAGTTCTAGTTTGCTCTCTCTACTTTCTGCTTGAAGTTCAAGAGTTCAGTATGATGTCTTGTCTCCCTGTCATGTGAACTCTTTACCCATTAGAACTATAAGACAAAATGAATTCTTTCTTCTATAAATTGCCTCAGTTATGATAGATGTTATTCAAGGGAGAGTAGTTGATATTTGTTTTAATCATAGTATAATTATTATTATATAATATATGATGTTTAGTTTGGAACTTTATCAGTTTAACAAGTATATTCTTCTGTACTGTTTCAAGATCTTTACAATGTTAAGCTTTATACTTTTCTAGTACCATTAGTATCAGCAAAGTGGTTGTTGACATTACAGCATGCTTGATCGTTTCTCCAATCCTGTATGAATTAATCCTCACGCCAAAATTCTTTTCTATCATGTCATCATATCTTATCCCAACGAAATAACTTATTACATGTATAAATGTGTTTTCTTTAACTTTAATTATTTACAGAACCAAAGGTCTATCATACATGTAAATCTACTGGTGTGACAATGCTTTCTTAAATTTGGTCCCCCAAAAACATGAGTTTAGATTTCTAATAACTTGTCGGGTCTCCTGTTATCTCTTTCCACTTGGGATAGTTAATTTTAGTTTCCTGTTTAATAACATTTTGAATTGCCATGGAAACAAACTCTCAGAATTGCTGGGATGGTGCGAAGTATGGTTGTAAAAGAGCCCTATCAATTAGAAACTAAAAGTTCAAACATAGGAGCCTATGGAGAGCATTTCATCTGAAGCAATTAAATGTACTTGCTGTGACCTTTTACTTATATACCTAGTATAGAATCAAAACTGTTTTTAGCTCTTTTATTTCTTGGTATGCACTATAGAATATTCTTTATTGAGTTTTCCTGCACATAAAACTGATTGATATTTTTACTTGTCAGCTCTCTAAAAAGATATTCTCACAAGTGAGTTTATGAATCAATGCCACTTACTTATATTGTAAATTGTCATAGTTATTGACAGATCCCGTTAATTAAGTAGTATAGAGAGCAACCAGTACACTAAATGTGGTATGTGAATATAGGCATTTATTTACCTATATTAAATGTGGCACATGAGTACAAGCATTTCTCTACCAATATGTGATATGTGACTATTGGAATTTGTCTGCCTCTATTTCAGGAATAGCTGGGATAGTAGCTTGAGTCTACTTCTTGTGCAGACTTTTTGGAGCTCTGTCAGTTTTTTCACATGCACTTTATCTTTTGCATTTTCAGGACCAAGTTTTGTAATTTATAACACACACACACACACACACACACACACACACACTTTTCTTTATAGTTATGGTTGGTTTTAATGTCAACTTGGCACGAATCATTTGAGTAGACTGCCCCGTCTGAAGAATCATTCTGATTGCCTACTGGTGTTAGGAGACCCCAAGTAACTATGATTGGTAGCTTTGAGTAGCAGATAAAAATAAAATGCGACATTCAAGATCATCCTATGCTTGCTGGCCTGGTCCCCTTTAACTGGATAGTTGACCTGCCCTGTTGATCTTATGTTGCTTGCTACTCAGCTAGACAGCAGGACCAGATCTTCCAAAGGAACAATTTTGCACATACATACCTATGTACAAAGAAATACAATTTTTTAAAAATTTAATATGCAGTTTTAATCCCATTGTTTCTGCTCCTCTAGAGAATCTTTCCAGATATAATAATATGAATTTCAAGTACACTTTTTTGATTCAAATATTTATTTTTCTAGTTTGTATGACATTTTTAATTTTTCTCATATTTTATTTGTTCTTTGAGAATATTTTACAATATGTTTTGGTCTCATTTACCCTTCTAATCACTTCTCTAGTATCCATCCTATTTCTCCACATGCACAACTTTGTGTCCTTTTTAAAAATAAAAAAAATTCAAATTCAGTTAGTACTGCCCATATATCCTTGGATGTGTGACCTTTCTATTGATTATGGTTAAACTTTGAGGACAGGACCTTTAAATAAACCTGGGTTTTCATTTATTAGCAGCTATCAATTGCCAGTAGCTACTCAGCAAAGAGTAGGACATTGTGTCTTCTTCCTCTGTTTATAGTGGAATTTTGTCTGTCTTGAGCTTGGGTAGTTTTGTACATTCCTTCTCAACTGGTATGAGCTCATATATGTAGGTCTCCTGATGTGCCTGTAAAACAATTTCCTTGCAGGAATCTATCATTTCTGGCTCTTAAAATTTTTCTTCCCTCACTTTGTTAATGGCCATTGAACCATTGGAGGAATTATGATACAGATGACCTGTTCAGGGCTGAGAACTGCAAAATCTTTATTTATTGAACCTTTACTAATTTTAAATCTCTACTGCAAAAAGTTGATTTTTTGATAAGAGAGATAGTTTTCTATTGGTGTAATATATGTCATTAAGAGTTGGTTTAATTCTTTGCAAATTTAGCTGATAAATAGTAGTAAGCTCTCCTGTAGAAGCACAGATTGTTGGCTCATGTCTTACTTAGTATTCTATTCCTGGAAAGAGACACCATGACCATGGCAACTCTTTAAAGGAAAACATTTAATTGGGGCTGGCTTACAGTTTTAAAGGTTTAGTTCATTATCATAATGGTGGAATTGGCAGTGTGCAGGCAAACATGGTGCTGGAGATGGAGGTGAAAATTATACATCTTGATCCCCAAGCAATAGGACGTAAACTGTATCTCACCCTGGGTGTAACTTTAGCATATGAAACCTTAAAGCTAGTCACCACACTTACTACAACAAGGTCACACCTACTCCAACAAGGTCATTCATCCTAAAAGTACAACTCCCTATAGACCCAATGTTCAAATATTGAGTCTATGGAGGCCTTACTGATTAAAACCACCTCATCCCTAAACCAGAGCCAGATATAGACTTTTTAACTTCTGGAATGGCCCTTGAAAATCACTCAGAAAGTGTTTGGCTACCCCTGTGACATATATGCCATAATTTCACTAGTGGCCATATCTTGCCAGGCACTTTTGTGACTAGCAGAACAAGACTGATGATTCTTTCTTTTCTGGTCTATGATTATAAACTCCTAGTATTATGAAAGCTAGCCAATACGAATGAAACTTTCTGGAGCTGTAGACATGGCTCAGCGGTTAACAGTACTCACTGCTCTCCCAGAGGAATCCGTTTCAATTCCCAGATGAATATGTCAGCTCACACCTGTCTGTAACTCTGGTTCTAAAGGATCCAACACTCTCACACAGATAAATGTGAACATAAGATAAAAATAAATAAAAAAATTAATGAATCTTTCAGATGAATAGGTGCTTGATTGTTAAAATTGAGTTTTGCATTTCTAAAAGCAAAACCAATTTTCTATAACTTATTATTCTCCTGTGTATTATTTCAACCTGACAAAATGTATATAACCTTCTACATTTTTCTCAGTAATTTTGATTATATATTTATAACATTTAATAATTTTCTTTTTTGAAAATTTCATATATATAGTGTACTGTACTCTCAAATCCATCTGCTCTAATCTTAATATTTAATTTTGATGTTTATTATAACAGATAATGTGACATAAGAATGTTTTAAATCTAAATGGATATTCAAATTCTTTATAACCACTTATTAATTATGAACTATTGAAGTGAGTCATCAATTTCTCATTAAAGTAAAATACCCCAGAAATCTTTTCTGTAATACAACAGTCATGTCCTTTAAATCTCATTTTTTTTTTGTTGGTGTTGTTTTGGTTTGTTTCATTTTTAATTTTTAAAGCAATCTTTTTTACTTTACATACCAATACCAGTGTCCTCTCCCTGACTTTTTTTCTGCTTCCCTCACCTTTCTCCAACCCCACTCCCCATGCATTGTTCAGAGAGGATGAGGCTTCCCATGGGAAGTCAACAAAGTCTGTAATATCCAGTTGAGGTAGAACAAAGGCCCTGCTCCTTATATGTAGATATCTAGGCTGAACAAGGTATCCCTCCATAGAGAATGGACTCCAAAAAGCCAGTTCATGCACTGGGCATGACTATTAGTTTCAAGGTCAGTGGACCCTTAAACTGCCCAAACCACAAAACTGTCATCCACATTTAGAGGGTCTAGTTTGGTCCATACATGTTCTCCAATTGTCAGTCCAGAGTCAGTAAGCTTTCAGTATCTCAGTTCAACTCTTCCTGTGGGTTTCCTCCATGATGGTCTTGGTCTCTTTGCTCAGTGCTCCCTCTCTACAACTGGACTCCAGGAGCTCGACCCAATGCTTATCTGTGGATCACAGTACTGAAAGCTTCATTTGGTAGGGATGGTCAGTTAGGATTCCGTCATGCTCATTATGTAGAGACTTGATCAGGAATACTTCACATATTTTAGGAAGTTTCCACTGTACTAGGCTTTTATGCCAGTGCTCAATGCCCTTCAGTTCTAGCACTTTCTCCTCACAGTCACCTCTTTAACCCTGTCTACTCTCCTTCGAACCTCCCTTATACAATCCTCCCATTGTCATCCCCTGCCCCCACTCTACCCACAAAATCTACTCTATTTACCCTTCCTAGAGAGATACATGATTCTAACCTTAGTCTCTTTCTATATCATTAATCTGTTGGCTTGTCTTGTCCATCTTCAGTGATAGCTTTAGTTTTATCTCACATTTTATTTTCATACTTTTGGCTGATATTTCTTAGAAGCCTGTTTATTTCCAATAAGAGACAGAAAGTGAGCGGATTTGGATTGGAGGGGAGATGGGAAGAAATTAGAAGGAGTGGAGGAATATAAGGAGGGAAGACTGTAATCATGATATATTGTATGAGAAAAGCATCAGTTTTCAATATAAGGGGGAAATCTTTGACTCATGTGATGTATGATTCCCCTCTGTATGTTGTGATTACCATTAATGAATAAAGAAGCTTATTTGGACCTGTAGCAAGGCAGAACTTAGCTAGACAGGGAAAACTAAACTGAATGCTGGGAGGAAGAAGGTGGAGTCGGGGAAGAAGCCATGGAGGTACCACCGAAGACAGACATGCTGAAGCTTTGCTGGTAGACCACAACCTCATCATGATGTGCAGATTAATGGAGATGGATTAAATTAAGATATAAGAGTTACCTAGTAAGAACCTAGAGCTAATGGGCCAAGCAGTGATTTAAACAATATAGTTTCTGTGTAATTATTTCAGGAATCTGGGTGGCCTGGAAACAAACAAGCAGCTCTTACAACAAATTGGCACTCCAATGTGGTCAACTAAATCCATGTAAAACCTTAGACGGCTTGGAAAGGAATACTAGACACTGAAAAACAAAGTTTTATTATGATGCAAATGCCAACTAAAACAGCTACTTACTCTAACACTTTGAGATATTACATCATTAGGATTTTATTGTTTAGGCAGTGAACTAACCCCAGACCAAGTATCCTGAAGGTACCCACTCCCAAGATCAAACCCCCATTACAAAATAAGGAACAGAAGTATGTTTAAATTTCCTGACCATTGGTCAAGGTGGAGTGGATTTTGCATTATGGATTATCTTAATTTCAAAACAACTATGTAACCACATCCTGAGTCAGGTTATGTAGCCCTGACTGTTGTTAACAATTGAGCGACTTCAAACTTTTTGACCTTCAGACAAGGTGAACATCGGCTCACATTTTTGGGGGCTCCACAATTCTTCCCTTTTTAATAATTTTAATAAAGTCTATGCTTCTGCCACAGGACAGATGATTATGTTTGCCCTAGGTGAACACTTTCCCATTTCCCAGACTTTCCTGTCTTTGGAACATGCATTCTAATCATACATGCCCATGTCTTAGGCACCTGGGGGTGGGGTAAAAGGATCAAATCCATCCTTGACTGTCTACCTCTATAAGCAAAGAGTTAAAGGAGAGAGTACCTCTGGGTTCTATGTCTCTGAGATAAGTTTGTTCAAGAGAGTCTATTTGTTATTAGATACTGCTTTGTAAATATACATGTTTTTTTATGGCTACAGTTTCTCTTAATTAAAGGAGTTTAGGATCACGGGGATTGGGAATGTTCTTTTTAATTGGGCTAGGGTGTTTTTTTTTAACAATTTTTAGTTGTATTAACTTTTAAATATTTCTTAAATATGTTAAATTTAAGAATTTATTGAAAATGTTAAACTCTTCTTAGATAAGTTTTAATCATTTTTAATCATTAACATCTTATAGTGAACTAAAGCATTAACAGGTTAATACCATAACACAATTTGTCAAATCACAATTTTTAAAAATTCATTTTAATCGAAAGATAAGAAAAGTGTTTTGGATGAGTGAGAGCACAAATGTACTTTTGCTTTTAAGTAATTGTCCCAGTTTTTTAACAGCAGCAGAAAGCCTTTAGGCTGCCCTCCTCATATTTGAAGAGGGCATTTAGTCACTCTTTGTAATGAGTATTTATCTCATAGTGGTAAATTGAGGTCTCAGTTTTTATGTCCTTTATTTCAAACAGCAGACCAAATACCATATTGGCAAATGAGTTCTGTGTCACAAAGAGTAAAACAGTCAAATGTTTAGTCTGCATTTTTGGTGTCCAGCTCCAAGGTAAACTAACTCACTAGGTCTGGGAGTTTGCACAGCAAGTCTATTAAGAGGCTGGGAATCACCAGTCATTACCACACTGTTCTTTCACTTCTCAGGCTGCATCAAGTTGTAGTAAGTCAGGAATATTGGTTTATGTACCCCTTTTCTCAGCCTGTAGCATGATAGTATGAGGATGTGATGATCACAAGTTTAGGTATCTCTCTCTGATTTTTTGGGGAGTCAGCAGCAGCTGTGATGTCATCAGTGTTGGCATTCCTCTGTATATACATTGAACCAGATATTCTATAAGTCATCTCATTTGGTCCTCGTCCTGTGAAAATAGTATACATATGTATATATTTTTCCTTGACCCCATTTTAATACAGGATTGGGCTCTTTACATGAACATACTGCAATATATATTCAAATTCTTAGTGAGACTCTTATTAGGCTAAATAATTACATTAATTTTTATTACAACTATATGTGTATTTGGAAGCAATTGATGTAACTAGAATTTCTTAATACATAACTTTTTCTTTTAGTGAGAACTTTATTTTGTATTTCTTTAATTATGTATAATTGCCTACAATTTGCTATTATATATCAGAGAAAAATTAATTTTATATATTTATATGGAATCAAAACCTGGTGGTACACATTTGTGAAACCAGCATGCAGTAGTTGAAGAAAAATATCCCATCAAATCAGTGGTCAAATGACCTACATATCCTTTCCTAAAATGAGAACAAAGAAACAAATAAATAAATTAAGCAAAAATAAATATCAGGCCATATTCTGTTTTATATTTTCAAGTCTATCCAAATACCCAAGTTTTTATTAGCCATATTTTTACATAGTCAACATGTGAAAAAATTATCTAATGGCTTTTGTTTTGTTTTTAATAATCTTTTCAAATGCAATGATATATACTTACCAAATTTTCAGTACTGTTGGAACATATTTTGTTGTTCTTGTTCTAGTAGTTGATACTAGAAGAATCTTTGAAATACACTGACTTCTAAAACTTGTCATCCCTAAGACAATTATACAAGTAAAGTTTTATGCATCTATTTCCTAAAGTATTTAGACTTCATATTAGGTTATTATAACTTAATCTCTTAGATACAATGTGTTGTGTTTCTTGACTTTAAATAGCATGGTTTTCTAAATTTTGTAAAGAACTTAAAATTTAGCTTATCTTTCTCTGAGATTGTGGTCAAGGATGATGGAACACCATCATGAGATAATAATGCTTTCTGTTTGGTGTTCTTATATAATCTACTTATTGATTTTATTGACAGATTTGAATTTGTTTATTGTGGTAGTGATGGTTCATAGGAAACTTCTCTATGCATGTCCCTAAATGTCTCTTATAAATTTTTTTTGCTTTTTTTCTCTTTATTACATTTTTTTTTGCTTTTTTAGTTAAAATTTCAATGGTTGCCTAAATGGACCAAAAAAGTTTTAATGATAATTAAGATGTTCTTGATGCTGTTATTTCCAAATTTTCTTTTTTTCCTACAATTTCTTTCCTTGGTTCTTCTTTTCTTTGTTATACATTTTTAGGGGAAAATATTTATTTCATCTTACAGGTTACGGTTCATCATTTTTTGTTTTATTTATTTATTTCAAAAAAGAAAACAAACTATTTTTTTCATTATACATACCAATCCAAGTTCCCACTCCCTCCCCTTCTCCCATTCCCTGCACACACCCTCCCACCCCACCCCTATCCAATACTCAGAGAGGGTAGGCACATTGCTTTGTGGAAGGTCTAAGTCCCTCCCTTCTGTATCTAGGCTGAGCAAGGTATACATCCAAAGAGAATAGGATCCCAAATAGCCAGTACATGCAGTAGGGATAAATCCTTGTGCCACTGTCAGTGACCCCTCTGTCTGCCCCAGACATGCACCTGTCAACCACAATCAGAGGAACTAGATAGGTCCTATGTTTGTTCCTTCCCAGTCCAGCTAGAGTTTGTGAGCTCCCATTAGCTCAGGTAGACGGTTTCAGATGGTGTCCCCATCATGGTCTTGACCTCTTTGCTCATATTCTCATTCCTCCCATTCTTCAACTGGACTTTGACAACTCACTCCAGTGGTCTGATGTGTGTCTCTGCCTCTATTTTCATCAGTTGCTTGATAAACTCTCTATGATGATATTTATGATATTTATCAGTTTGACTACAGGATAAGCCAAGATCAGGCTCCCTCTCTTCTGGTGTTTAGGGTCTTATCTGGGGTCATCCTTGTGGATTTCTGGTAATTTCTGTACAACCATGTTTCTTGCTAACCCTATAATGGCTCCCTCAAACAACATATCTCTTTTCTTGTTCTCATATTTGTCCTTCTTCCTTCTTAACTATCTTATTCCCTCAAGTTCTCCTCATTCTTCACCTTCTACCCTCCTCTTCCTCTTCCATCTTGCCTTCTCTCCCAACCCTAAGCTTCCAGTTCTGCCAGGTGATCGTGTCTGTTTTGACTTTCTAGGTGGTTATATACATGTTTTTGTTAGGATTTACCTTCTACTTAGCTTCTCTAGGCTCATAAACTCTAGGTTCAAAATTTTTTGTTTATAGATAGTATCCTCTTATGAGTGAGTACATACCATATTCATCTTTTTAGGTCTGGGTTATCTCACTCCGAATAGTGTTTTCTAATTTAAGATGTCATTGTTTTTTTTTCTGCTGAGTAGTACTCCAATGTATAAATGTGCCACATTTTTTTTTTTATCCATTCTTTGGTTTGAGGGGCATCTAGGTTGTTTCCAGTTTCTGGATTTTACCAATAATGCTGGTATGAACATAGCTGAACAAATGCCTTTGTAGAATGACTGAACATCTTTTGGGTATATGCCCAATAGTGGTATTTCTGGATCCTGATACCCAATTGGCTGATTCACAATTTTCTGTGAAACTGCCGTACTGATTTCCAAAGTGGTTGCACAAGTTTGTATTCTAACCAGCAATGGATGAGTGTCCCCATTACTCCACATTCTCTCCAGCAAAAGCTATCATTGGTGATTTTGACTTAGCCATACTGACAGGTATAAGATGGTTTTGCTTTGCATTTACCCGATTGCTAAGAATATTGAACATTTTCTTAAGTATCTTTTGACCATTTGAGATTCTTCTGTTGAGAATTCTCTGCTTAGTTCTGTACCACATTTTTTAGTTGGGTTATTTAGTATTTTATTCTCTAATTTCTTGAGTTCTTTATATGTTTTGGAGATCAGTCCTTTGTCTGAGGTGGGGTTGGTTAAGATTTTTTTCCCATTCAATAGGCTGCCTTTTTATCTTATTGATGATGTCCTTTGTTTTACAGAAGCTTTTTTGTTTCAGGAGGTCCCCATTTATTTATTGTTGCTCTCATTGTCTGTACTACTTGGGTTATATTTAGGAAAAGGTCTCCTGTGCCCATGCATTGGAGACTACTTTTTCTTCTATCAGGTTCAGTGTGATTGGATTTATATTGAGGTCTATGATCCATTTGGACTTGGGTTTTGTGCATGGTGATAGATATGGATGTCCTTTCATTCTTCTACATGTTGACAACCAGTTATGCCAGCACTATTTGTTGAAGACACTTTCTTTTTCCATTGCATATCTTTGTTATTCCTTAAGTGAAATTTCCACTCATCTTTTAACAGGCCAAATAGGATTCATAACCTGAGGAGCTTTTCAAGGTATGATTTTACTTACTAAATATGGTAATTACAAAAAGGGCTGGAAACACACATTTTATTAAGTCTAACAGTTTATTCAATAAGTTTAAAAATCAAATACTAGATTTTTGTTAAATTTCAGCAAAATACTTTTCTTTTTTAAAAGATCACAAAGGACTTGCTGTAAAGGTATAAGCAAGATGAGATAGCTTATAGCACTTGGGATCCTGAAGTAAGAGGACTGTCATGCGTTCAAGAAATGTCTGTGTTATTTAGTGATTTCCAAACCATTCTGAGTTACACAATTTTGTTTCAATAAATAAATAAGTAAATTGTCCATGGGGGGATCAGCATGATTTCTCTTGATATCTATTCATCTGTAAATAGTTTGTTCTATTCATTTTAACAAATATTTACTAATATGATTGAAATGATTTTGGTTATATTTTCCAAAACTTCTAAATTTGTGGTAACTTTATTTTATTTTGGTGTATATATCTCTGGTGTATATATGTGTTCAAGTGAGTGTGTGCCAGAAGTTGATTTTAGGTATTTTTTCATTCACTCTCTACCTTAGGTTGGAAACAGTATCTCACTGAGAATCAGGCTCAACAGATCATCCCACATGGATGCCAAGCAAGCACTAGTTACCCACTTGTCCTCAGCTTCCCAGGGCTTTTATATGAACACTAGGGTTCACACTCAGGTCCTCACACTTGCACAGCAGGCACTTTACTAACTGACTCATTTCCACAAACTTTTCTGAACATTTTATTTTGATTTAAAAAAAATATGACTCTTTATGTTGAGGTCTTTGATCCACTTGGACTTGAGTTTTGTGCATGGTGATAGATATGGGTCTATTTTCATTCTTCTACATGTTGATATCCAGTTATGCCAGCACCATTTGTTAAATATGCTTCCTTTTTTCCATTTGATACTTTTTTTGCTTCAAAAATCAGGTGTTCTTCGAAAGTATGTGGATTAATATCCGGGTCTTCTATTCAGTTCCATTTGCCCTCCTCTCTGTTCTTACGCAAATACCAGGCTGTTTTCAGTACTGTAGCTCTGTATTAAAGATTGAAGTCAGGGATTATGATGCCTCCAGAAGTTCTTTTATTGTACAGGGTTGTTTTGGCTATCTTGGGTTTTTTACTTTTCCCTATGAAGTTGAGTATCGTTCTTTTGGGCTGTGAAGAATTTTGCTGGGTTTTTGATGGGGATTGCATTGAATCTGTAGATTGCTTTCAGTAAGATTGCCATTTTTACTATGTTAATTCTGCCTACTCAAGAGCATGGGAGATATTTCCACTTCCTCGTGTCTTCAATTTCTTTCTTCAAAGATTTAAAGTTCTTGTCATACAAGTCTTCCATTTTTTTTGGTTAGACTTACTCCAAGATATTTTATGCTATTAGTGGCTATTGTGAAGGGTGATGTTTCTCTGATTTCTTCCCAGCCCTTTTATCATGTTTATAGGAGGGTACTAATTTTTTGAGTTAATCTTGTATCCTGCTACATTACTGAAAGTGTTTATGAGTCGTAGAAGTTCCTTGCTAAAATTTTTGGGATCGCTTATGTAAACTATCATATCATCAGCAAACAGTGAGAGGTTGACTTTTTCTTTCCCTATTTGTATCCCCTTGATCTTTTGCTGTCTTATTGCTCTAGCTAGGACCTCAAGAACTATATTGAATACATACAGAGAGAGTGGGCAACCTTGTCTTGTTCCTGATTTCAGTGGAATAGCTGGGAGTTTCTGTCCATTTAGTTTGAAGTTGACTGTTGCATTGCTGTATATAGCTTTATTATGTTTAGGTGTGTTCCTTGTATCCTTGCTCTCTTCAAAATCTTTATCATGAAGAAATGTTATATTTTGTCAAAAGCTTTTTTGGCATCTAGTGAGATGATCATGCATTTTTTTTTTATTTTTCAGTTTGTTTATATGATGGAGTACATTGACTGATATTTGTATGTTTAACTATCACTGCATTTCTGGGATGAAGCCAACTTGATAATGGTGGATGATAGTTCTGATGTGTTCTTGGATTCAATTTGCCAGTATGTTATTTATTTTTTGCATCAATGTTCATAGTGAGATTGGTGGGTAATTCTTCTTCTTAGTAATGTCTTTCTGTGGTTTGGGTATCAGGGTAATTGTAGCCTCATGAAAAGAGTTCGGCATTGTTCCTTTTGGTTATATTGTGTGGAAAATTTGAGGAGTATTGGTATTAGTTCTTCTTTGAAAATCTTGTAGAGTTCTCAGCTGAAACGATCTGGTCCTGGGCTTTTTTGTGTTGGGAGACTTTTGATTACTGTTTTTATTTCTTCAGCAGTTATATGTCTGCATTATTTGCTTTTCTGGACTTGATTTAATTTTGGTAAGTGATATTTATCCAGAAGAGTTGTCCATTTCCTTTAAGTTTTACATTTTTGTGGAATACAGATTTTTGAAATATGACCTGATGATTCTCTGCATTTCCTCCATGTCTGTTGTTATGTGCTCCATTTCATTTCTGATTTTGTTAATTTGGATATTCTCTCTCTGCCTTTCAGTTAGTTTGGATAAAGGCTTATTTATTTCATTGATTTTTCTCAAAGAACCAACTGTTTGTCCGATTGATTCTTTGTATTATTTTCTTTGTTTCTATTTTGTTGATTTCAGCTCTCCATTTGATTATTTTCTCCTGTCTAGTTCTCTTGGGTGAGTTTGTTTCTTTTTGTTCTAAAGTTTTAAAATGTTTTGTTAATTCACTAGTGTGTGATTTTTCTTCCCATTCCTTTATGTAGGATTTAGTGCTATAAATTTTCGTCTTAACACTGTTTTCATTGTGTCTCATAAATTTGGGTATGTGGTGTGGTCATTTTCATTGAATTTTTGGAAGTCTGTAATTTCTCCCTTTATTACTTCCTTGACCAATTAATGATTCAGGTAAGCACTCTAATTTCCATATGTTGTGGGCTTTCTGAAATTAGTATTGCTGTTGATATTCTTGCTACTTTAAACCTCGCCTCCAAACCCATGTGTATAATATTTATAAGTCTTGGCACATAGTTCACTACTATTTAGTTAAATTGATATGTCATAAAATTTGTGTTTACATGATAAATATAAATACGATATTCATAATCAAATGCTACTCTATCATTCTTAATCAGAGAAATTTCTCTTTACAATGAATGCATAGACTACTGTCTGCTCAATATATTTAGAATAAACAATAATTGAGTGCTTAGCCCTAAAATGGATGCTTATATTAACACTTAAAAGGTCTCAGAACTTTGTGAAAGAGGGAATAAAATCTTAAGAGTCATTAGATGAGGAAAGGAGCTTTGACATGTTATATTCAGCTCATGACACAGTCATTGCAATTATGATCTCACAAAAGTTATGGTTGCTTGCACTAGGCTAGCCCACAGCCAATAACAATTCTAGAAGTGGTTCATGGTGGGCATGCTGTAACGAAGTATTTGCAATGTATGTATTTTAGGGGAGGATCAGCCATTGTTTTCTCTAGTGAGACCACTTATCAGGGCCCTCTCATTACCAGCCTCAGTACCCCTCAGGGTTCAGAAAGGATGCTTCTATCAAATTGGACTGGCTAACGGGTCTGGGAATGAACAAATCAGTCCATGCACAACTTCTTGTCATGTCTCTTTATTCTTCAAAAGAAGCCCTTTCTCAGTGTTCCCTCTCATCCCAGAAGGTTTCCATTTCATATACACTCAAAGACACAATAAGCAATTTTTAGGCAATAGCAACAATACCAGGCATGCATTTGCCAGGGCTAAATCGACAGACAAGACTGATGAAACGTGCACCTCTTATCTTACTTTTGTCTCAGAAGGGGCATTGCTGTGAAACTCTCAGGCATATCTGAAAAGGGTATGTAGAGAAAGGGGCTATGACTTTTTAGCATGGTGAAAGGGAGCTTGTATGTTAATTACATTTGTGTGGCCAGGTAAACTAGAAGTTTATGTAGAGAAAAGAGGAGAAAAACTTGGCATTGCTGTGCATTTTCTAAACACTTCTGTTCCCGCGCTGGGAACACAGCATTTGTGGTAACCATAGCAACCAGCATACATTGCTGAAGGAAAATGGATGGTGCTTGATTTCTATTAGTATTTTCATAAATGTTAGATAATTAAATGGAACCTCTCAATACTAGAGATAACAACTAAGGTAGCTAGATCAAAGGGGCAACTGTGGTAGTGTAAAATTTAGAGACTGGCATATCGAGCCTCTGGGTCAAGAAGCAACTTTGTTCCCACTGACACCTTGGTGAGAAAAATTTCCTTTCTCTGGGACCTGATTGAGAACACAAGGCACCCCACATATAACCTATATGTCAAGAATATAGAAAAATGAAAATCCATCCAGTATTTACATAAAAAAATATGCAATCATTGATTAATACACTGCTGAGGTTTTTTTTGCGGGGGAGGAGCGATGAATCCCGCTATGGAAAGTGGTGATGTTGTGGCTTCACAGGGGTTCTACAGAAATGGCAGTGACTCTTCAAAAGGCAGGTATCTTCAAAGCTCTGCAAGTAGTTGGGTTTTCTCCACTAGAATACACGATTACTGCAGGTTAGTCTAGTGATTTTGCCAGCTGTACTCTTATTGTCCAGTCATGTGGATCACAGCACCCACTAAACTACCTCCCACAGATAGTACTGGCACACACAGAATGTGTTCAGCAGACTGTGAATCAGGCAGGCTTTTTACACTACATTCTAGGATCTAGGCAGTAAGGTATTGTCCTTACCCTTCGCCAAGTACATTTCTAATGAAGATGCAGAGTTATGGAGTCTTTTGCTAACGAATTTATCTATAAAACAGTCCTCCAAGTAAAAAACTTAGAAAACATTGTGAATGATAGGGAAGAAAGACTTTAGGAGCATGTAGTACAGAGAGTTAGCTATGTGATTGCGTCTCAGATGAATTTTGGATACAGCATCCTTACTGCTTCACCAATATGACTGCCTGAATATGAACTGAATCAAGACAACAACAGTAGACATACCAAATTGGACAAGGGAAAGTCCATGGCCTTCAATCCTACAAGGAACTTTGGACAATTAAGGAATTACTAAGAGATAATGCCTCTTCCAGGTAACAGCGCACCAATCTGTTACCTAATATCCAATGGTCAACCTGAAACATATGTGTGAATAACATACAAACCCAACAGGTTTTATTTATATATTTTGGAATATATATGTATACACATATGCATGTAACAACAACTAACAAAAACAGAGCACAATGAATGAAAAAAGAGTAAGGAGGTGTATATGAGAGGGTTTGGAAACAGGGATAGAAAGAAGGATATTATATAATTACATTATAATCTCAAAATTGAAATAAAATAAAACAGTGGTCCACTAAACAAAACAACAGAAAGCAGGAACATGGGCAACACACTTCTAGGGAGATTGGTGGATGAAAGTGCTGGGCATGAAATAAAAAAAAGGATGAAAAGTAACAGTATACAGAATCCAAATTTTCTTGTATGAAACTGTCAAAACACAAATTAATAAAATAGTGTTTTATTGATTTACTTGAATTTTTTGTTTATGTGTGTGCCTTCAGTAGCCATTTCCTTCTATCTTATGTTGCTGTGATTGTGAGGAAAATGATTTCCTAAAACAGTAGACATAATCACCTTCCAGGAAAGTATCCATATTTTATAAGCAGACTTATAATTTTATTTATCATATTTTTGGATTCGCAAACTCATTGAGTTTGATTTTATTTTACTTTGCTGTAGGTGTTTGTGATGTATAGCTGTTTTTATATTAGTATATGCATGCTGCATGTATATGTAGGTGGAGATCAGAGGTTGCTCCTGGGTGTCTCCTTCCTCAATAACTTGCCACCTCTTTTGTAAAACTGACTATTTCACTGGCCACAAAGTTCATCAGTTTAGCTACATGTGCAATGACTGTCTTTGTGTCAGTCATAAACAGAATCCACATAGTCAGTATTAAATATAAACTCCACTTGAGTCAGAATTTCCCCTGAAGATAAGCCTCTGGGATCACCTTTAAGGAAATATCTAACTTAGTATATTCTGCCAACAAGCTAACAAAAGAGATTCCTTAATATGTTATTTGAGATGGGAATTACAACCCTAAATGTGGGCAGCAGTATTTCCTGGGCTGTGGCATGAGGGCTGCATGTAAGAAAGAAAAAGAGCTAAGTATCAGCACTCATCTCCCTTTACCTCCCAACTGTGGAAAGTACCCAACCGCCTCATGCTGCTGCTTCCATGCCATTTCTACTATGATAGATTAGACCCTAAATTTGTGAGCCCAAAAAATATGTATTTCTTTAAGTTTCTTTCATGAGGATATTTCTACTTAGCACCAAAAACAGTGCTGCGGGAGGTCACTTGTTTGTTTCCTGTCCCCCCCCCCCGCAGCTCAGACCCAAAATAATCACACAGAAACTGTATTAATTACAACACTGCTTGGCCCATTAGCTCTTGTTTCTTATTAGCTAGCGCATATATCTTAATTTAACCTATTTCTAGCAATCTGTGTATCGCCAAATGGCTGGGGCTTACCGTGTAAAATTCTCAGCATCTGTCTCCCATGGCTTCTCTCTGTCTCTGTCCTTCTTTCTCACAGCATTCAGTTTAGTTTTCCCTGCCTGCATCTATTCCCTGCACAGGCCCAAGACAGTTTCTTTATTAACCAATGGTTTCACAGCATACAGAGGGGGATCCCACATCAAAACAGTAACTTTAACAACCTTGAATTTCCCTATCAGTGTTTCTATAGGAATGGTCAGAGCAGAAACCAGACTTAGGATGAGCTTTCGTATCTCCCTAGCCTATCTCTACCTGTGAACCCTGTGGATTGTAGTTATTTATCACTTGGTGAGTCTAGATTTTGGAATAATGTACTTAATTCATTTTATTTTTTAGTATTTTCTATTTTGTTTTGTTTTGATTATTCAAAGTTTACTTTGTAACTACACATTTTGCTTTGCCCAGTAGCTGTCTTTTTATGTGCCTAAGATCATTTATTAATGCCATGAGCCTACAATAAATACATAAGCTCTAAAAAGATGTGAAGAGATTTTTTTTTTGAAATAAGACAACAATGAGGCTGGACTCCAAGAGTTCCTCTGGCAGGTCCTAAGATCATCATAGGATCAACAAAGATCTGTCTTGATTATCCGTTCTCCAAATGCCATTCTGTGCGATTACTTGTGGATGAATCTTACTTTGGTGGGTGTTTAAACTATTGACTGCCAAAAAAAAGAAAGAACTAGATATAAGGGCAGTTAAACATATTAAAATACATAGGTATGGATTATTCTCTTTGATGTAGAAATTTTTCATACTTAATCATGTGTAGCAATGTCTTACTATGGAAAATGCCAGTGGGATCAATTTCACAAGATTTCAATTCAACTTGAACACAGTTTGAGTATAAATTAAATGTGGTACAGCTTTGAAAATCCAGTGAAACTACTTTCAAAATAAATCAATTTTAGAAATTATAAATAAACAGGTGTTTAAACATGATATACAATTGTTCTTCCAACTTACAGTTAACAACTTGGGGTATATTCTTAGAGAGTTTTATCATGCTTTTCAACTATAAAAACATATAAATACAGTGCCTATTGACACCTGTCATTAATATTAAATACAGAGCTGCACTTTAAATAATCCTCATTGTTTGTCACAGCAAGCATGGTGCTAAGGGTGGCAGTTACAGGTGGATTATCGTAGTATCTGAAATATATCAGATAATTGGATAATCCAGAAATTTTCAGGTGCTGTGTTTCTTGTCACTAAAGTAATCTTACAATATAATCGACTGCCCAAATAATCCTATACTGTCCACAGAAGTGTTCTGTGTCTCTCTCTGTGTGTGCGCAGTGTGTTTTTGTGTGTGTGTCTGTATGTCTCTGCATGTGTATGTCTGTGTGTGTCCATTGTGTGTCTTGGGGTATGTTTGTGTGTGTGTATGTCTGTATGTGTTTTATGTGTAGGTTTAATGTTGATGTCAGAAAGATTTCCTATTTCATTGTTTTTCAACTTTGATTTTGCTTTTTGGTTTTTAATAAGATCTCTTTCCACACTCAGTGCTCACCAATGTCTTTAATTATCTTGCCACAAAGCTCTGGGAATTCACTATAAACACTCCCATCTTATCCCATAGCTGGGTCTGTATATGTGTTCAATCATGCCCAACTTTGACATCACTGTTGAGTCCCAGTCAGGTCCTCTTGTTTGAATGGCAAATATTTTATCAATGAGAGCATCTCCATAACCTTGTGGCTAGGCTTTCATTTATTTAAATTGGTATTTTTGTTTAGAATGCCTGGTCAAAGATCAAGTATTTTCTGTACATTTATTATACTCTTTAAAGGTTCCTGTCTGTTGTTATCTCTACAATAGTGGAAATTAGTACCAACTACTTGAACTTTATAATATATCTGTATTTTTACCAGATACAGCAATTAAATGATATTAAAGTGGGACTTCAACTTTATTTTTAATGTTTTATAATGGAGAATAAAATATTCTTATTGTTTTTTTGTGAAACTCTGATTGGAAATTAACCTGTACTGTTTTTGCACAATAGTGAAATTCTTCAAAAGTTGTCATCACCCTGGGTCCAGGTAGCAGTGGAGTTTTTTTTATATATGTATATATGCTTTTATATATGTATGTCATGCTTTCATATACATTTATATAATGCTTTACATATCAACGTAAACTGAATTTCAGGGTGGTAAGTATGGTGTTTGTAGATATGTGTATGTAGTGTATGCCCACATATATGTGCAGAGCGAGGCCATAGGGAAATGTCAGGTGTCCTACTCAACTACTCTCCACTTTATTCCCTTGAGAAAGAGTTTCTCACCAAGCCTAGAGCTTGGTTGATAATCAGTAAGCCCAGAGATACTCCTTTTTCCTCACCAGGGTTCTATATGCACAGAACTATACCTTAATTTTTTCATGAGAGCTAGGATATGAACTCAGGTTCTCATACTTGTCTAGAAAGAGTTCTTACTTACTGAGCCATCTCCCTAGCCCCAAACTGCTTCTGATAGCCTTAGCTTCCAGGGATTGAAAATTAAGTTCAGTTACTGCATCGGTCTTGACAAGCCAAGGCCCAGCTGCTCTGTGGACAATGTTTGAAACACTTGTGTTGTGCAACTGGGGCTACAGATCAGAACATGTGTGATCCATGAAAATACTAAAGATGTGAACTAGCTAGAATGAATATCACTATGTTTAGAAATTATTTCTTTTTTGTGGCTCTGGCTCAACACACTTCTAAGGAGGAAACCATGTTTTGATTGACTCTTGTCATCAGATAGGACTTCAAGTGCCTAATCAGAGTATTTATTTTCCTTTCATTATCTGAGAGTTTCATATATATATATATATATATATATATATATATATATATGTATATAGTGTTTTGATAAAATTCATACTCTTTTGCCTAACTCCCAATTCTCTCTTACCTCTATCAACACTTCCCCACAACTTTGTGTTTTCTTAATGTGTGCATATGTGTGTATGCCTATATATATGCTACCAAAATCACATTTTATATATATATATATATATATAATCAAAAGTTTTTAAGATTTTATAGTATAAAAATCAGTAATAAAACACTAAACTTGGGAGTTAGAGAGACGGTTCAGTAATTAAGGGCACTTAATGCTTTTGCAAAGAACTTGAGTTCTTCAGGTGGCTCACAACCACTTATAATTCCAGCCACTGAGTATCTGAGACTTCTCTCTTCTTGCCACCATGGACATATGTATAAACATTGTATTATTAATGCATATACACATGTATAAATTAAATCTCAAAAGAGTAGATTTTTGAAAATTTTATATAAAGCTAGAGGAATGAATAATATACAAACACATATAATAGTATATGTAGATAGAATACACAATTTTAAGTATGCTAAATACATAAACATTAATGAAATTCTCTTAAGCAGAAATATACACCAATTTTTCTGTCTCAAAAGACAATTTTCTAAAAACACATATTATCAAAGCTTGCTTCAGAAGAACTAATAAGAAATTATTAAAGGATATGAAATGTCTAAAGTACTTACAAACTTTTATTTGAACTTCAAATATTAAAAAGCAATGACATTTTAAGAGCAACAGTGTCTAAGTTAGCCTGGTGGAGAGATGCCTCCATGTCTTCTTCAAGCTTCCCTGTCTTTATTTCACATGGTCCAGTGCTCAACTCTCATTCCTCTCTCATTGTTTCACTCAGGACACCAAGGCAAACTATCATTTGGGTTTGAAAGTTGTTAGGCAAATTTGTAATAGCTAAAAGAGACATGCAGACAGACAGCAGTACGGCTGGGACTCTGCAGGAGAGGTTCTGTGCCATATAATTGATGAGGAGTCCACAGTCACTGACTGCACCCGTGTTATCATTGAATCAGCTATGAATCTGGGCAAGAATCTACATAAATAATTTCCTTGAGAACTTGAAACCGAATTACTACTTTTTTAGGAAGTGTCACAGTTCAAACGAAATGCTACAGGTTTACAGAATGGTTTGACCATAGCCTACAACAACAATTTCTAAATTACTACCAAAAAATAAATATATAAAGACATGCAAAACAGTATTACAGACCAAAAACGAGATTTTAGGTGGGCAAAAGGTGTCAAATGGTCCAAAGCGTTCCAGAAGTCGGCTTTGTGAATTAAATGAGAGTCAGACAATTTCTAAATAAATGAAATTAAAAAATATACTTGATTTAGGACACATGTAGTTTAAAACTCTGAGCAATCTATAAATAATAGAAAGCTGTTTTTTCAATAACAAAAGCATTTTGAAAACTGTTTGTTATCTCTAATGAAACATTACATATTGGGATTTTAAGATTAAGAAAGTAATACAAAAAAAAACAAACAAAAATACAAAAATTAATTCAGAAACACAGACTCTGGCCAGAAAAACAGAGCCAGTAGATACATAAAGGAAAGAGAGTTAAAGGAAAATCCTAAATATTATTAACTAAATAAAACAGTATTATTTGTGTCTGAACATATTTTTAAAAAAATAGCTTAAGTTTTAATGGCAGAGTGATGCTCCATCATATAAATGTGTATTTTCTTTATCCATACATCAATGATAGACACATAGATTGTGTATAATTTCAGACTACTACTATGGATAGAGCAGAAATGAGCATGGTTGAACAAGTGTGCTTTTTTTTATTTTTTTTTAGATTTATTTATTTATTAAAGATTTTTGTCTCTTCCCCGCCACCGCCTCCCATTTCCCTCCCCCTCCCCCAATCAAGTCCCCCTTCCTCCTCAGCTCGAAGAGCAAACAGGGTTCCCTGCCCTGTGGGAAGTCCAAGGAAACCCCACCTCTATCCATTTCTAGTAAGCTGAGCTTCCAAACTGCCTAGGCTCCTACAAAGCCAGTACGTGCAGTAGAATCAGAGACCCATTGCCATTGTTCTTGAGTTCTCAGTAGTCCTCATTGTCCGCTATGTTCAGCGGGTCCGGT
>NC_022013.1:16357330-16359734 GCF_000317375.1 Microtus ochrogaster | reverse complement strand
CTATGAACACCTGATTTTCGATAAAGGAGCTAAAAGTATACAATGGAAGAAAGAAAGCATCTTCAACAAATGGTGCTGGCAAAACTGGATGTCAACCTGTAAAAGAATAAGTGTGCATGTTAATAGTTCCTGTCTTCCTGAGAAATAGCCACACTGATTTCTAGAGAGGCTATACAAGTTTCTACTCATTCACAGATAAATAAATTAAACTAAAAAATTATCCTGATTGATGCAACCCAGACCCCCTAAGTAAAATACAGAATAAATTCACTTATATGTGAATTTTAGCTGTTTAGTCAAAGATAAGCAAGGTACAATCCATAAAACACAGAGGTTATGTATAGAATAAGGGACTAGGGAGGAGGGACACGTCTCCCTAAGAAGGTGAAATAAAATCTATTAAGGACATTATCTTTAATTAGAGTAGGTAAGGATGAGGGTCGGAGGACTAGAACTGGAGCAAAAGCTTCAAATGATGAGAGATAATGGGGAGGAAGAGGGAGATGAAGAAGGGAGCACAGAAAGACTGCAAAAACTGACCATTTGTAAACAAAATACTCAAGTGTACACTGCACAGCCAGCAGTAGCGAGCCAACAAAAAATGAACTCATTTGGCGTCTTTGGGGTTCCTTGTCTCATAATGTCATGTAAGGGCTTCATCTTTATTTTTATCTTTAAGTTTATTATTATTATTATTTTGGCTCCCCGTCGGGGAATCGAATCCCGGTCTCCCGCGTAAGTTTATTATTATTTTTATCCTACAGGTTTTGCATATACATCATGAATTCTAGGCTTGTATTTTTATGAAATTCCTATATATTCACACAAGTATGTCTGTGTGTCTATATCTATTTCTTGTGACACTTCCTGGGCTCTTTTTCTTCTGTTTGTTTGTTTTGTCTTGTTTCAACTTGTTTATTTTTATTTGACCTTAATTGTATTATATTTTACTTTTACCATTATCCCTTAGATGCCCATTTGTTTTCTAAAGGGAGCAAGAAAGGGGATGGAGGGATGTATGGGAGGGACAGGAGGGAGAATCTAGCAGAAGTAGAGGGAGAAGAAACCATAATCAGAATATATTGTATAAAAAAATTACTTTCAATAAAAAAGAAAATAGTGGTTGACACAGTTAAAGATGTAATGTACATATTAGTGTGTGCCTGTTTGTGTACATGTGTTCGTGCACACACGCATGCATATGTGTGTGCTCATGAATTGTGCTGAAGAGACCAGAAGTTGATGCTGGAATATCTTCTTTTCAGTCACTTCTCTACCTTATTTACTGAGACAAGACCTGATGCTAATTCTCTCATGGAGGCATCTGAATTCTCTCTTTCTCCCATCTCCAACTGTGGCTAGGATTACAGACAGGCATAACTAGCCAGGACTGGATAATCCCTGGAATCTAAAGATTTAAAATCGTGTCTTTTTTTTTTTTTTTGTGGCGCAAGTTCTTAAAGACACTGAGCCTTGTCTCCATCCTAGTTACACTATTTTTGATCCTTGATCATACTTTAAAGTAAATACCAAATAAAGACAGAGCTTTAATTACCAGCCCTTAGAATGTACAAATATTAACTTTATTCCTATATATTCTATGAAATTTTTACAACTACAAATTCATTTTCCAGTTATTTTTAAATTTCAAATTAGGTATAGACAAATCACTTTACAGTCATTTGTGGACATCTACTCCTGCACAAACTGCAAAGTAGTTTTCCAAACCACTTGCTTTAATGTCCAGCCTCATGTGTCCAGACAATTGGATAATATAAAAAGCACTTTGCAATAAATTTTATAGTTAAAATAATTTTGTTTACTGACTGAATTTTAGTGAGGGCTAACTGCAGTAGAAGAAACAGAAAACCAAAGAGTGAGTGAGTGTTTATCTGTCCAGTGTGTAAGGTAGCAGTCTCTTCAGGGTTACCTAAGGCCATGAATAGTGACATAGACTTCCCTGTGACATGGGACAATTATCTTAAACAGCTGACTGTAAGCCTAATGTTGTCTTCCTCATCATTGAGCATACTTTCAGACTTGCTTCCCTTGCATATATTATAAATGAATGCCACAGAAAATGTGTGTGGTTTTTTTTTGCTGTTGTTGACCTTATAAAGACACACCAGGCCCAAATAATTACTGAAATGATAAAGTGTTTCAGAACTTCTGAAGGAACTATATATAAATGGCTAGCATTTTCTATGTATTCAAATTTATAAATATTTATGTGTGTGTATACATGTACCTGTCTATAAATGTATATACACACGGGTACATGCATACTTGTGTGCATTAAATTTGAAGCCCCCCCCCAATGAGGAACAGAAGGAGGGAGAAGATGAGCAAGGAAGTCAGGACCAAGAGGGGTGCAACCACCCACGGAGACAGTGGGGCTGATCTA
>NC_022013.1:16326412-16356923 GCF_000317375.1 Microtus ochrogaster | reverse complement strand
AGGCGGAAAATTTTTTTTTCTTTCTTAATAAAAAAAAATTAAGAATAAAAAAAAAATAAATAAATAAATAAATTTGAAGCCGGTTGCCTGTCTCATTTGCTTTTCCACCTGGTTTGAATAAAGGTCTTCACAAATCCTGGAGCTCACCAAATTTAGATGAACTTTTCTCTGCTCCACCAGTACTGATTTCTGAAGTTACTGGGTACAGGCTTCCCTGGTGAACTAACATCCATTCTATGATTGCAATGAGAGTGTGCAGTGTTGGAAGCGACAGCTTGCGCAGAAGAAAATGACCACAAGTACCCCATGTCTTGATCATAGGCCCTATTCCTTATGTTGTGCAAAATGTTTGTCCTTAGAACAAGAGAGCATTTTCTCACTGTGGAATGTGTCCAAAGAAGTAAACAAGCAAGGTGGATACAGATATGTTGATCGGGAACTTAAGGTAGGAGCCAGTTTCAGGAAGAACAGGTAGGAAGGTAGGCAGTGAAAGCTTCTGATGCTAAACAATCTAATAAATTTACCTCTTTAATTTTCCATATCTTTGATTTCCAGGCAGGTGCTAAAATCCAAGCAGGTTAAAGAATTGAATGCTCTCTTAATAATAAGAAGGTGAACCCAAGGAAAAGCATATAGTTATCCTCTTGCCTATGGGAAGTAGACAAAATTGCCAGGGAGGAAAGTGGGATCTTGGGGGTGGGGTGGGTTGGGGGTAAAGGGAGATGGGGAGAGAAAAGTGAGAAGGGGAGGATGGGGGGAACTTGGGGAAACAGGATGATTGGAATAAAGGAAGGCTGAATAGGAGAGCACGGAAGCACAATTCTTAGTTAAGGGAGCCACCTTAGGACTGGCAAGAGACTTGAACCTAGAGTGGCTCCCAGGAGCCCAAGGCGATGTCCCCAGTTAGTTCCTTAGGCAGATGAGGATAGGGAACCTGAAATGACCCTATCCTATAGCAATACTGACGAATATCTTGCATATCACCATAGAACCTTCATCTGGTGATGGATGGAGATAGAGACAGAGACCCACACTGGAGCACCAGACTGAGCTCCCAAGGTCCCAATGAAGAGAGGAAGGAGGGAGAAGATGAGCAAGGAAGTCAGGACCACGAGGGGTGCACCCACCCATGGAGACAGTGGGGCTGATCTATTGGGAGCTCACCAAGGCCAGCTGGACTATGACTGAAAAAGCATGGGATAAAACCGGACTCTCTGAACATAGCAAACAATGAGGGCTGATGAGAAGCCAAGGACAATGGCATGGGGTTTTGATCCTACTTCATGTTCTGGCTTTGTGGGAGCCTAGCCAGTTTGGATGTTCACCTTCCTAGATATGGACGGAGGGGGGTAGGACCTTGGACTTTCCACAGGGCAGGGCACCCTGACTGCTCTTTGGACTGGAGAGGGAGGGGGAGAGGAGTGGGGGTAGGGGGAGAAGGGTGGGAGGGGGGGGAATGGGAGGCTGGGAGGAGGGGGAAACTTTTTTTTTCCTTTTCTCAATTAAAAAAAAAAGAATTGAATGCTCACGGGTGAGGTTGCCTTGCCTTTCTCACAGTGTTATGTAATTAGGATGGGATTTGAGGAAAAAAATAAGAAAATACTTTACCTTTTTTTTTCGGATGATTTAGATAGCAAAGATACTTGCAGTTTTTAAAATTACTTTAATCCACATTGAGTTGTGATTTCATTTGAATAATGCTGCCTGAGATTTGTATAAGGCCTCTCCTAAGAGCTGAAGGAGTTTAATAGACACTATTTAATTATTTTTCATAATAGCCCTGGGTAAAGGAGAGCCAGGGCCAGTGGCCCCATTATCATAAATGGAGATAGGAAATAACTTGCTTCTCTTGTAGAGTAGTTGTCATGGTCAAGTGCGCATGCGCCTCAGCTCATCCAAGCCCCTCTCCTTCACTTGGAGTTTATCAGTTGAATGTATGGATACAAATTTTCTGCTATGCATTAAATTGCATAATCTTAAAATATGAACAATAAAATATCTCAAACGGCTTTAACTTGTGCAAAATATGAATACTCAAAATAAGATACCTTTCATTTTAAATTTCATTTACCCTTATCAAAATATAAACATATCACATTACATATAATGGTTGGAGATTACATAACAGTTCAGTTCAAGACACCTATGTGATGTTTAAGTCAGTTCATGCATACCCAAGCCCTCAATGTGTACTATCATTTTTCTTGAAATTTGTCTGTGTCCTTTCTTCTAGTTCCCTGAAATACACAGTTCAAGGCTATTGTCTATAGTACCCTACTGTGCAGTAACTATTGAAGGCATTGGCTGCCACTGCAGCTAAATAACCATTGAGCAATGTACCCAGATCTCCCTCCTCTCTACCTTTACTAGACTCTGACAACAACCATTTCATTTTCAAATCTTTCAGGTTTTGAGATGAGCTATAAAAATATTTCAAGTTCTCCTGAGTAAATTGGGAGGGTGAAGAAGAGATGGTGGAAGGAGAGATGGGAAGAAAGAAGGGGAGCAGAGAAAAGGTATAGCCCAATAAAAACAATTAAAAAGAGAAAATATTTCTTATCCAAATCTTGCACTTATTAACATTTTGTACTGTCTTTTTTCAGTTCATGTAACAATCTCAAGACTTTTTCATGTTGGTGTGAATGACTAGAGTACTACTGTTTGTGTGTGTGAGTTCACATGCTCATGTATGTGAAAGCACATGTGTGTGGCAGTGAGCTTGTGTATGTGTACACTTATTTGTGGAGGCCAGAATAGTCTCAGCTGTCATTCCTCCGGTTTATTGCACCTTGTTGTAGTATTAGAAAGGGTTTCTCATTGGCTTATAACTCAACAAGAGTCTGGACTGCCTGAAATAAATCCCTAGAGATTTTTCCATCTTTCATCCCCAGCAGAAGGATTGGAGGTATGAGTCACTTTGAGTGACTTCTTAAAAATTACCATCTTTGGAGAATCCAGCTCTGTGCTCATGCAGTATAATAAAAATGTATCTTTTATCATAAGAGACCGGGATGTTTGCTGTACCTCACAGATAAAATTAATAAGGCACTTTAATGTCACTTAAGACTACTATTTTGCTATGTATTCAGCTTGTTGTTTAACCTGCCTTCAAGAGAACAATGGAGCAATCAACATTTATTTGTCATGGATTTCCCAAGTAATCAGCATTCCCAGTCTAGGCTAATACATAACTGCAGTCTGATGTTATGTACTCTTCCATGTACCCCACACACAATGCATTTGTATCATTTGTTGAAAGCAGCAAATATTGAAGGTAAAAACAGTGATCTAAAATCTACAACAAAGGTTGGAACAAAATTTACAGTTATTGGTCTATAAAGAGTATTATTATCTGTTGTTTTAGTCAGTGAGTGTAGATGGAAATTTCTGGCCTGCCCAGTCCAGCAGGTGTTCAGTCCCAGCAAAACACACAGAGGCTTACATTAATTAGAAAATGGTTGGCCTATAAGCTCAGGATTATTATTAACAAGCTCCTACAACGAAAATAAAACATAATTCTTTCCTTCATTTTGCCACATGACTTGGTACCTTTTCTTAGTGCAGCATACTCATCTTGCTTCCTCTGTGTCTGGGTGGTGATTGCAGACTGAACCTTTCCTCTTCCCAGAATTCTCTTCGTCTGATGACCCCACCTGCCTGGCTACTGGACAATCAGCATTCTATTGAACTAAAACAAGTGACAAATCTTTACAGGGTACAAAAGCATTATCCCATGGCAAGTGAGGATCATTTGGAGTCAGTGACTTAATCCTTTGTTATACTCTGTTCGAGAGTTCTGTAAGGTCTCCCATTCTTTCCTCATGTGATGCTTTCCTACGCTGTTCAATAAATACAGGGAGAAGATCATTGATAAGTACAGCCAAACACAGAGTCCCACATCAGTTACACACAAAACAAAAACAAACACACAGCTCTAATTACAGAGAGACACATATAGGAACATAAACTAAGAGATTGACAAGGACAGATTCACAAGACAGCCTACAGACAGGTACAGAATCCGTTTTTATAACAGAATGACAGAGGATAGAAGACACAGGAAGCATGAAGAAGACAATTCAAATCAGGACTTTCTATGGTTATGTGACACCAGGGGAGGTGTTTTAATTTCTTTTCTTAACGCAACACCAATGTTTTATTGGTTACTTGAACTTAATCACTAATGTTTATACTCTACACACACACATATTACTCAAGTTCCCATGCAAGACAAATTCTATTGTGACTGAGCCATCCTTCCTTCACTGATTCTAATGGCAATCTGTCTGCATGATATTTCAATATATATATATATTTTTATACAATATATATATATATATATAATTTTTATACATTCCTCAGTTAATGGAAACTTAGGGGTACATTCTTCTGAGCTAAAGTGCTGCAATAAGTCAAGAAAAAGGGGATTGTGGATCTGTGACACAGAAGTGACACTCTGAGGATTTAATTCTAATGCATCAAAGGACAAAAGTTTAGTAACATAAGACCTTCAGAACCACACTAATTCCCTTAACTATGTAATACTAACTTACACGGCCAAGTTCAATATCAAGAACAGAGCCAATATTTGTAAGATATGCAATGCAATGTTGACTTTCAATTATTCATTTACTTCCTTTTATGTTGTTAGAGCCCAGCTGATTTCAGACATAGCCCTGTCTTCAGCATGCTCCTTGAAACCCACCTGCCATCCCTCTGCACGTATTTGAGCAGCTAGAAATTTCCTACTCACTCATTTCCATCTGCTCTCTGCTCCTGAGCTGTCTACAACATCAGCCTCTACTTTCCCATCATTTCTGCAGGACTTTGGTAAAGTTTCCATTTGTACTGGCTAAACAATCAAACTGTCTGTAGAAGGCATTTCATTGTTTCTATGATGAGAAGCAGACACAATGATGAATAAATTTACATGTGCCATAATGTTACAGACTGTCCATTCAACTATTTACACAGGTAGGTGAGATGGGTAGATACATATTTGAGGAAACACACTTTTCAAGGTAGGAGCCCAGATTCTTCCTGTTGAACCATCATGTGTCTAAGTGGTCCCTATACTATTTTCAAAAGTATGCCATGAGAATTAAAAAAATTGTGTAGTAAATTCTCTCTCTCTCCCTCCCTCTTCCCCTCTCTCCCTCTTCCCCTTTGTATGTATGTATGTGTAGCCAATGAGTGTGATTTATGAACATGTATTTGTCCAAGTGATGTGCCCCTGCTCTTATGTCCAGAGGCTAGAGGAGAATATATGGCACCTGCTATATCACGTTCAACCATATTTCCTTGAGACAGGATGGCTTACTGATCTTGGAGGCAGGCTGATATACAGTAAGCTCCAGCAGTATTAATGTGTTCATTCCCACATTAGGGGGATGATGAGCATAGGCTTGGGGCTGTGCCCATGATTTTACTTGGATTTTGGGAATTTGTCTTAGTTATCTTTACTAACGCTGTGATGAAACATTTAGCTTACTTCAAGTTCACATGAAACAGCCATGACAAGTGGGCCCTTTTCAATTTGACACACAAAATATTGCTTTCAATTAAAATTATTACTTTCTCATTTATCTCCAAGATGTCACATTAATAATAACAGAATAAACTTAACTAATTTTAAAAGTCCAAGTCTTTACAAATTCAAGTATATTAAAAGTTCAATATGTTTAAAATATCCAGTGTTTATAAAAATTCCAAATCTCTTAGAAAAGTGGAATTCTTTCACTTGTGGGTTCCTTTAGTTAATCAAAATCACATTCTGTCTAGACTCTCTCAAATAAACTATTTTGCCATTATTAAAAAAAGTTGAAAATAGCTGGGCAGTGGTGGTGCACATCTTTAATTCCAACAGTCAGGAAGCATAGACAGGTGGGTCATTATGAGTTCGAAGTCACCCTAGACGACAGGTGAATAGTGAATTCCAGAATAACCTCAAAATCTAAAGAGAAACCTTGTCTTGAGGAAAACAGAACAAAAGTTGAAATTATGTTGAATACTTTCTTCCTGCAAGAGGAAATAACCAAAACAAAAATCACAATCCTATCAAAGCATGAAAAGAATCCAACACTCTACTAAGACTATACCCAGTGTCTAAAATGCAGTAACAGTCCTCTGGGATTCTTCAAACTCTGGGTCATTTCTCTTGCTCTAATCTCTACAGCACACAGTCTGTCTTCCCAGCTCCAACTGCCTCCACCTTACCACTGCTGATATTCTTAATGGCATCTCACGATACTGGCATCTCTGTAATGCTGGGGTTTCTTTCTGTGTGCTGACTCTGAGGAAATACTTCCCAGATGATTTCACCTCAAGGATGCTAGGCTTCTTAATCTCAGTTGAAGCTTCAGCCTGAGGTAACTAGTATTCATTGTCCCAGCAATTCAGAAGTTTTACTGTAGTGGTTCTGGTCTCCTGTAAATTACACTTGATTCTTCAGCTTCAGCTCACACCACATATTCTTCCAGCAATAGCCTGATGGAGGAAGGTCATTGGCTAATAAAGAAACTGCCTCGGCCCATTTGATAGGCCAGCCTTTAGGTGGGTGGAGTAAACAGAACAGAATGCTGGGAGGAAGAGGAAGTGAGCTCATACGCCTTAGCTCCGCTCTCTGGGGCAGACTCAATGAAGCTCTGACCCAGGATGGACGTAGGCTAGAATCTTCCGGGTAAGCGCACCTCGGTGCTACACACATTAATAGAAATGGGCCAGGCAGTGTTTAAATGAACACAGTTTGTGTGTTGTTATTTCGGGGTATAAGCTAGCCAGGTGGCCAGGAGCTGGGGCGGCAGGAATGCAGCCCGCAGCTCCCACAACAATAGCCTGTTAGAGTGCTGCTTCCCTTTGACACTTCACAAGCCAGGCCTACGTTATCTACACTGCTCTCCTCATAATTATAGCTCAAGCTCTTATGGAACAGCTCACTGAGCATTGAGCACTCAGTGACTTTTCCAACTGTAGATTTCAAAGTCCTTCCACAATTCTCCCAAGTTAGGTCTGATCCAGCAATTAGTTGTGTTTACTAATTACTCCTGATACTAATTTGTCTTACTAAGGATGGCCATTTCTGTTAAGAAACACCATAAAGAAAAGCAACTTGGGGGAGTAAAGGGTTTATTTCACTCATAAACACACAGCCACTCAGATACACACACACACACACACACACACACACACACACACACACTTCCATCATTCATCAAAGACAGTGAGGGCAGGAACCTGAAGGCAGGAGCTGCTTATGCGCTTGCTTCCTATTGCTTGTTCAGCCTGCTTTCTTATAGAATCCAGGACTATCTGTCCAGGGATGGCAACACCCACAATGAGTTGGACACTCCAACATCAGTCACTAATTAAGAAAATGCCCTCCCAGCTTGCCTACAGCTTGATCGTATTGAGACATTTCCTCAGTTGAGGCTCCCACCTCTATGGTGACTCTAACTTGTGAAAAATTGATAAAACTTACCAGAACAGAATCCAAACTCAGATCTTCATGCTTTCACAGCAAGGGTTCTTACTTACTGGGACAATGTCACAGCCCTTCACCTGCTAAATTTTATTGAACAACACAAGTTAACTTTTTAAATTATTGAAATTCCAAAATAAATTAGTATTTTTGTATTGACTTATACATTTAAAGGCTGCTAAAGCCAATATTCAAAGCTTAAAGCAGCAGTGCTGAATGCCTAAAAATACCATTCTTTTAAGTGAATGTATTGGCAGACAAGACTCATGGTACTTCCTCAAACACAGAGGCTCCAAACTGTACAAATTTTCTGTGACAATAAAGAACATATCAAGTTGCCACTCAGTCAGTACTCACATCATGGTGCTTCAAGGAGGGACTGAGCTCTGCAAGCAGTTTGTGGTTTTATTAGGATTACATTTAATCTATAAACCAACTTCAGGGAGATAATTTTGAATTATTTGCCTTTTGACTTATTCTAGTTCTGCACTATTTTGCTGTTGTAGTAACTATGCTGGAGTTGTCAATTTGACACAAGACAGAGTCATTAAAGAGGAGAGAGCCTCAGTTGAGAAAGTTCCTCCATGAGAAAGGTCTATACGCAAGCCTGTGGGGCGCTTTCTTAATTAGTGATGCTTGTGGGATGCCCAGGCCACTGTGGATTCTATAAGAATGCATTCTGTGCAAGTCAGTAAGCAGCACCACTTCATGGTCTCTGCATCAGTTCCTGCCTCGAGGTTCCTGCCCTGCTTGAGTTCCTGCTTTGGCTTTTTTCAATGGTGAACTGTATGTGGAAGTGTGAGATATCTAAACTCTTTCCACCCCAAGCTGCTTTTATTCATTATGTTTCATCATAGCAATGATAACCCTAATTAGGAGAGTAGTGTTAAACTTCAGCAATAATTCTTATATAGAATACCTGCCAAATCACCTGTTTAAATATTTTGTGTTTTGGTTTCCAATTATCAGCTTAGTACTTTATTTGGATATTGCATCAACTGTGACCATGGCTACAATGTCAAGCAAACAAGAAAAAAGTAATTCAAATAAAGGCTGGGAATAAGGCAGTTGGAAGCATCCTTTTCTGGGTTCAGTCCTAGCAATGAATTTACCACTCCAATATGTGGACAGCTGGAAGCAAGAGAGTCAGAAGTTCAGCGTCAGCATAGGCTGCATGGAAACCATCTTGAAAACTAAATAACAGCCTTATAATATAGTGCACACTAAGGGAATGGTGTCTGCTTGCAACTTGAGGTTTTCTAAAACCTTTTTACAAGATCCTTTTATATTCACAAAGTACAATGCTGGGAATTAAACTCGGCATTGGGAACACTCTTTGAGGACACTTACCTCGGAGCTGTGGACCACACCCTGGAAAGCTCGATGGGAATCATATTTCTGCCACTGTGATGTATAGCCTGACCCAAAGCAACTTCGCACAGGAAAGGGTTTAGTTGAGCTTCTAGGTCATAGTCTGGCCCTGGGGGAGATCAGGGCAGGAACTCAAGCAAGAGCTCAGGCAGAAACCGGGGAGGGATCCTTCTGCTGACCTGATCAAAGATTTGTGCTTCCTCAGGTTTTTTATACAGGCAGAATCACTTGCCTAAGCATGTGCTCACCCACAATGACTAACCCATGCTACACCAATCAGCAATCGAGACAGTGCTCCACAGACATGTTCAAAGGCCAATCAAATCTGGGTAATCCCTCAATCTAGACTCTCTTCTCAAGTGACTACACCAAATCAAATCCACTGCCAATGCTAACTGGTACACTTAACTTGAAATTATCATACTAAATTTTTGTATTTTGCATTTTGTATTTATTTGTCTAGTACCCTTTTCTTTAGATATTTTGTGGTTGAGATGGCGCCAGGATGACCATAATCTTGCAAACTTCCCTCTTGGGTCTCTTGAATTTCAGATTCCAGTTATATCTGGTAATACCCAACATAGTGATTTTAAATATATTTTCTAGGATCAGACTGGTCTATAACTTTTCACTTTTCTTGTTATATTTGTAATGTAAGGATCATTAGTGTAAAAGAATGATTTATAGAATATATATACTTCGTATGTTCCCAGAAGATCATTTTCAGACTTGGAATTTGGTAGTCTCCCTAGTATCTTGTGAACCTGAAAAACTGAATATGAAAATAATAAATAAGCAATATTTAGTATTATATGACATTGTTTGATTTTCTTTTTTTGGTGTCAGTGTGATTAAATAATGTTACTCTATGAATTCTATTAATATACTATAGCTCTCTTATGATTTTGGGAAGTGGCATACCGCTGCAATATCATGCTTGAAATCAATTCATTGTATTGGTTTTCTTCTCTTTTTCTCTTCCTTCTTCCTTCTCTCCTTTTGCCAATCATTCTCTCCTCATTGTCATTTTGATCTCATTTTAGATTTATCCACTTTGTAAACAACTTGAGGAAAAATTTATAAAATGTAGATTCTATAACATACTGTAAATTATTTAATATATTTTATAATATCTACTTCTCATAATTTTTCAATATAAACATTTTTACACTAATGTTATCCAAAATATTATTCTGTTTTACTTGTCTGTTTGGACTTTACTTTTAGAGACAGTGTCTCACTATGTAATCCTGTCAGACCTGGAACTCACAGATATGTATCACCTCTGCTTTATGAATACTGGGATTAAAGGCACAGGCCACCACCACCCTTGCTCTATTTTCTCATATATTTAGGTAAACTAATAAGTAGGTTTTCATTGTTAATAAATAAGACACTTTCAAACAATTCATAAGATATTTGTTTGTTCTGAATTTCATGTATAATCATAACACATAACACTAATGCGGCTTAATCATCACACTTTCTCCTAATTTCTACTGTCTTGCTTGTTGTCATAGGAATAATATAATTTAATCTATTATTTGAGTTGTTTTATAACCTTTTTATTATTAGTTCAATTAATAATGTAATTCCTCACTCTTATTAAGAATGGTACTGTTTTCTTAAAAAAGATTTATGGATATCTATTAGTAAATGTATTCTAGAAGATAAATATTTTAGCATATTTCTGAGACCATGACATGCAGTTGAGTACTGACATTCAGAGTGATTTTTCTGTTTTAAGTTCCCACATGGTGGCTCACAACCATCATAGCTAGTTCCAGGAGATCTGGTGCCCTCTTCTGGCGGATGGGAACTGCAGACACCTGATACACATGCAATCAAAACACTATTACACTTAAAATAAAAACAAATTTTGTTAGAAATCCAAACTATATTAATGTTAATTTATTCATTTGCCTGTGGGGTAGCAGGAGTGCGGGGATCAAAATACAACTTGGGAGTCTGCTATCTATCCCCCCAACAATATGGGTCCTAGGCATCTAACTCAGGCTCTCTTGGAGCCCTCTTTCTGACTGTGTACTAGTGCTTTATAAACAACACCCCATGACTTAATTTTCTGCCAGCCAACCTTTCTTTTTTAATACTAGACGTTAGTTCATTTACACTTTATTTAATCGCTCATATAGCTCCATCTCCGCTGTTTTCTTTCCTTGGGGCTGTCTCACTCCCTGCCATGTTTGGATTTACCTCATCATGACTTTCTCTCTTATTAGTATTTTAGCATATATATTAGAAATTTCAGAACATGGTTTCAAGATAAGGATGTTTAATGCAGGTGGATTTGTTAAACCTCATAAAAATACCGGATCTTACATTGCTCCAATTTCATCTGCTCTTCGTGATTTATTGTTGTAGAACAATTTGAATCTATTTCAATGAATTTTAAAAGCCCACATTAGGTTGTCATTACACAGTCAGGGTTCACTTAGGTGTAGCCCATAACATTCTTCACAGATATGCCTTCTCCCGGTTCACGCTGTTTTCCTCTTATTTTGTATAGACACTGCTGCAATTTTGCTTGTATTCTCCCAGAAGCAAGGTCATTCAATTGCAGTTGTTAAACAAATGCTTTACCTTTGTTCTTGGAGGATTTTCCCTTCCATCTGTGCTGATATTCTGGTTTAGAAGGTTTGATTACCTGTATATATGAAAGTCGGATGGAAACTTGTCCTTCCTTCAAATTCTTGTTTGTATTTGTAAAAGATAAAAATGCTCCTCTTTGTTTCTTTCTTCTCGTTTCATTTTTCATCCTTTCCTCACTCCCTTCTTTCTTTCTTCGCTATGAAATTCAGGTTTCCATTGATTCTATTTAATTTTTATTACATGAAAATAAATATTTCATAACTGTGAATGAAAAAAGTTATATATACATATATATGCATACACATATGCACATACACACACACTCTCTCTCACACACACACACATACACACACACACTCATTGTGTGAGACCATAGGGCAGGGCAATGATTTTCTCCTTCAACCATGTGGGCCCCAGGAGGCAGAAGGCACCTTAACTTACTGAGCTATCTCACATACCATAGGTTTTATGTTAATTTGCTATTAAAATGTTTTAGGTTCTTGAATCTGTAAATATCTTTGGTCAGTTCTCTAATAATATTTAGCCTTCATTTGTCCCATTTAAATGTTCCCTTTTCCACACCTTTTCCTCTTTTTCCTGAACATTCAGATGAACTGTGGCTCCTGAATAATTCTTGCTTCTCAGCACTTTCTCCCATTCCTGTCATTTTACCCTTCCTTCACAACATTCACTCTAATAACAGAAGTTGCCTGATTTCTTCACTATTTTCAGCTTGGCTTTCTTGTGCTCTACAATAGGGCTCATGTAAAAAAATTTGGTAGGTATATTTAGACCCATAAAATATTCATTTTTTATATTCTCATTCCATTCCAAAATTCCAAGCTTAAATTTATTCTTTGACTGGATTCTGTACTATTATTTTATAATAAAAACCTTTCACTTTTATTATATTTATTTATTTGCATTGTATTTGTGTGTACATATATGTGTGTCTGTGTGTGTGCATGTGTGTGTATCTGTGTGTGTGCATGTGTGTTTCTCTGTGTGTGCATGTGTGTGTGTGTGTGTGTGCATGTACGTGTGTGTGTGCATGTGTGTATCTGTGTGTGCATGTGTGTGTTTGTGTGTGCATGTGCGTGTGTGTGCATATGTGTGTGTATGTGTGTAAGCTTATGTGTTTCAACATGTCTATGGAGGTCGGAGGACCACTGGTCGGAGGAGTCATTTCTCTCCTTCCACCATGTCTCGGAGATCCAACACTGGCTGCTGTCAGGCTAGGCAGCAAGTGGCTGTACCGTCTGACCCATCGAGCCAACACTAATAATAATATTTCAGATCATCCTGGCAGATGTATTTATGTAGTCAATTATTCTTCTGTACATGAGATTGAAGTCAAATCCACTAACTAGCACTGTGTTTTCTTGGATCTATTTGTGGATTATCATCTTTGAAAACATTGAGAATAATTTAAATTGTGCTTAAAGCATAATATTTTACTCATTACTAAGAAAACACAGGTCCTAGATACAATCAACACCCAAATTATATTAATTTCTTATGAGAATTTCACAAATCAAGGTGTGGTTTATCAGTTCTCCATTCTTCTTAGGCTTAAAACTGTGATCTGAATATATAATCTACATTTTATACTACCTTACAGACAACTAGGGATTTTAAAGTTTTTTGAGGCAAGGTCTCACCATATAATGCTAATTGTCCTGGAACTTACTTCAAGGCTAAACTGGCACTAACAGAGATCTACCTATCTTTGCCTCTCCTGTGCTAGAATTAAAGGCATGTTCCACCATGCTCTTCACTACTGAGGCTTATAAACAGTATCATGAAAGATGAAGGGAAATACATCAAATATTTAAAATAAAGATGTTGTAACTAGACATGTGTGCATAGTCTTCTTCTACCACAGTATATTTATTGTATGCTTCTATTTCTGGCCTGCACTGAGCAGGTTTGGGGGAAGCTCTGTCACTCGTGCATTTTAGTTCTCAGTAGATTTGCCAATGATACTTTGTATCAATGGATTTACAGTCTGTTGATTATGACTTATGCTACTAGATATAGGAATATTAAATATGATTTTCACTACCAATATTTGTGAGCTCCCAATATATCAGCCCCACTGTGGTCCTGACTTCTTTGCCCTCCTTCTGCTCCTCATTGGGACATGTGGAGCTCAGTCCGGTGCTCCAGTGTGGGTCTCTGTCTTTATCTCCATCCATCGCCAGATGAAGGTTCTATGGTGATATGCAAGATATTCATCAGTATGGCTATAGGATAAGGTCATTTCTGGTTCCCTATCCTGAGTTGTCCCAGGAACTAACTGGGGACATCATGTACTCTCCTGGATCCCATCCTAGATGGTAATTTTGAAGGGAATTCTATTACATTTATAAATATATTTGAAAGAGTGGCAATTTTCACAATATTAATCTTAACAATCCATGGGTATGGAAAGCCTTTAAATCTTATTTCTATTGCCTTAAGTTTCTTTCCATGGTGTCTTAAACCTTTTTAAATACGAATCTGTCAGTTACTTCGACCTTTCCAAATTTTTGAGGCTTTTGTGAATGAACTTACTTTCTTGAATTTCTGAATATATTTATCATTTTAATATAAGAAGACTAAAAATGTCTGTATGTTTGTGTCTGTGTATGAGCACATTTGTCCTTGTGCATGTATATGCCTCTGTGTGTTTAGTATATGATGTGTGTGTGTGTGCATGTATGTGTACATGGTACATTTGAGTATGTGCATGTGTGTGCATAAGTTGTATATACATACATGTATATATGATGTGAATTGTGTTGATTTGCTTTTCTACTACTTTGATTAATGTATTTATCAGGTTTAGGATTTTATTCCCTGATGGTGGGGATGTAAATTAGTATAGCTACCATGGAATTCCTTGCTGAGTTTCCTCCAAAAGCTGGAAATAGATCTATCACAAAGCCTAGCTATACAATGATTTGGTATATACCAAAAGATAATATATCTTCCTACAGAGATATTTGTTAACATATATCCATTGATGCTGTATGCATGATAGCCAAGTAATTGAGACAGCTTTGAATCTCATTAATGGGTGAATAGATACTAAAAATGTGGTACATTAGCACAATGGAGTATTACTCAGCTGATAAGAAAACGAAATTATGAAATTGCAGGTAAATTGGTAGATTAGATAAAACTGAATGTGGTAATCCAGACCAAAAAGACAAACAATGTATGTCTTTTCTCTTATATCATAAAACTTTTAAGTTTTATATATTGATGTGCATTTGAATACCCATAGATACTAGGAAATCAGTACATAGTGATGGAGGGACAGCAAAGTTATATAAGGAAGGGAAGGGGAAATAGAGACCAGGAAGGATTAAGTGAAATAGGAAATAGGAGAGCAGGGTACAGGAAGGAATATATAGAGAGATAACTGACAGTGAAGGTATTTTTAAAAGACCACATGGAAGACACCTACTATCACAAAATCTTCCTGAAACACACACACACACATACACACACACACACACACACACACACACACACACACACACAAACAATGTGTATTCAGAAAGGAGGAGGGCAAGAGGGAGGGAGAGAGAGGAAGAGAGTTTAAATCGTGTTACCACATCAAGGAAACTCAATAGCTTAACTAAATACCTCATGCTAATAAATAAAAATCCCAGCGTCATGAATGGGTTACCTTCTTTTGAGTTGCTGACCAGTGGGGTATGATAGACTCCAAAATATTACAGGCTGCTGCCATTGCTCTTGCTTACACTTCAGAACATGGCAACAAGACCATGTAGCTGAAGACAGCACTTACTTGATAACAGAGAGAAGTCAAGCTTTTGCAGACCTGGTGGCTCCATGCTGTTGTCCAGCTTTCATAGTCCTGGAAGGTGCTAAGGAAGGTAATAGAGGAAAAAAGTAATCAACTCAGCTGTGAAACCAGTGAGCAGCAACAATGAATGGTCTGGCAAGATGTGTCCACTGCTGTAATAGTGGTGTGATTTGCCTTTTGAATCTAATAAGCTTTGTGGCCTTGGCTTGTTCAGCATATTTGTGCTTCTGTTTTGATGTCAGTACTATGATCATGAGCTAAGCATTGCTTCCAATGTCTATAAATTCTGACTTGAGCCCAAAAGGTATGTTTATTGTCCAAAAGTGTAATTTGACAAGGAAACCTATGTGGTCCAAGTGCATGTTTTTTTTAACTGAAAAATAGCTTTCAGTGTTTCATCCTGTATTACTTATATGAGACAAATTCTTTAAAGTGATTTCTATGAAATGGTGACCTATAATATCTCAGAGAAGTGAATACAATCAAAAAAGAAATGCTTCTCTTGGTCTCAGAATCTAGATAGCTATATATTTGAAGGAGTTCTTTATGGACAGTATTATTTCTTCAGATAATGCAATAGCATGGTGTGAGAAACTCTCTTCTAAAACAGCATATCCTTAGACCCAAATTTTGAAGACAAAATACCTTTAAAGTATATACGTTGGTCACTTAGCTCCTTCACAGTCGAAAATTTCAAAGAAAACATGATAATATAGATAACCCAGACTCTGCGTATATTTCATCTTTACGTGACTTATTTGTTTTTACTCTATTACTTTTTAATATTTATTTTATTATCTTTATTCCTTTAATCTATGCCTGTCTGTACTCTGTCTCTTTAAAGGCTGTTTTTTAAACCACTTATTTCTTTTTATAACTGTTTATAATTTTTTCCTATCTTTCCCAAGCCTACATGTATTTATTCAACACTGTGACTCATTTAGAATTCTATTATGTATGAATCTGTTGCATTGTGTATCCGTTATTCTTTTCTGTCCACTCTTAAAATGCTAAGTACTTCTAAGGCTGCTTTGCCTTTTGGGTCTGCCCAGTCCAATATGGTGGGGTGGAGGTCTGTTTAGCTCAGGCCATGCCCATTTTCAAGCACACAGTATATCTGTGTTGCCATTAAGCAAGTCCTAGCGCTCTCCTCACAAATTCCATTTAAATGCTCCATAGCTGGACCTCCTGAAAGAGTCAGAACCCTTTGTGCTGGCAGCATGGCAACATGGTCCAGAAGTCTGCTATTTGAAAACTGCATGGTGCATGACATGTTTATCTTTCTACTGGTGAATCAGGAAGACTTCTCTAAAGGAGTTTTGAGCAAGCAGAGCCCATCTGAAAAAAAAAATTTGGTTAAACTTTGTCTTTTGGTGTTTAGAATTTGGAAAGTAATTTTTCTTTCTCAGGTTTTATGTGGATATAGTCCACCATGTTGGAGCACCAATTTGTATTAGGAGGCTGCCTGCTCATTTTCCAGTCAACCAGACTCTTGAAATAATCACACAGAAACTGTAATGATTAAATCACTGCTTGGCCTATTAGATCTAACTTCTTATTGGCTAGTTTTACATCTTAATTTAACCCATTTCCATTGTTTTATATTTTAGCATGAGGCTCATGGCCTACCAGCAAGGTTCCAGCATGTCTGTCTCTGGTGGCAGCTTCATGGCTTCTTCTTTCTGACTCTGCCTCCTTTCTCCTAGCATTCAGTTTAATTTTCCTGCCTAACTCTGTTCTACCCTATCATGCCAAGCCAGTTTCTTTATTAATTAATGGTATTCACAGCACACAGAGGAGAATACTACATCAATTTTTGATGTAAACAACTTCAAAGAGACATTCACTTCAGATGAAGCAAAATGGAACACATCACATATAACTGGAAACAAGACAGATCTTTGAATCTGTGCAGTTACTAATATTCTATAGGGAGAAGCTAAGGCAATTGTTTAAAGCCTTAACATTTGATGTTGATGTTTTTACTGCAGGCATTGTTCTGGGTAACTTCTCTAAAAATGCTACAAAAAATTAAAAAAAAATATCTGCAAATATTCACTTAATAGTATCATTCTAGTTCATGATACACTGAGTCAGTAATTTGAGTGAAAATCTAAAGTGGTGGTCATCTACCTATGTGTCACAACTCCCTTGGGGGATCAAACAAGACTTTCATGGAGGTTGTTTGTCAGATAGCCTTCATATCAGATACGTACATTATTTTTCACATCAGTAGCAAAATTACAGATATAAATGAAAATCTTCTTATTATGGGGGTCACCACAATATGAAAAACATTTTTGAAGAATTTCAGATTTAGAAAGGTTAAGATTGACTGCTCTAAAGGAAGGTAGAAAATGAGATAACCTAAAACAATGCAGCAGTTTACAGCTGGGTAATGGGCTAATAAATGCATGAGTGGCATTTCCTCTCAACCATGTTGTGGTAACCAGAGGGGTGTGGAGCATTACAAAGCAGTGTTTACTAACATGTTTTATATTCAATCTTAATAGTTACCCTGTTTTATTTTTATATCTGTGGGTTGATCCATAATGAATAATCTGTTTAAATGAGTGAGTGTGATAATAAGCTGCATATCAAATAATCTGTATTACTATGTCTTCAACTGTCTAGTCTTCTAGATTGGGAGCTGAAGTTTATCTAAGACTTGATGTCGAAAACTACAAAGGACAAAAGAAATAAAGCCATGAATGTGCAATAGATAGAGTCATTACATGCAATTGTAGGGGAATGATGTGGAAGGTCCTTCTATCTTTGTGTTGTTTTTATTAGTTAATGAATAAAAAAACTGTCTTGGCCTATGATAGGACAAAATAACATATCTAGGTGGGGAAAACTAAAGTGAATTGTAGTAGGAGCTGCAGGCTGGCATTCCAAAATAACAACACGCAAATTGTATTCTTTTAAACACTTCTTGGCCCATTAGCTCTAGTCTCTTATTGGCTAACTCTTACATATTTGTGTAACTCATATCTAGTAGTTTGTGTAGCACCACGAGGTGGTATCTCTTACCAGGAAGATTCTAGAATACGTCCATCTTGGGCTGGAGCTTCATCGCATCTGCCCTGGAGAGGAGCGGCATGGCATCTGCCTAACTTCCCTTCTTCCCAGCATTCTGTTCTGTTTACTCCACCCACCTATGTTCTAACCTATCAGGCCAAGCAGTTTCTTTATTAATTAACCAATGAAATCAACAGATTGATATATGACACTCCCACATCATTTCCCCTTTTTCTGTTTAAATAAAAAAGAAGGCTTTAACTTTAACATAGCAAAATTGCATATAACAAAACAGTTATCAAGTAAGAATTACAGTTATAATATTTATATCTATTTTATCATTTACCATAACAAAGGAAAACTATAACTAACCATTCTTCAACTCCATCAAAGAGTTGATATAATATTATCTAAGTAAACAAGATGTAAGAAACTTCCAAAACTCTAGAAGTGACAGAGACATCTCACTGCCTGGACAGTCACCCAAAGTTCTTTTTTACTGCTGGGGCATCCATCTTTGGCCTTCAGGCCCATAGTTTCCAGCAGGCATTTCCATGAATCACGGAATTTCAAAGGCAGTTCAGTCACTATCTGCTGTGTCCTGCAGAATGTCTCTCAGACTCTTTCATGAATCAGAAACCCCGAAAGATCATCTCACTTTTAGGCAAGTTCAGCAGTCCTCTCTCTGATGGTTCTCTGTGTCCAGTTTATGCAACAGTCCAGGCAAGAGCAGTTTCTTGCCCAAATGGCTATCAAACTCTATAAGGAGCCTCTTTGATGCCCATCTTCCTCTTGAAGTAGCTCGTGCTGCCAGGAGCAGACGTGTCTCATTGTCATGAAAAACTCTAAGTTATTAAAACATTAAATGTCCTATTCTATAGTCTTTGAAAGATATGAAGAATGCCTATCTAAAATATATCTATATACCTCTAGAAAATCTAAATAATATAACTGCAAGCTTGACTATTATTGCTGATTATCCAGTAACAACCTATATACATTACACTTTTAAATGAACTACACAATCACAAAACCTTAATCAAGAGCAGAAATACATATACATATAACAAAATTGACCTCAAAATTCATATCAATGCAAATTATTCATATTTATATCATATCCCCTTTAAATATAAAAGAACATTTATAAAGAATATTAGAAAATATGGATGCAGCTATTTCTCTCCAAACTGCTTCCTGCTGTATAGGGGCACTGTTATTCAGGTCTTTCATGGTATAACCTATGTGCTAGATTCATCTCAGTCAGCAGTTGAGTGAAGTAATTTTTTGAAGGTGTTCACAGCAACCCTTCAGGAGGGCGTGGTCTATCATACCATGTTGGGATAGAAGAAATCCACAGGGTTTCATCCTCTGTGAAAACAAAAGAAGAATCTCTTTTCCAATGTATCATATCCTTAGATCCAAATTCCTAAGTCAAGGTATTTTCAAAATATCTATGTTGGATTAGTTCAGCAACATTTATAAACAAGTATCTTTTAGCAGCTGCTGCTCTTCCCTCAGCATTCAAACAATTCAAAGAGAGCATAATAGCATACAGTATTAAGATTCTCTGTGTATTTTTCATCTTTGTGCAGCTTTATTTAAACCTCTATTTCATTTATTTTTACTTTTTGAGACAGGTTCTCTGTATATTTTTGTCCTGGAATAACTCTGTAGACCAGACTGTCCTTGAACTCTCAGAGATACTTCTGTCTCTGCCTCCCAGGCATTGGGATTAAAGGTGTGTCCTGCTATACCTTGAGGTCACAGAGGTCAATGTACCTCAGCCTCCCAAGTGTTGGGATTAAAGGTGTGCACTAACACACCCAACTACTCTCTTTCTTTCTTTAAGAACTTTAACTTTTAGCCTACATATATTATTTTTAACAAACTGTAAACCATTTAGTGGTTTTCTTCAACTTTGAATCTTTCTTTTACTGTATATGTCTCTTTTTTGACCACATGAGTCTTTAATTTACCAAGCAATAACAGTAAGACTAAAGCTGTGGCTTTGGCGGCTGGATCCAGCCCATTCCTTAGCTTTTCAGCCTCATGGCGGAGATACCGGCTGTAGCCATTTTTATTGCCACAACTCTATCTTCTAATCTATCAGGCCAAGCAGTTTCTTTATTGATTAACCAATGAAATCAACAGATTGATATATGACACTCCCACATTAGGGAGTGAGGAAGTAGGGTCAGAGAGAAGTCATGGAGCTGCCAGAGATAGACACTGAGAATGTTACCACATGGCTATACAAAGATTAACAGAAATGGGTTAAATCCATATGTAAGAGTTAGTCACTAAGAAGCTAGACTAATGGGCCAATCAGTGATTTAGTTAATACAGTTTCTGTGTGATTGTGGACTAAATGGCTAAGAACCAACAAGTGGCTCTCTCCTCCTACAAATTGGCACCAATGTGGCTAATTAAAATCCACATAAAACTTGAGAAAGCTTAAAAAGTAATTTTAAACACACACACACACACACACACACACAAAACACAATTAAGCACAGCTTCTTGGTAGCAAGCATTTTGCTAGTGGCATGCCACAGCTCCCTTTAAGAGAGGTTTTCCTGATTCAACCATAGCATGATAAAAGCTGCTCTGTTTTGAAATGCTGGCTTTCTGTGCTGTGCTGCCAGCATGATCTCTGATTCTTCTAGGAGACTAAATATTTGGATGGGGTTTGTGAGCAGCAGACTGTGGCTTTCTTGATGGCAACTTGGACTGGCTGTGTGACTAGAAGTGGGGTGGTGTATATAGCTCTTGGTGGTAATGAGCAGCAAGAGATAATGTCGTATTACTGCTAGCAATGATGCAGTTTAAGTTTTTAAGAAGACCTTAGCATTTTAAGAAGTGGTCCTAGACAGTAAAGAATTACATATTCACAATAGGACATCTTCAGACATAAAAAAAAATTCTAAATGGGTCACAGTGTTGGATAATCATATGTAGACTTGCAGAAAGAAGGAAAACATATAGAGAGTTATAAAAAGAAGTAAATGGTTTTGAAAAATAATAAAACAATCTTTAAAGAGACAGAGTTCAGACAGCCATACATTAAATGAGTAAAAAACATAAGCCACATAAAGATGGAATATACACAGAGAGTCTAGACCATGCATATTATTTTTTTTTATTTGAAATTTTTGACTGTGAAGGAGCTAAATAGAGAGAGACATTTCCTTGTATGGTGTGCTAAGCTAAACCAGCATGTGTATTATATAGAAGTCTTGTCTTCAGTTTGGGTCTAAGGACATGTTGCTTTGGAAAATACATTCTTATATATTTCCCCTGAGGATGAGAAGCTGTGGAATACTTCCAGACTAATTATGTTTGATGGAACAAGATACCCTGAAAGGTTGCCTTGAACACCTCTCAAAAAATTACTTCTCCCATTAAATAGCAAGAAGCAGTTTGGACAGAACTACACCCATATTACCAAATATTGTCTATAAATGTTTATTTATATTTAAAGGGGTATATGTTATAGAGATTTGCATTGATATGGATGTTGGTTTATCAATACAAATTTAAAGCCAATTTTGTTATACTGTGTATATATGTATTTCTGCTCTTGATGAAGGTATTGTGCTTGTCCGTCTCACTTAAAAATATAATGTACAATTAAGAAATATAGATTAATAGATAATCAATCATAATAGTCAGTTAGATTTTATAGATGTATAGAGATATATTTCAGTTAGATAGGTATTCTTCAAATCTTTCAGAGACCTTCAAAAAATTGCATTTAAAATGTTTAAAAACTTAAGACTTTTTATGACAGTGAGACACATCTGCTCCTGGCAGCACCAAGCTTCTTCAACAGGATGATGGGCACTGAGGAGGCTCCTTATGGAGTTGGTTGACCATTTGGCAAGAAACTGCTCTTGCCTAGGCTGCTTGATAAACTGGACATGCAGAACCCAAAAGATGAATTAGCCATTGATATGAAAATTCCTCACCTAATGGCTCAGGGATCACAGTAGAGGCAGGAGGATTGGAACAACAAGAGAGATGAAGAGCAAAGAAAGAAGGCCTTCTAGTCACAACATGACTGTTGAACATATGAGCTAACTGAGAGTATGGCAGCATTTACAGTCAGCACAGGTCCAAGCCAGATGGTATTCCAGCAACAGAAGGGTAAGGGGACATATCCTCCATCCCTAACATGGAAGCTATCTCCAATTTGCAAGTACTCAAGAAAAATTTAGTTTTCTCCAATGGAATCTCATTATGTATACAAACCACATTTTAGGACAAGCCCCATATCTAGCAGTAGGAGATTTTTTTTTGTAGCGGTTTTTGTGGAAGTTCCCTCTGTGTGCTGTGATTACCATTTATGAATTAAGAACTGCTTTGAGTCTGTAGCAAAGCAGGGCAGAGCAGAGCAGAGCTAAGTGGGGAGGACTGGACTGAATGCTGAAAGAAAGAAGGGTGGGGTCATAGAGAAGCCATGGAGCCACTGGAGATAGATGCTGGGAACTTTAGCCAGTAAGCCACAGCCACGTTGTGATATACAGATTAATAGAAATGGGCTAAATTAATATGTTTTAGTCATTAAGAAACTAGAGTTAATGGGCCAAGCAGTGATTTAATTGATACAGTTTCTGTGGGATTATTTCATGGCTGAGCAGCAGGGAATGAGCAACCACTCTCCTTCCACTACAAGTACTTTTTTCTTTTGGGGCACCAATCAGCTCCCAAATCATGACATACAGACATAATATTAGTTATGAATACTCGACCTAGGTTAGACTTGTTTCTTGATAATTTTTTTAAACTTAAATTAACATGTTTCTCTTTGTCTGCTTTTTGCCTTGGGCTTGTTACCATTCTTACTTCTGTTAATCTTAGTTTTACTGTTTCTCTATGTCTAGCTGGCTGGCAATTGCCTGGGTTCTTGCCTCAAACTTGTCCCTGATTCTTTTCACCTTGATCTCTCATTCTTCCTTCTCTTCTCTAGCCTAGATTTCGCTTCCTATTTATTGTTTCTACATGATGCCACGCCCATCCCTCTCCTGCCTAGCTATTGGCCATTAAGCTCTTTGTTAGACCAATCAGGTGTCATAGGCAGTGAAGGTAAAACACATGCAACACATCTTTACTGAATTAAACTGAAATCCTTAAATCATTAAATAAATTGCAGCATTAACAAATGCAATGCATCTTTACACAGTTCAGGTAATATTCCACAGCATAAACAAGTATAACACAACTTTGCCTAGTTAAAAAAAATACACAACACTGTTTGTTTTGGTTTGGTTCCTCATGGTGATTTTTTACTCTTATTTTGTTCATTTTTTTATTTTTACTTTTCACGTCATTGTTTATATATTATGGTTTGTGGTTTTGTGTTTTATGTATTTCTCTGTGTGAGAATGAGTATGTCTCTATATCTATACGTTTTCCTTTTGCTTTGTCTTTGGTACTTTTTCCTTCCCCTTTGTCAGTGTTGTCCCATTCAAGATTTCTTGTTTTATTTTAATTAATTTTCTTTTTTTTAGATACCTATTATCTTTCTAATGAGATAGAAAGAATATATGTAGATTTAAATGAGTGAACATAGGGAGGGTCTGAAAAAAACCTGGGAAAGGAAAAATTTAATCAAAAAGTATTTTATTGAGAAAATATAGTTTCTGTAAAAATCAGAAAATAAAAAATGAGAGAGGGTGTGTTACATTAGTATGAAAGACTGAAAAATGTAATTGATGGTAGAGTGTTCTGTCGATAATTTACCTTTAAATTAAAGAAAAGAAAAGAAAATCATCAGAGCTCAGAAACATGTCATGAAATCACTGAGACTTGTGTACTCAGCTCTACACTGAGTGCTTCATGAATCCTCCTTAGTTATGACAGATACAGAAGATTAACTATACACTCAAGTTCTTTGTTGTCTTGGAACTTACAAAATACAGTGCAAAGAAATGAGAAGGTTAAATGTAGCCAAGAAACATAAAATTAATCAAAGCATCTAATTGTAGAAAGCAAGAAAAGAGGGAATGGGAAACTATAAGATGAACAAGTCTAGGAACAGAAATATTCTTTAAAACTCAGGCTTACAATATTTGAAAGTCATCCAGCTGAGTGCCTGCAATCAGCAGAGCCCATTTCATGCCCATAATGGTAACTTCAATCAAAACACTGGTCCTCTAATAGTTACTAGTACCTTTATTTTCCAAAATGGAATCTTTCTTCCACTGCTTGTCTGTGCTCCGGTGCAGAAAAGTAAAATCAAAACTAAATTAGTCACAAAAGAGAAATTTGTTCACTAATGAAATTAACCTGCCAACATAGGCCACCCCACCCCCAGAAAGAACAATAACACTTACAATTACTCTCTGTAGCAAAGAATATAATCTGATGCAAGTTAATGACCCAGAAGGTTTGAGTTGTATAGTGCTGAGTTTTCTAGCAATTTACTCCAATTTGAAATATTCCATCTTTGTGTTAAACTATTAAAACTCAAAGAGTTCTAAGTGGTAAATTTTTGACATTCAGGAAGTACATCATTCACAGATCTCAAGAAGTTCCTGAAACTTGTCAGATTCATAATGTTCATCACTCCCTGAGATAATATCAGTAACAATCACAGCAGAGAAAATGAAATTCTCCAAAATGTCAAGTTGTATTCTGCAAAGCAGAGAGATTCACTGATTCAGCTTTTATGAGCTGCCTATGCTGGGGTGAGCTTTCAGCCATGGGGCTGCCTTTGAGACTTCCATGTACCTGTATGTAAACACTCATTTATATCTCTGTAAGATAAAATAATAAACTCTTTGTTTCATAGAGTATTCTTTTGGACTGTCATTGATGCTTTGTATGATGTAAGTAGATGTTTTTTCACATCTTCCCTGTGAAAGTACCACAGATATCACTATTTTTCTTTCTTTCTTTTCTCTATACCACAGCAATGACTGGAACAGTATATTAGTACAGGAGTTTGTTACTTTTAAAACTGATTAATTTCAGAGAAGTAGATCAAAGGGTAAAGTTCAAGACTTGTCCTCTTCAAGTTCAAAATATCATTATGACCAACTAAAACTTACTTGAGTTAACATCCTTTGAGTATTGACCCTCAGTGAAATCTATTTTAGTATAACTCTATTTACCTTTGTTTAAATTTCTTCTCAGGTGTCAGCACTTTGTGCCTTCCCTGGCTTTCCTAGTTTGCCTTGGTGATAAAATACTGACAAAAGGCAACTCAGGAAAGAAAATGGTATATTGTGTATAAACTTCTACTTCACAGTCCATCAAAAAGGGATGCTAAATTAGGATGTCAGAGTAGTGACCTGGACTTAGAAATTAAAGTAGACACAATGGAATGCTACTTACTAACTATATCTGGCTTAATCAAGTTATTTTCTTTTTTTTTTTTTCCGAGACAGGGTTTATCTGTGGCTTTGGAGCCTGTCCTGGAACTAGCTCTGTAGACCAGGTTGGTCTCGAACTCACAGAGATCCGCCTGCCTCTGCCTTCCGAGTGCTGGGATTAAAGGCGTGCGCCACCATCGCCCGGCTAAGTTATTTTCTTATACAGCACCCATTTACCAGGGAATAATACTTCCCATAGTAGATCAGACCATTCTATATCAAGTAGTAATTAAGAAAATGCCCCCACAAACTTCCTAATTCACAAAATAATTGAATCATGAGACTTTTCAATTGTGGTTTCTTCCTCTCAGGTGTGTCAAATCAATAAGAAATTAATCAGGGCAGATTTTTTTCTATAATCTTTTAAAAATCTTGACCTCATTTTTATCTTTTGCATTCTTAGAAAGTCATGACTATAATTTGTGGCTTTTGTGCACAGAAGCAGCAGGAATCCAAAGTAACCAAGGAAACACAGTGTAGCAAGTTCAGTATCTCATTAAACTGCCATCCATTTCTTCTTCCAAATCTACAGTGTGAAACTCAATTGCATTTGAACATCATTATGTATCTCATAGACATGTTATAATTTACTGAACAAGTTGCTTCAGATTTTTCTTTCTTTTGATTTTTTTCTCAGTTTTAAAAGATACCTGTGAACATTTTCAATCAAGAACCAAGTCCCAAGTAATTTAAACTTTACTTGGTTCATACTAACTCCTCAGTACTAAAGTTCCAATACCAAAAAATGACCTACAGACAATAAATGAAAAAGTATAACTGAATTCCCCTCAAAATTTAGTGACAGAAACAGACTGGTCTTCATCTTTGAGAAACACTCTTCTGGCACACAGAATTTAGTGTAGGTTATTTAGAAATCCAAAAAGTAAAGCCCATGAGATGTTTCAATAAAGGAAAATTATGTCCAAACTGATAAACTGAGTTCCATCCCCAGCAACTACGTGATAGAACTGACTTCCAAGTTTTCCTCTGAGCTCCATGTTAAAAAAATGATTTAAGGAAAATAATACAAATTAATTAATCCAAGCAACAATAGTTTTAAAATACTTTATTTATATTATCAAATTGTTTTTATAATCTGTAATTTGCCTATGATAGGTCACCTCCACTGCTAACTCATACATAATTTTTCTCAGCATTTTTGTTCCTTTAAATTTTGACATATATTTACCCTATAGATTTTCTAAGCAATCATATTTTTTAAAAATAATATTTCATATTAAAGTGCTATTTATTTTTATGAACAATAATATTACTGTAAAAATATGGTTTGAAAATATTGCCATTTTACAAAAACATCAAAAATAGACCCATAATTTATTTTATAATCATGAAATGACAATAATCACAAAGCTCATTTGAATGAACCCATTCTCTGCATTTGATCTAGTGTTATTAATGTTAGAACATGAAACTTGGAATACAGAAGTTTTGGGGAGTTTGAAGCTGCAGAACAAAGAAACCAACATTCACCATACTTTTTTCTTTGTCTTGGAAATCATCAAAGGGAAAACTACTTCCTCCACACTATTTCAGTCTGAAAGGCTCCACCTATAGAGACAGAAAATCGCACACGACTACTTTGTAGTGGATACCAGACATCCACTAACTGTTTGAATAAACAAAGCAGTTTATCAAGTGACACTGTTGTAAATTATGCAATATTATAAAGGCTTTGTTTGAAAATGTCAATCTGTGCTCAGAAAACTTCTCGAATAATTAGAAAACTTAATAGTTCCTAAGAATGCCTTTGAGCTTTCAAAATAGAATATAATGGAGGAATAGCTAACTATAAACTCTTGAGGAATAGGTATTTTTGTTTGTTTTGCTTTGTCTTTACTTTTCGTTTGTTTCTTTCATCCCAATGAAAGTTTTTCATCTCTCTTCTCCTCCCTGTTTCTTTCTACTACAACCCCTCTGTCCACCCCATCTTCTTTTCCTCTGTTTCTCTTCAGATACAGTCAGGCCACCCATGGATATCAGTCATTTACCATATATCAAGTTGGATGAGGCAGTCCAGTAGGAGGAATGAGTCCTAAAAGCAGCAACAGAGTCAGAAACCGCCCCTCACAAGACCAAGTTCTACAATTTTAACATATATGAATAGGGCCTAGGCCAGTCCCATTCCGGCTCCCTAGTTGTTGGTTCAGTCTCTGTGGATATCTATGGGCCCAGATTAGTTGATTCTGTGAGTTTGCTTCTGGTGCCCTTGATCCCACTGCTAACTTCAATCCTTCCTTGTAGCTGTGTCATCATGGCTTTTTAGGGGAAAGGATAGAGAAGATTCAGCATCAACAACATAGACAGGAGAAAGGGAGAGAGCAGATTTGTTTATTTAGCAAAAGAGAGAACCTTATATACCCTCCCAGCAGCGAGGTGTTCCAATCCATTGGCATCTTGTGGTTTCCCTTCATTGGCAATGCAAGATTGGGACCTCTGACAGTGGTGGGCAGATTCCAGGTTGGCTCATCCCTCAGTCTCGACTTCCTTCCCCTCTTAAGCAGGATGTCTTTTTTTTCTTTTCTTTTTTTTAATTTATTTTTTATTGAAAATAATTTCTGCCTCCTCCCAGCCTCCCATTTCCCTCTCCCTCCTCCCACTCCTCTTCACCTCTCCCCACTCCTTTTCCCCTCCCTCTCCAGTCTGAAGAGCAGTCAGGGTTCCCTGCCCTGTGGAAAGTCCAAGGTCCTACCCCCCTCCATCCAGTCTAGGAAGGTGAGCACCAAACTGGGATTTTGGAGGTGGGGTGGGATGAGGGTAAGAGGAGATGGGGAAAGAAAAGTGAGAAGGGGAGGATGGGGGGAACTTGGGGAAACAGGATTATTGGGATAAAGGAAGGGTGAATAGGGGAGCAGGGAAGCACATATCTTAATTAAGGGAGCCATCTTAGGGTTGGCAAGAGACTTGAACCTAGAGGGGCTCCCGGGTGCCCAGGGAAATGTCCCCAGTTAGTTCCTTGAGCAGCTGAGAATAGGGAACCTGAAATGGTCCTATCCTATAGCCATACTGTTGAATATCTTGCATATCACCATAGAACCTTCACCTGGAGATGCATGGAGATAGAGACAGAGACTCACACTGGAGCACTGGACTGAGCTCCCAAGGTCCCATTGAGGAGCAGAAGGAAGGAGAACATGAGCAAAGAAGTCGGGACCACGAGGGGTGCACCCACCCACTGAGACAGTGGGGCTGATCTATTGGGAGCTCACCAAGGCCAGCTGGACTGGAACTGAAAAAGCATAGGATAAAACTGGACTCTCTGAATATGGCGGACAATGAGGGCTGATGAGAAGCCAAGGACAATGGCACTGGATTTTGATCCTACTTCATGTTCTGGCTTTGTGGGAGCCTAGCCAGTTTGGATGCTCACCTTTTTAAGCAGGATTTCTTAACTCTGCCTAATGTTTGGCTGTGGGTCTATTTCCATTAGTTTCTGGAAAAAGCCTTTCTGATGAAAACTGGGCTAAGCACAAATCTCTGAATATAGTTAGGTATCATTAGGGATCATTTCATTGATTTTTTTTTCCCCAATCCTGTTTGGTTCTGTTAAGACACTGGGTTATTGTCAATCTGGGTTCTAACTCTCACGGGTGAGCTCCATCTCAGGGTACGGGTTTTAAGCTGGGTCAGTAATTAGTTGGTCATTCTCACAATTTTTGTGCCATCTTTACCACAGCACATCTTGGAGGCAGGACAAATTGTAGGTCAAAGGGTTTGTGGATAGATTGTTGTTACAGTTCCAGCACTGAAATTCTTGCCAGGTTATAAGACATGGCCTGTTTGGGTCCTTATTTCATATTGCTAAGAGTCTTATCTAGAGTCATCCCCTAGATTCCTGAGAGTTTCCATTACCCTAGGTTTCTACTTTATCCCAGAGATGCCCCCAGATTCCAGTTTTCTGTACCAGTACTATCTCATTCCATCCTTGATCTACTATCTTTCTCCTGTTTCCAATCTCAATCCCCTTCTAGACCCCTCCCTTGGTCACTGGCAATGTCACTTCTGTTTCTGCTTCACAGTGAGATTCATGAACCACCACTGCCATCCCCCACATTCCTTCTTACTTAACTTCTCTGGGTCTGTGGATTACAGCATATTTCTACCTTACTTTACAACTAGTATCTACTACTGAGTAAGGACATGCCATAATTGTCTTTCGGGGTATATGTTAACCCACCCTGAATCATCATTTCTAGGTTCATCTCCCTGCCTGTAAATTTCCTCATGTCATTTGTTTTAAGAGGTGAGTATTACTTCATTGTGTAAATATATTATATTTTCATGTATTATTTAGGTAAGTTGTTTCCAGTTTCTGGCTATGATGAGTAAATCTGCAATGAATATAGTTGCAGTATTTGGGTATATGCAAAGAGAAACTGCTATATTGACTTCTGAAGTAGCTGTGCAAGTTTGTATTCCAACCAGCAGTGAAGGAGTGTTTCCCTTGATTCACTTCCTTCCAGCATAAAATGCCACTTGTAATTTTGATCTTAGCCATTCTGACAGGTGTATTATGAAGTTTCAAAGTCATTTTGATTTGTATTTCCCTGATGACTAAAGATGTTGAACATTTCTTTAAGTGATTTTCAGCCTTATGAGATTCTTCTGTTGTAAAGACATTGTTTAAATCTGAGTGACTGTGGCCTTATAAACTGAATTTTTAAATGTTCTCTTTCTATTTTGTGGACTAATTTGAGGAGTATTTGTATAAACTCTAGTGTAGTAATATGAGCGGAGAGGTTGCATCTCCAGCACCCTGGCCGCCTCCGGCTAGCTTTACCCGAAATAATTACACGGACACTGTATTCTTTTAAA
>NC_022013.1:16308650-16323212 GCF_000317375.1 Microtus ochrogaster | reverse complement strand
ATATTAATTTAGCCCATTTCTAATCATCTGTGTGTAGCACCCCAAGGTGCGCTTACCGGGAAGATTCTAGCCTACGTCCATCCTTGGTCGGAGCTTCATTGCATGTGCCTCAGAGAACAGAGCTCTCGCCTCTGCCCGCAAGAGTGGAGCATCGTGTCTCTCCGAAGCGTCTGTCCCCGAGAGGAGAGCTATCGAGTCCGACCTCACTTCCTCTTCCGCCCAGCATTCTGCTCCGTTCACTCCTCCCATCTACGTTCTAACCTATCAGGGCAAGCAGCTTCTTTATTTAATTAACCAATGGCCTTCCTCCATCACTCTAGGGTGGTCTGGTCTAAAACCACGTGGCTCTGGGATTGTTTATTTTTTAATTTGTCAGATTTTTGACTACTGTTTCTGTTTCCTTGGGGGGGTTGTGGTCTATTTAAATTGTTTATATGATCTTTTTATAACTTTGGTAACTGGTATGTATAAAGAAGATGATACTTTTTTTTTTTTTTTTAGATTTTCCACTTTTGTAGAGTACAGGTGTTTGAAGTATGACCTAATAATTCCTTGGATTTCCTTGGTGTCTGTTGTTATGTCCCACTTTTTGTTTCTGATTTGTTAATTTAGATATTATCTCTCAGTCTTTTAGTTAGTTTGGATAATGGTTTGTTTATATTGTTTATTTTCTCAAAGAGAAAACTCTTCACTTTTTTTTTTTGCATTGTTCCCTTTGTTTCTATTTTATTGATTGCAGTTCTGAGTTCCATTATTTTCAACCCTCCCTTCCTCTTGAGTGTGCCTGCTGCTTTTGTTCTAGATCTTTATGCAGGCACTTGGGGCTATGAATGTTCCTCTTAGCACCACTTTTGTTGTGTTCCTTATGTTTGAGTATGCTGTGCATTCATTTTCAGGGACTTGTAGAAAGTATTCCATTTTTTTCTTGTGTCATCCCAAATTTTTTTTTCTTTACTAGTAAAGATATTGTTTGCAATCTCACTTTTTCTTGACTCATTTTTTGTAAATTCTCATAGTATTTTCCATTTAATTTAGAATGTCCTTTCTGTTGGCAAAGAATTTTTTAATTTTATAAGTCTCATAATTTGTTTTTTATATAAATAGTTATAAATATAACCCCAGTAACACAGACACTGAGAGGAGCAATTAATAAATGGGACCTACTAAAACTGAACAGCTTCTATAAAGCAAAGGATATGATCAACAACACAAAATGACAGACTGCAGAATGGGGAAAGATCTTCACTAACCCCACATCAGACAGAGGTCTGATCTCCAAAATATACAAAGAAGTCAAGAAATTGCTCGTCAAAAGAACAAATATTCCAATAAAAAAATGAAGTACAGACCTAAACAAAGAACCCTCCACAGAGGAATTTAAAATAACTGAAAGACACTTAAGGAAATGTTCAACATCCTTAGAAATCAGAGAAACACAAATAAAAACAACTCTGATATTCCCATCTTATACCTATAAAAATGACCAAGATTAAAAACACTGATGACAACCAATGCTGGAAAGGTTGCTGGGTAAAGGGAACACTCCTACATTGTTGGTAAGAATGCAAGCTGATACAGCTCATTTGGATGTCAGTGTGGCAATTTCTCAGAAAATTAGGAAACAACCTTCTTCAAGACCCAGTAATACCACTTTTGGTTATATATTTAAAGGATGCTCAATCATGCTACAGGGAAATGTGTTCAACTATGTTCATAGCAGCTTTGTTTTTCATAGCCAGAACCTGGAAACAACCGAAATGTCCTTTGACTGAATAATGGATAAGGAAAATGTGGTAAATTTTACACAATGGAGTACTACACATCAGAAAAATAATGATATCTTGAATTTTGCTAGCAAATGGATGGAGATTGAAAACCCAGACCCAGAAAGACAATTATCACATGTACTCACTCATAAGTGTTTCTTAAACATAAAGCAAAGAAAACCAGCCCACAGACTACAATCCCAGAGAGCCTAGACAACAATGAGGACTCTAAGAGATACATACATGGATTTAATCTACATGAGTAGTAGAAAAAGACAAGATCTCCTTAGTAAATTGGGAGCATGGGGACCTTGGGAAATGGTTGAAGGTGAGGGGGGAGGTAGGGCAGTGAGCAAAGAAAAGTATAGAGCTCAATAAAAGTCAATTTAAAAAGTTAAAGACTTGTTTTTTTTCATTTTTGAATCAAGTCTTTCTGTAAAGCTCTAATAGTAATATATATATATATTATTTATTTGTGTTTTTTTTTGTGTTTGTGCTTGTGGGGGTAGTTATTATGTGTGTATGCATGCATGTATGTATATATGTGTGTCATATTGTCTAGGTACCCACCAAGGCCAGAAGAGAGCATTGAATAATCTGGAGCTAGAGTTATTTGAGGTTGTGATATGTCTTATATTACTGCTGGGTACTGAACTCAAGTTCTCTTTAAAAGCAGTTAATTAATGAGCCATCCATCCAGCCCAGAGTCTTTCCCTTTTTAAAAATTAATTCTAGATAGATGTTTTATATTTTAAAGATAACAACTTCTGATCAGCTTTTGTATATTTTTTCTGTTCTTCGTATGTCTACTTTAAATATAATCTTTATCATTTCATTTGACAGCTTTGACTTTAGTCTTCTCTTCATTTCCCATTTTCTTAAGGCATGAAATCCTCATTTTGCTTTTTCTCTCTTGATCACATATACATCCACTGCTATAAAACTCTCATTTACCACTCTTGGCAGTATGCAGTACGTGTCTGTGTATTGTGTGCTCACTGCAACTTTTATTACATTATGATTTCTTCTTTATCTGTCATTTGAGTCTAAGTCCCAAATTTGTGAGAATGTCTTTATTTAACTTCTGATTTTGCTGATTTCTAGTTTTATATTATGGTAATATAAGAAGATACATGGTTTAAAATCATTCTTTTAGAAAATTAGATAAATCCATCATTAATAACAGAGGAGGTATCAAGTGCCACTGCAACCTGATGTACCAGGTCTGGCTAATGTCCGTGAGGGGTTTATTCTTTTCTGAAAGAAATAACAGGAGAAGGAGGGGAACATGGTGAGAAAAGAGGGGGAAAGGACTAGGAAGTCAGGAAGGAGGGAAAACTGTGGTGGTGATGTAAAAATTTAAAAAATTGGAAAAATGTTTTACAGTTTAAGATATTGTTTTTTTTGTGGAGAATCAAACAATTGCTCTGCCAGTCTGTTGGCTTTCTGTACATACCTATCTAGGAAAAGTGAATTAGTTATCAGAGATTCTTTACATATTTTGGATTTTTGCTATATACATTATTTAATTTATTTTTCATTAAAAAATTGATAAGAAAGCATCAACTTCTACAGCCTTGGTATCTATTTCTGGCATGTCAGTCTTTTTGTTACTCATGTCCCAACCAGTACTTTCTTCTTTGTGTAGTTGACTTTGGTTACTGATATGTTTTGAACCATTATCACATTTTAATTTTCACATACTTTGCACAGATTATTTTGTGCTAAAAATAAAGGTTAGATTTATAAATGGAGATAAAGCAATCAAATGTAGAGTGTGTAAAGCTAAATTTAAAGACATAAAAGACTTGACTACCTAGTTCTCTTTTTGATATACTACTAAAGACAAAGCTTTCCAGTTTATACATTGCATATACAATAACAAAGATCTATTTTTGTCAATTGTTTTATAAATTCTTTCTTTATTTTTAATTTAAAAATCTTTTTTTGTTATACATAACAGTCCAATTTCCCACTACCTCCCATCCTGCCATTTCCTCCATTTACACCCTAACCCCACCCCAATCCACTCCTAGAGGGGACGAAACACACTGCTTTAAGGAAGGTCCAAGGAGTTCCCTACTATATCTAGACTGAGCAAGGTATACAGCCAAAGAGAATAGGCTGTCCAAAAGCTAGTTCAAGCAGTAGTGATAAATCCTGGTGTCACTACCAGTGGCCCCTCAGTCTGCCCCATACAAGCAACTGTCAACCGCATTAATGGGGAATAGTTTGGTCCCTTGCGAGTCTGGCTGGAGTTGGTGCGATCCCATTAGCTCAGGTAGCCTGTTCCAGTCGGTGAACCCATTATGTTTTCTCTTTGCTCATATCCTCTTTCCTCCCACTCTTCAACTAAACTTTGCCAGCTTAGTCAAGTGATCCAACGCAATTCTCTGTCCCTGTTTCCATCAATTGATCGATTCTTCAGAAAACAAGGAAAAGAAGTTATAATTCAAAATTACTACCAAGACATTTGTGTATCTGTTCATTTATTTCCATTTTCTTGTGTGCTTTTGATTCAGGCAGCTTTGAATACTTATGTAGTACCCTATACTCAAAAAAAGCTATTTATGCAGAAGAATATTGTTTTGGAAAAGGTTGACATAGCATGAAATTCTATATTCTTCAACAATAATCAATCAACAAAGTTTGTAATAGAAGAATCTGATTTCCAAATTTGCTCTTTTTTAATATCAGATATTGAACTTTTCAAAGAGAAAAAACGGATAAAACTTATCATTTAAAAAGACTAAATAAAGCTTACTAGGAAAACTCTAAATCTCAAGTATGAAGTTTATTTAAAAATCAAATAGAGAAAAGAAAACAATACAGAGAAAAAATTAGAATGCCATTAATGGGATATAAATTACTTAAATCAGGTAAATTCCACATTTAACAAACAAATTGAGAAACCTATGATTCAGGATCAAAAATACATAGGAAGAAGAAATTGATGAATTTGAAGAAAGAAAATTGAAATTATTACATATGGAGAAGAGAAAAAAACAATGAAAAAAGTGTGCTGTAGGAATTCCTACAGCCAGTAGCCTTTAAGTTACCAGCCCAATTGGGTATGGCCTCTTATATTATAAATGCTGGTGTAAATCATGTGTCAGGCCTCTCTTCTGGTGGTTTGATTCAGTTCCTATTCCCGATTCATGCAGAAGATTATGATCTGCTAGTCTACCCCTAAATAAGTAACATTTTATTATCTTCAATTCTGAGCTAATGTGAGATTTCTTTTTAGCATCTTTCTTCATACAACCCCCACATAGGGACTAGCTCCACACCTACCAAGTGGACTGGCTTAAAGGCCTAACTGGTCCATAGCCCAGAAAGTCTCACCCCCTGCCCACTTGGCATGCTTTTACCTACTAAGTGGTTTTTGTAAAACGCACACTACAGTGGAACTAACTGCATGTGGTGACTTGGAAATTTCCCAAGCTCCTGCATAATCCCTGCCCCCCACTGCCATGTTCCCTGGGTGTGGTGACTGTGCAGCTTCCACTTTGTACTCCCTGCAAATGAATTCTCTCTGAGCTTCTTGCCCCATTTATGAAATTGATTTAATTGCATTTAATTTGCCAAACAAAGTATATTTCTCAGTATTTAACCAGCACCAAGGTGAAAAAAAGTGGCTCAGGACTGTTCTTGGCACTAGGTTCTGCAGCTGGTCATGACTCTGCAACCATGACACCTGCTGGATAATAAAGATTATTACACCTATAACAATTTACCAGACCTTAGAACATAATATAAGGTAAATATTTTTAAAATAATAAATCAATAAACTTGAAAGTTATCTAATTGCAGACAATATTGCCATAGAGAATCTTAGTAACATTTTGCTAATACTATGCATTATTTTCTGCAATGCTCATATGTTATTGTGATACATCCATTTATTGGATATTGAGATTCAGGTTTTTTTTCTTCATATTATATCCTTAAGAAAATGGGTTGACACTTTGGAAAGCATTATGGTGGTTTCTCAGGAAATTTAGGATCAACCTACCCTTGGACCCAGCAATACCACTCTTGGGAATATACCCAAGAGATGCCCTATCATACCACAAAAGTATATACATTGAGCCTATAATTCGTGATCCTAGAGAAGCTAAACAAGAAGGTGAACCCAAAGAAAAACATATAAGCATACTCCTGAATATTAACCTTCATCAGGCGATGAAAGGAGACAGAGATAGAGACCCACATTGGAGCACCGGACTGAAATCTCAAGTTCCAAATCAGGAGCAGAAAGAGAGAGAGCACGAACAAGGAACTCAGGACTGCGATGGGTACATCCTCACACTGAGACAATGGTGATGTTCTATTCGTAACTCACCAAGGCCAGCTGGCCCAAGTCTGAAAAAGCATGGGATAAAACCGGACTTGCTGAACACAGCGGACAATGAGGACTACTGAGAACTCAAGAACAATGGTAATGGGTTTTTGATCCTACTGCACGTACTGGCTTTGGGGGAGCCTAGGCAGTTTGAATGCTCACCTTACTAGACCTGGATGGAGGTGGGTGGTCCTTGGACTTCCCACAGGGCAGGGAACCCTGATTGCTCTTTGGGCTGATGAGGGAGGGGGTCTTGATCGGGGGAGCGGGAGGGAAATGGGAGGCGGTGGCAGGGAGGAGGCAGAAATCTTTAATAAATAAATAAAAAAAGAAGGCAGAATAAAATGGTAAGGGGTTGTGGTGCAAATCAGACCATATCTTGTAGTATCCATGGATATATAAAGAAAATTGACTGACTGTAAATAACCTGATATTAAAATGCTTTATAATTTCAAAATGCAGAAGTTTTACAATTCAGATAGTAACAATGCAATACTCATTAATTTTTATAAAATAGAATTTGAAAGTGAATGGTTGTACTGTCTTAAAAAAGACACAGTAAATTTGGAGATATCATAATACATTTAAGTCAACATTTAGATATAAAATTTTCTTAATGTTAATTATATTAATTTACCTTTGAACAAAGAATTAACTGCTCTTTGCCTTTGGACTTCTGGTAGCTAGCCTCTGTCACACTTAATGAGAGTATATTTGTAGGGTAAAGTCATTCTAAATGAATCTTTAGATGGGGCTAATGACGCCTGAATCTTACAGTGAGTTGTCTATTTCAAAACGACTAGCAATGTGACTTAGGGTGAGATATAATTTTGAATTGTTTTTGTTTGTGTGTTTCTGTGGCCTATATAGGTGTGCATATTTCTGTCCAGGCCCATATGATTGTGGAGGTCAGAGGGCATCAGGTGTATGTATCTCTGTATGTCTTCTGTCTTATTCTCCTGAAATATTTTCTCAGTGACCTCTGAACTTGCTATTTTTCAGCTAACCTGGTGAAGAACAAGCCCCAGCAATTCTCCTGCATATATATTGCTAGCACTGGGGCCATAGGCACACAATGCTCTTACCCACTAAGCAGGTATTGTCAGGAAGTTAATGAGTCTTGTTAATTGTAAGGAAGAGTGAATATCTCATAGCTGGGCCATCTTACACTCCGTGTGTCTCTTTCTTTGGTGGATTTTGATGTGAAACATTTTCTTGTGATAAACTGAGACCATGAGTAAAAAAGCATCAATGAGTTATGAAAACCTTCTAGATAATGACTCAAATTGAGAGTGACTTGGGGATTTCCACTCTGAATTTTAGAAAATTAAAGAGGTACTGTGGACTGTGTGTTTGGGCATTATAGTGTGTTTGACATAGGCCTTCATAATAAACATTATATGCATTATTAAACACCAAAAAAAAAGAAAATGGGTTGATAACAGAGCCAAAAATGAGGCACTTTTAGAAATGTTATAGTCTTTCCAAACTAATAATGAACAGTTAGCTGACAGGATTAATATAATCTAAAATCAAAAGTTACCTAAAAAAATTCATAGTATTGAAAAGGGTAACATTAATTTGACAGGCAAAATTTAATCTATGTCAAAGGGTGCTGAGAAATTATCTGAAAGAATGTATACTGTTGAACTTGACAATCAAAATTTGTTAAAAACTTATAATATGTTAGCAGATAGAGTATTTCTCAAGGAAGACAATCTGCAAGCTATCCAAATAATGTCCAAGGATGAGATGTTCTCTTTAAAGGAGAAACTTCAGACCTTAGAATTACATGTACAGAATGAGGACCAGAGGTTAGGTTCCTCAATGAAATCATTAGAAATATATACAGACCAGAAGACTCAGGCTTTAAAAAATCAACACCAAAAAGATTTAAAATAATTGAGGAAATTATTGGAGTTGATGAGCAGGGAAAGAAGGTACAAGGACAGGATTTAACATTGCCAGTAGCTATCAGAGATGATTTTCCCAGGGCTTTAGCTTCCTACTCTGTAATATATCCTGACAAAGAATCAAGTTCTAAAGGCCCAAAAGGATCCAAAGAAGGTAAATGGAGACCTATGGGAATGCATGATCTAAAAGAAATTAAGCAAACAGTAGTAACTTATGGCTTGCATTCCACATTTGTTGGGAAGGTGATAAAGACATGGTTTTCTAAATCTTCTATTAAAGCAATGCCACATGACTGGCTTCAGTTTGTTACAGCAGTCCTAGATAACGGGCCTCAACTGATGTTTAAATGTTATTTCAGAGAAGAGGCAAAAATTCTAGAACAAAAGGGAAAATCAAAAGGACTTGAAACTTCCTAAAATCAAATTCTTTCAAGCTTTTTATGACAAACAAATGTCACAAAGCAGCCCTTAAATGCTTGGCACAGGATTCAAGAACTAGGAAAATGAACTGAATCATATACCAGGGTTAAACAAGGTCAGAGAGAACCCTTTAGTGATTTTTTACAAATATTAACTAAGGCTGTACAAATAGAAGTAAGAGACCTAGATGATAGATGAGCACTTATTGAATCTCTGGCCTTTGAAAATGTCAACTTAGAATGAAAATGGATATTTGGGCCTTTAAAGGTTAGATAAGCACCAATGGATGAATGGACCCTGCATGCAGTGAACATTGAGTCATTTGAATGTAATACTGAATCTTGTGTAGGAGGAGCAATTTCCAAAGGAATGAGGAGACATTAATATGTCAACTGTTTTAATTGTGGTAGAATAGGACATCTGATAAGGGATTGTAGACAAGGAATTCCTGGGAATAATATCTCCTCCGTGAATGGCAGCCTTCAGGTATATGTAGAAGGTGTGGCAAAGGCTGACATTCAACCAATGAATGCAGATAAACAAAAGACAGACAAGGCAACCTGATATAATTGGGAAACTCCATTGGGGACCTCTCACAGGCCCCCAAGTCAAAAGTGATAGTCATTCCCAGTCACTGTGGAGGACATATCTTACCACGGAAATTAAAAAATCCAGATCCTTCTGTAAAAGACCATACTGTTCTGGATGATGGAATAAACATGGAGGATAAATCAAAATTTTCAATAGAAAATAGGAAACGTATACTCTGGCAGACTTCTATAAATGATCAAAGACCCAAACTAAGAGTTCATATATGGCATTGTAATTGTGGGATTGATAGAAATGGGTACAGATGTGAGTATCATTACTCCAGAATCTTGGCATCCAAATTGGCCTCTTCAAGTGGCAGATGTTCAATTACTAGGAATTGGAACTCTATCGCAAGTGAAATAAAACACAAGATGGGTTGACTGCATTGGGCCAGAAAGAGAGAGAGGAAAGCTGAGGCCATATGTGGCTTCTTTTGCAGTGAATTTATAGGGTCATGATCTGATACAGCAATGGAATATCCAGATTAACATTCCTGCTGTCCCCAAAACTCATGTTTCTGGGAAGGATATTATAAGGTATTATAATCAAAAGTCACTAACCATTCAGGCTGTACAAGATCACAAGCAACTAGCAAACCTTTAGAGGCACCAATAGCCCTACCTTTAAAATAGTTATATGAGAAACCAATATGTGTTAAACAGTGGCCATTAACCGAAGATAAACTGCAGGGTTTAGAACAGCTGGTACAGGAGCAACTAGATGTTCACCATATTGAAAAATCAACCAGCCCTTGGAATTCTCATGTATTTGTTGTAAAAAATAAACCTGGTAAATGGAGAATGGTGACAGATCTAAGAACTGTCAACAAGGTAATTCAACCTATAGGCCCTCTACAATCTGGAATTCCTCTGCCTTCTCTATTACCAAAATGATGGCCTCTTATAGTTATTGATTTAAAAGATTGTTTCTTTATTATACCTTTACAAGAAAAGGACAGAGAAAAATTTGCCTTCACATTGCCTACTTTTAATAATTTTCAACCTATTAGGAGATACAAATGTTTCTATGGTGATATTCAAGATAGTCATCAGTGTGGCTGTGGGACAAGGTCAGTTCAGGCACCCACTCCTCTGCTGCCCAAGGAACAAGCTGGGGACATCTCCTTGGACCTGGGAACACCTCTAGAGTCAAGGCACTTATTTTGTCATATTATATGCATGCATGCTTCTACCTCTGCTTACGGCATTTTGTATGTTTACACAATTTTAGGATATATTTATTATATTTCAATATATATTTCTACCTCTAATCAAGGTATTTATACATTGTTTACATTTTGAGGTCATTGTCATCATTTGTTGCACAGTTGTTTAAAGATTGTTTAATACAATAATATGAAATCTTATTCTTTAATTTATATAGGTATTAAGACTTATAGGTCAATAGCCATCCATATTTGTCATACTTATAGTTAGACTAATCAGATTCTTTAGATACATAGAGATTGTACTCTGCATAGATAGTTAATTTTCAATCACTTCAAAGAGCTGTAGAATGTGACATTTAAATAACTTAAGGCTCTGTTGCATGATACACAATTGCTCCTGGCAGCACTGATCTATTCTTAAGAGAATGTTGAGCACTGAAGATACTCCACTTGGAGCTTTTTTTCTTCTGGGCAAAACTGGCCTTTAGGCAAGCAACTGCCCATGCATTGACCACTGACAAAATGCATGATGTCCAGATAGGACGAAAAGGATTTAAGAAAAAAGACTGTCAAATATTGCCAAGACTCAGTAATATGGTTTTGAAAAATTTCCTGCCTCTGAAAATTGTCTGTCAGTTACTCTAGGCCTTAGTCAAAGTTGGTTGATCGAATGTTGTAAATGCAACTTTGCGTGATTGCCCAGGAAGCCAGTTGTCTCTATCATTTTTTTTTGCATATTTTGGAAGTTGATTGATTGTCCTTAAAAACCTGTTGAATTATGTGCTCCTGTCTGTAGTTGTTAATAAACATATCTGCATACCAGGATCCAGCCTCATTCCCACATCCACTATAGTGCATATTTGGCCAAGAAGCTTCACTCTTGAAGACTTCTGATTCATCATCTGTATAGTATCATCAGTTTCCTAGGGATGCTGTGTGAGCTGCACACATGTCTTAGTATTCCCAGAATGTAGGAAGTTCCCAGCGAGTGCAACACATTTCTTTGGCCACTTCCTTAAGCAACCCTGTATAGTCAGGCAGATGTGGACTTTCTAGTCCTAGATTCTCAGCACAATCTCAAAACTGCCACTTTGAGTTGCTAGAAAGACAATCGAACTTGAAACACACTTGTTGCTCTTTTAGAAAAACTTTGTTTGATTTCCAGATCTCATAAGGTATTTTGAACTCTCTAACTCCAGTTCCAGGGGATTTAATAGTCTCTACTGGCATCCCCAAGAGGTATAAACAGATATGCATGAAGTAAAAACACCCATAAACACAAAATAAAAACAAAATTAAAAAAAAACTAATATTAAAAGCTGCTCACCACAACTACTGGATCCACATAATATATTAACACAAATGTGGTATCCCCCAGTGAGAAGACACAATACAGAAATATCATGCATGTCTTATATGTTCGTGCTTCTGTGATTACATGCTTACAAATAACTGTCTTCATTAAGGAGATTTCTCAGTGGACAAAGTATATGGTATGTACGCATTGAGAAACTGAGCTTGGATTGCTAGAGCCCACATGATGGACATGGAAACATGTATGTAACCTGTGCTGGGAATGATGTAAAGGCAGGAGGTTCATGGAGACTCACAGGCTCTCCAGCATAGAAAAAAATGAAGAGCTACAGGTTTAGTGACAGAGACTCTGTCTCTTTAATGTAATAAAGTGGAAAGCAGAGTGTGACACCTAACTTGATGTCTGGCCCCCTGTGTGCATATATGAACACTCAAACGAAGACACACAAGTGATCATAATTTCCGGAAGCTTTCCTTTCAGGTCTGGTAAGCATTTGCACCTCTTTTAATAAAATAATGGAAAATTTAATTTGTTCCTCACATTTTGCAGCATGTTTTTCACAATACCTCCTCAAGTATGCACTCATGTATATAAATGTATACACACACTCTCTCTCATACACACACACACACACACACACATACACACACACACACACACACACCAAAGACAAAGGGAAATGAAGATTGTACATTTTTTTCCTATCAGTAAAAAAATGAGCTGGTATTCTTCAGCAATTACACACATACAATCGAAAACCAGGGCATCTAAGCATAGGAACTTTGTCCTGCAAAGAGATGACAACCATGTAATATTAAAAGCTCCCTGAACTTTGCTATATTTGTTTTTTCTTTGTTCATGGAGACACAGTAATAGTAGCAAAAGTTGTCTGGCTCCATTTTGCTATTTGCATGTAGAGCTCTGGATCTTTGAGGTGGCCGGGCACTTGAATGGGATCTGCGGGTAGCATACTGCAACTTACTTCGTGGCAGCATGGGCCTATTGTTCCCAAAGTTTAAGTAGTGTGGACAGCTCCCACACAGTGATCCCAGAGCTGATGGTAAAGCTATCTTTGTGACACTGAAAGGGTGAGAGAGGTGGAGCAAGTATACAGACCCTCTGCAGCCAAGCTGCTTACAATTTGAAAAGCACTTCTGGCCAGAAAATGATTACAGATATGCAATAAAGGCAGATTCAGACAGAAATAAATCTCTGAACAGGCCACAGTATGTTTAAAAATGTACATAGGCTTGGAAGAGAGAAATAAAAGAGTATTGACAGTTATAAAAAGAAAGTTTTTAAAAAATAAAGCAAGTCCTTAAAGAGACAATTATCGATTAAAGGAATAAAATAATAAAATAAATATTAAAGTAATAGGGTAAAAAAATAAAACACATAAAGATGGAATATACACATAGAGTCTGGATTATATATATTATTGTGTTTTTTTAATTTTTGACTGTGAAAAATTAAGTACAGAGAGATAGAGAGATGTTTTATTGTACAGGCTGCAAAGATAAACATATATATATATATATATATATATATATATATATATATACACACACACACACACACACACACACATATATAATCTTGTCTTCAAAATTTGGGTCTAAGAATATGTTGTTTTGGAAAAAAGGTTCTGCTTTTGTTTCCACAGAATATAAAAAGCTGTGGATTCCTTACTGGCTAGTATGGTTTGATCAAAAAAGACCCCCTAAAGCAATGGCCCAGATGGCTCAACATCAACAAGAACTTCAGAACTTTTGGCTGATATGGACTTACCACACAGGATACCCTATGAAAGATCTGATTATCAGTGCCTCCAATCAATGGTAAGTAGTATAGAGAACAAATTGATTTGAAATATCAAAAATATTATTTATATTTATTTTACATTTAAAAGGGGATATGCTGTAGAGATGAATGCTTCACATTGGTATGAATCTTGGTTTATTGATACAAATTTAAGGTCAATTTTTATAGGTATATTTCTTCTCTTGATTAAGGTATTGTGTTTATGTAGCACACTTAAAATGTAATGATTAATTAATAAATACAGGTTAATAGAGAGTCATCTATACGAGTCAAGCTTGTAGTTATATTAGTTAGGTTTTCTAGATGAACAGAGACATATTTCAAATGGATGTGTATTCTTCAAACCTTTCAAAGACTTACAAAATGTGGAATTTAAATGTTTTATGAACTTAAAACTTTTCATGACAATGAGACACATCTACTACTGGCAGCACCAACCCACTTTAAGAGGAAGGTAGGCATTGAAGAGGCTCTTATGGAGTAGTAGCCACTTGGGCAAGAAACTGTTCTTGCCTGGACTTCCTTATGGAATGCTGTATGAACTGTACATGAATGATAGACCCGAAAATGACTGCTGAACAGTCCTTCAGGATTCCCAATTCATGAAACAGTCTGCCATATATTCTGCAAGATACAGAAAAAAAAGTGACTGATGAACTGTCAATAGAGGTAAAACAGTCTTTCGAAATTTTTGCTTCATGAAAAAGTCTGCTGAATATTATGGGCCAGTAGGCTAAAGATGGATGCCCTAATGTTACAGAACTTTGGGTAACTGTTCAGGCAGTGAGATGTCTCTCTCAGTTCTAGAGTTTTGGAAGTTGATTATAAAGAGCTTTCTGCTTGCTTAGGTAATCTTGTATCCTTCTGGGGTCTTTGATGGATTTAAAGCATAGATAGTTACAACTAGTTTTCACTGGTTATGGTGAAAAATAAAGTAGATGTAGTAACTGTAATTCTTACTTGATCCCTGTTTTGTTATATGCAATTTTACTATCTTGATAAAAACAGGCTCCAAAGCCACAGGGAAACCCTGTCTCGAAAAAAACAAACAAACAAACAAACAAAACCCTTCCTTTTTATTTAGACAGAAAAGTGGGTCCTCTGTATGCTGTGAATATGAATATGTTTTATTACCATTGGTTAATAAAGGAGCTGTTTCGACCGATGGCCTAACAGAGTAAAGCCAGGTGGGAAATCTGAACATATATATATATATATATATA
>NC_022013.1:16297260-16308505 GCF_000317375.1 Microtus ochrogaster | reverse complement strand
TATGTATATATACATACACACACACATATAGATAGATAGATAGATAGATAGATAGATAGATAGATAGATAGATAGATAGATAGATAGGTAGATAGATAGAGAGAGGCAGAGTCAAGGAAGCACCATCTAGCTGCCAAAGGAGAAGACTCTGGAATGCTGATCCTTACCAGTAAGCTACATTTTTGTGCCAATACATAGAATAATAGAAAATATATTAATTTAAGATGTAGTAGTTAGAAATATGCCAAAGCTATTCGTCAAACAATGTTACAATTAATATAGTTTCTGCATGATTATACAGGTCAAAGCAGCTGGGAACAAAAGAGCAGTCACTGACTAAAAAATCTGAATAGAAAACTGAAGGGTAGTACTTGCTTCCTCCATTTAGAGTTGTCAATGTTTATGGTAAAGAGGCTGATTAATGTTTATGACACAAGGAAGATAGGAAGTGATATAATCAATATTTTATCCAAGGTTTTATGTGTGAGAAATCTTTTCTATAATACTTTTAATATTTTTTTATATTTAATTATGTGTGTGTGTATGTGTGGGTTTATGCATAGAAGAGGAAGACATAGGATTCCCTGGAACTGGAGCTGCAAGCGGTTGTGAGCCTCCTACCAGGGGTTTAGGGAACCAGACTTGGATTTTCTGCAAAAGCAGTACATGCCCTTAATCTTTGAGCTATCACTGCAGCCACACAATATTTCCTTAGTTATAGAAATTAGAGCTTTTGTCAGAAGTGAGGCAAGGTAACAATAATCCCAGCCGTTAGGAGGTGGAGGAATGAAATACTTAGATTGGAGCAAATCTGGGTTCATAAGTCTATATTTTAAACAAACAAACAAAAATTTTTCAAGTTTCAAAGCGTATCTATCAATAGAACAATAAAAAAATCACAGAAATATGTTTTAGATATGCTGTATGTAAATATACAGAAAATTAACCTTAACCATGTTTTGTATTATTTAAATTGATATTATTATATGTGTATCAATGTTTGATATTAATTTTGCATATAAAATGTTCATAATATGTTTTCAATAATTTGCTGTGTTTTCTGTAATTAATTCCAGTCATTTTTCACATTAGGAGTAGGTTTCTGATATCTTTCTTGTCTTTTTCTTAAGACAATCATTATACTTCAGTAACAATTTTAGTCGATTGTAGTTTCTTTATATTTTAGGATTAAATATATTGGTCTCAGACTTACAATTTATTCTCATTAATTTTGTTTATATGCTTATTCTTGGTTTCTTTAGGTTATAAATTAGCATAATAATTTCCACTCTGAATCTTTCTATAGTGTATATTTTGCCAATTACCTGCAACCCACAGTCATCAATGTGGAGAAAATCTGTTCAGCAGTACATTGTAATCGATTATTAGTTATTGGGAAGACAGTTCTTGGTCATGCCACGAATACTTAGGCTTCAGTTTTGACAGCTTATTTCACAATGCCATTCAGTAAGGGAAAGTTACCATGTGATCAGGTGTGAAAGGATCATAACTCTTCGTACATCTTTTGTCGTCTAAATGAAAAGGAACAGTTTAATAACGTGTTTATTTAGTTACTGGCAGGGATTGCTTCAGGGCTATTGCACTTAGAAATGACCTCTTAGTAGTTATCTTCATGGAATAATTAGGGAGACAATTATTGCACAAATACAAAGTCTTTTCTGGAAGCTATATACTCTGGAAAAGTATAAAATTATAACATCTGAGGAAATAATTATAATAACCACTATTGTCATTAGTACCAAAAGAATTGTACTAAAACAAAATAGAACAAAATGGACCAGGAGTAAATATCAGGAATGAATAATGAAAGTGTGATGTGTGTACTGTGTATGATGCTATTAGTCATTCAAACTCTATTCATTTGCTGTTTTACAGCTGCTGATAAAATAGCTTTCAACGACAGGGATGACATCTTTGGGATCTATGGCTCAAAGTATTGTATTTATTTTTTCATTTCATGTAGAATTGTAGTAATTTTTGTCCATAAAAGGCATTTTCTTCATTATCTTCTAATTTGGAGTATAATTTCTTTCTGCTTATAATTTCTACTAACATTTATATTTTTATTTTATTTTTAATTATGTGCATATGTATTGGGGGAAGCTTTGGCATGTGGAGGTGCATAATGGTGCCAGCAAAGGCAAGAAGAGGGTAAAATATTCTCTAAAATTTAAGTAACAGGTAGTTGAAGCTTCCTGACATAAATCCTAGGAGCCAAGCTCAGGTCCTCTGGGTGAACAAACACTCTATTCTCTACTCTATTGGTAACTGTGCTAAAATCATCTTAGTGTCAGATATGAGAAGAATGTCACCACCTGCTAACAGTTTTCTGTCTTTATGATAGTACATTATGAAGATTATTTACTTTCCCTTGTAACATGTGTACATAGGACTTTTCTTTATTTCAGTGACTAGGACCTAGACTCATATTGATTATTGATTCAAACTCACAAGGTTTTAATTAGATTCTAAGAAGATACTTTGTAAGTGAACATATATTATATGCCATCAGCAGTTTTCATGTTAAAGTGTATGCCTGCATTCACAGGTCCATAAATTAGATGTCAAAACTAAATCCAGGTGATTCCTTTACATCTGGAATGGACTTTCTCTTGAAGTTCTGTTAGCACCTGTAAAGCCATAACAAGACGATTCTCTTTTTATAAACAGGATGGTTTGCTCTTACTTAAATTGTGATTTTTGTCTTTTAAATAGACTGAAATATGCAATGCATTTATTCTTCAAATATCCATTTATAAAAGCTTTAAATCATCCTATGAATACTCATTAATTTAATATACCTCTTATCTACATCTTTTAACTTTTTCATACTTACATATTTAAATACTATCTTATCTTTATTCATTTCTTGTCACTTTACCTAAAATGAATCTTTACATAGGCTATTTAAAAGATAAGGGGATATTTTAATGAGTTTTACAAACACCATTATTGAAGATGTTGAATTTCAGCACTTTCATGTAAAGATAATTATTTTAGTCTCATTGCTGCCGGTGTGAAAAAGCATCCTAACCAAAGCAACTCAGGGGAAGAAAGATTCATTTGACCTATTATTCCAGCAGCCTAAAATTGATAGCTAACCAAGACATGAACTAAAGAAGCTAGCCACATCATGGCCATAGTCAAGACCAGAGAAAAACAAATGTGTGGTCTTTTGTTTGTGTTCTGTGGCTTGCTAGTATCTAGCTGTCTCCTTTCTTATACAGTCCAAGACTCCTTCCCTGGGGTATGGTGCTTCCCACAGTGTTCTGAGCCCTCCTGCATCAGTTAACAACCAAGACAACTGTCCACAGATATGCCCACAGGTAAATTTTACCTAAGAAACTTCAACTGAGGCTAACCTCTCAAATGATTCTGGACCATGTGCACACAACGAGTAAAATAACCAGGAAAATCATAAAAGCTATTTCTCTCATTCTTACAAAATGAAACTCTAAAAACAAAGTGAATGTTTGAATCCATGGTAAAATTGTATTCACAAAAGAAGCCAGCTCAAATTCTGAACAAGCAGTAGAATCATAAGACTCACAGGCAAGACATGCTTACCCAGTTGTAAGGCCGTGGAACACTGACACTCTTCACTAATACTTAGGAATTTTCAGACACAAAATAGGGAGGCAGTGTGGAGAGTAAGAAACTCCTATACCTTGAGCTTTGTTGAGTTCTCCATATTCATGCAAATCCCACAACTAATCATCTAAAGATATCACAAGGATTATTTTATTGCTGTATTCTGAGACTGCAAGCAAAATACTTGAAAAAAAAATCCAAGTTCCCCATAATAAATGTCATGAGTGTCAAAACTATAAATGATAACAATGATCTGAAAATATAGAGCATGGACCCCTTGCACAATGTTAGTGAGAAGATAGTGAATAACCAACATACACACAACATCATTTGTCATTTTTATATACACATATACATGTATACATATATAATACAAGAATTATATAAATATCTATGTTCAATATATATGTAACAAAACTTTTAATCTCATCTCCCAGGCTAGAAGTTTTTAGATAATTAATCAACTACTCTTAGTAAGATAAAAATAAAAGTTATTCCGAGAGGAACCCAATGATATATTTCAGAAGTTCAGATTTGTACAGAAAGAGTGATAAAGAACAAATAATGAAAGTAAATATTCCTTTTTTGTCTGTTATATTATCTGATTTAAAAAAACAATTATTTAGAGGAAGAACATTAATAGTGTTGTGATTATTTTTATTACTATTTTAATACTGCAGTTCTTTATAGATTCTTTTGAAATTTTACAAAATTCACCCCAATCACACCTCTTAGTCCCTCTATATCTGCCCCCCCACCACTGAAGCATCCCCCACTAAAAGCAGACTCCTTAATATTAATTAAAAATGAAACAAAACAACAACAGAAACTACCTCACCTCTCCATCTTTCCAAGCTCTCCAACAACTGTTCATTCATCGTAGTGGCATTGGGAATTGCCATCTATCACACAATATATCATTTTGTCAGTCCCACCTACAAATGTTCAATGCAATTATTCATTGATATGGTTCAAGGCCTCTGAATTCTGGCATTCAGAAGCAATCAAGGCTCAGTTGACACCCTGACCCCAGTGGCAGCATGGCCCTTTGACACCAACATTATCCCAGGTAGTGATGGGGGTGACCAAGACCCCAGTCATAAGCATGGTATAAGGAGCCATGTACATCAACACAGACCCAGAATGGAATAGAGCCCAAAACTCAAACATGGACCTCAGCATCCTCCCAGTTGCAAACATTGCCTTGGCACCTTTTGGCAGCACAGTCCACTCAGATCTGAAATAATTAGGAATTTGCTTTGTTCTAACAATGTCATCACATTATGGAGAGTGACTAGTATGACAAAAATTTATAGTAAATATTCTAAAGTCTGAGAAATACAGAGTCAAGGAAGCTCCGCACCCTGTTTGCTATGATCCTTTTCCTCACAGATATCTGCTTTTATGTGACAGGAAGAAAGACAGCAGATGCTGTTTGAGAGGCTACCAAGCCAGCAATGCCATAGGAAAAGGAATAGTCCACATGGACCATTATGGTGTCTTCTGGGAACACTGAAAATGAAAATAATAACTTCCATGCTTTCCAATGTGTTTTCTTGGACATTTTTCAGCAACTGACAAAGCAACATCACTAACTCAACAGGAAAAGCATAGCCAACATGAGGAGAATAGTAGCCTTGTACATTCCACTCTATGATATTCCATTTCTTTGGTCATAAACCTCATTCTAACTCATTTTCAAAGTTATAAGTCCTACAAAGTATAATTTTAAGTTTCAGTGCAATTAAACTGGAAACAAATAAAAGAACTGTACCTTGAAGTTCACAATATCTGAAAATAGAGTTTGGAAATCTACACCAATCTTTAACTAATATATTGTCAGCAGTGAATAGAAACACTGAACTTGATAATTGTTGTGTCCAGATTCCAACAGCTAGGCCACACATAATGTTAAGAAAACAGAATGCTCTTGCATTATTCCTAGGAATGGACAAAGAGAAAGTCGATTTCTTCTGTCATTGCTCTTTCCAGATGCCCATACTATTGAAATACTAAAATAAAATAAAATCAGTACCATACAGAATAAGGTAAATAAACCATTCATGTTTGGAAGTGGGTATAGTCAAATTCCCAGCATCAGCAGTAGTAACAGCAAACTGAGGACGCAAGTATGTCACTAGCAGCAGAGCTGAGGCCAACAGTGGCCAATTGTTTCCTGAGAGCAAGCCTGAGCAACTGAAACTGTAGATGGAAATATGAGATAGACTTTTATTGGTGTCATTTTCTGAGAGCTATTGGAGACTTTTGCAGAAAGTCCTTCTCTATGCCTATATCTTATATAGTTTCCCCGAACAGTCTCAGAGCTTCATGTCTTATATTACAATCTTTCATCTGCTTTTACTTGGATTTTGCACAGGGCAAGAGATGCAGATTCTGTTTCATTCTTCTATATGTATCTATCATCTCTTCATCATTCTACTGGAACCATATTATCCAAGATCAGAAAACAAACATATGTTTCTGGATCCTGCATTTCATTCAGGTATACAAAGGAAAAAAATCAAGGGCATTCATCTTCACACTTTTCCAAAACATTACTGGAAAGGTAAAAGGTGTGATGTGTTAAAGAAAATGGAAGTGATAATGATGTAATGAACAATGTGAAACTAGAAATAATATATCTGGACAAAGAGTGGTTGACAGATAATGAACATTTTTCCTTTATAGAACAGTATTTCTATAGCCATAAAAGATTAATGGCTATATTTTTCAGAGTGAAATCTTGAAAGGATTGAAACAAAGGATTTAAAGTCTTCTTACAAAGAGAAAAACATAGATATTATAGCTTAGAAAAAATTTAGGCATTTTCAATACTCATACAGAATACTAAATGAAGTGCATCTCATTTGCAACAACATGTACATTAAAATAAAAGTAATTTATTTACACAGGACATGATGTACATAAGAATTCAGACAGATAAAATCCCATAAAAACCACATAAAATATAAATCAAATGTAACACAAGACAATAAAAAATTTTGTATATATAAATTAGAAATGAATTAAAACTGTTTATTTATCAGTATTAATATCAGAAAAATGAATTAAAGTTAAAGCTATTAAGTAGAGCAAAGGGAATTATATCCTAGTAATCAATTTTTTGTTAAGTATTAACATATAGAACACATGAATTTTTGTACTTCTTTTCAATGTCTACTATACAGAAAGCTAAAATTAATTTTTAAAAATGGTTGCCATATTAAGATAGATTTTATAATCTATAAACTTAGCACGAATTTTAATCATTAACTATTACAAATATCACAAATATGGAAATGTAAAATTGATTCAATAATTATTAATGATAAAATTTTACATGTCCTAGGGTAAGAGTTGTTAAAGTGTGCTTTCCATGCAAGCATGAAGAATTGAGTTTGATTCTTAATACGTAGTGAAAAGGCTTGGTGTAGCAGCACTTAGATTTCATTAGTTGAAGAAGTTGAGACAGGTAGATCCCGGGGCTAATGGCCCAGCCAGCATAATCTGTTCAACAGGACCCAGTCTCAGTGAGAGGCTTTGTCTCATAATGAAGATGGATGGTTCCTGAGGAACGACATGCAAAATTATTCTTTGCCTGTCATGGGTGCATTCATATGCACACCTGTGTGCATACACACATGTACTTTCACACACATAAACATGCAGATATACTCATATGCATACAAAGGCCATAAATACAAGTATATTAGGTGAACATTGAATTCTCATGTGTTTTACAAAGGTGGACTAGTAAAAACTTATTTTTCCAGAAGAATGGCAGAAAAGCAGTTATGACATGAATGTGTAGGAAGTGGATAGGGATGGCAGTGACTGGATTGAGACCTAAATCTTTACAAGACATAGTATGCTTTCTCCTCTTAACCACTCTTTCTTGGGTGTAACCTCAGTTCTCCTCTGATGAGCATATACACTGAGGTGGAAGTCACACTGATTTCAAAAACTCTTTGAGTCAGATAAAAAGATGACAAGATAATGAGGATTAAAGAGGTGGCAACCAAAGAAAGTGATGTTCAGGGGGGTATATGAGAAATAGACCAAATTTTCACAGTATCTCTAGAAAATAAAATCTGCAAACTTGTAGAATGGCTCACTCAGTACTACTTCTAGGTCTTGTGCAAGTTTGAGTTCATAAATTTATACGCAAAGCCACAAAAAAAGGCTGATTTGGTGGTATTTACCTATAATCCTAGACCTAAGAGGTAGAGATGGAAGAATCTAGCTAAATTAGCAGGGTTTCTCTTCAGTAAAGGGCACTATCTGCAACAATAAATAATGAAAATGATGATGATAATGATGATACAAAAATCAATTGTTCAAGGCATCTAACTTCAGCTTCTAGCCTTTAGATATAAACAGGTACATAAATATTTGTGTACACACTTGACCACTTATATATACATACACAAAGAAAAAATGCTTCCTAATAGTCAGGGTTCTCTAGAATAACAGAACTTACAGAATGAATAACTCTCTCTATTTAAAGAGGATTTATTGGAATAACATGGAGGCAGCAGTCCAGATAATCCAATAATGGCTGGTGTGAAAGGAAAGTCCAATAATCCAGTAGTTGCTCAGACCTAAAAGCTGGATGTCACATCTGTTCTTCATTAGATGCTGTAATCCAAAAATATGGTTGCTAATACCAGTGAAGGAACGGATATGCTAGCAGGACTAGGTCAAGCAGACAAAATGAAAAGCTTCCTTATCCCATATCCTTCTATAGGAAAATGTATGAACTGGATTAAACACGTGTCTTTCCACACCAAGACCAAATTAAAGGTCTGAGTCGTCCTGCCTCAAGTTCCAGATCAAAGGTATGTGTCTTCCTACCTCAAAGATGTTTGCTAGAAGAGGACCCAGCTGCTTGAAACCAAATGAAGAAACTCTCCGAGGTGTGCCCTATATTTCTAGATTATAGTTCAGTCCAGATGCATTTAAGTTGACAACCAAGAAATCCAACCCATCTGTATAATATGCTGATTAGTCAGATGTCTCACTAAAGAAAATGTCCAACATAAGTCATTTAGGAATATTACCTTTGACTGATGGTTTCTGTTTCAGCACTACCCAGTTGTTAAGACACTTTGCAGAAGTAACATGGAATGCTTGAAGCATCAAAGTTTTAGATTCACACAGGCTTCATTTCCAACATTGTTATTTATTGACTTCCATGGTTTACTTATAGGCTGGGTTGAGACCATTATGGTATGGGTATGAAGGAGCCAAAGCAGCTTAGATTATTGTGTGCTAGAAGGCAAATGACAAGGAGATGACTAGGGCAAGAAATTACTTACAAGGACAAGCCTCATGACCTACTTTCTTGCCTTATAGCCCACCTCCTACAGTTTGAGAACTTCCATTATAACACAGTTAGCTGTTGGCTAATCATTCAACAAACCTTTTGGAAAACACTTCATGTCTCCTTCACTACACAAATGTTGAATTCTAGCTACTTATGGCACTGTTTGAAGGATTTATGACTAAAATGTTGAAAACCCTAGGTTCTAAAACCAATTCACACCCCAATACCACTGTTGTTACAGTGTCACAACATTACAGAGCTCAGGCTTTATCTCACAAAGAATAAAGTCTATATGTTCTGTGCAAAGGTGAAAAAATAGATGGGAGAGATCAGACAAGCCAAATAAAAGGCGATAGAGTAGCAAGTACATATTCAGTTCTTTTTTAAAATCTAGACATATGTGTGAGTACCTGTGTATTTTTGTATGTGTGAGTATGTAGGTATGAGCAGGAGGAAGAGGAACAAAATGAGTGTCAGGAAGCAAGCAAGAGGAACACAAATAGAGAAAGACAAAGAGAATTAAGAAGGATTTTAGTCCCTTTTGTCAGTTTACAGATTATATGTTAACATTTTTTTTAATTTATAGGCAAGTACCTCCCCTTGACTGAATACTCTCTGCACTCCGTTCCTTTACACCTTAGGGTTTATTGCAGCTTATTTTCCAGGTTTCACCAACATCTTTCCACAGGGTCAGTTTCAAGATGCTGCATGCCCATTGAACCAGTATCATAAGAAATGTATTTATCCTAAGAAATGCATGTGTTCATTGTAACAACATGTAAACTGACAGGCACAGTCAAAGACAAAATTCTTTCTGAATTCTGGCTAAAATATTATTTTATGTGTGAGTGTGTGAGTGTGTGTGTGTGTGTGTGTGTGTGTGTGTGTGTGTGTGTTTGGGGGAGGTTTTAAAGCACTGTACACTGAAGCAACATAGAGTGCTGAAAGAGTCATAATTTTAGATTCAGATAGTCTTAGACTTCATTTCTAGCATAGTAATTTACTGACATTGTGATGCTAGCTTCTATTATTATTTCTACTGTACAATTTAATAATATATTAACTTCACAGGTATGCTAGGAAGCAAAAAAAAATAAGATAATGTCAAAATAGTAAACAAAGACTTTTATCAAGGGAAAAAGGAGGAAATTTCCTGGAAGGTAAAAATTTGCTTGAGAAACACAAGGAGCTGAAGATCATGAGGGGAGTGTATGGGGTGATTAACCTTCTGAAATTGTGACAGGTATTCACATGTATTCATATCTATTTTAGGTTATCTGTAGACCACCATTCACAGATTTCATGTATCTGGTAGGTCCTAAGAGGAGATAAAAATATGGATCAATTATAAATTCAAAATATACTTCAAGGGACTTAGGAAAAGCTCAGTAGGTAAAGTGTTTGTCATGAAAACTTGAGGACTTGGGGTAATTCCCCAGGACCCATATAAAAAGACCATGTGCTGGGAATGTGGGGACAGGTAGAATCCCTGAGGCTCCCTATCTAGTCAACTGAGCTTCCTTTGTGGACTACAGTCCAGTAAGAGACCCTCTCAAATTTCAGGGTGAACAGTGCCTCAGAAACAACATCTAAGATTGTCCTGTGTGCTACACATAAATGCACACACATTAGAAAATGCTACTGCACCAATATGCATCTACACACATAATCATTTACAAACATGCACAGAAAATCAAATAGACTCACAAAAAGGTTTATTTCACTGATTACAGAAATAAAATTCAAAGGAGAAAGTCTTACAGGTAATAGAATTACATAGAGATGGTCTATAAGTACTTTAATTTTATGACATGTCATGCTAGGCCTGAACTCAGCAACTCACTTCATACACAGAAATATGAATACACACTAATAATAAATCTGAAAAGAAATTGTGCTATTTTCACATGACTGACAACAGAGACGATTTTATTGTAAACACACATTTGTTTTGTTTATTTTGGGGGACGGGAAGAGTATGTACAAATATGCCACTGTAGTTTGTTCTTTGGTTCCTCATCACCATTGTTCACTCTCCCTCAAGTATTTTTTCTTGATGTTTCTCATTGTCACAAGTTTCATCGGCACATTGGTTGAGCTCCAGGCAATGAGAGACTGTAACAGAGTAAAAGGGGGCAATGATGCTAAGGCAGGACTCAGGCTATCCTCTGTGTCTCTCACACACAAGCACACTTGAACACAAACAAACATATACACATTGATGACTGTTATGAATATAAGTGTGTGTGTGTGTGTGTGTGAGAGAGAGAGAGAGAGAGAGAGAGAGAGAGAGAGAGAGAGAGAGAG
>NC_022013.1:16291190-16297160 GCF_000317375.1 Microtus ochrogaster | reverse complement strand
GAGAGAGAGAGAGAGAGAGAGAGAGAGAGAGAGAGAGAGAGAAAGGGGACCATGAAAGAGAAAGGTGAAAAAAAGAGACACTAAATAGGAAGGAAAAGAGGTCAGAAAGAGGGGGTTAAAGGATAATAATAGGGGAAGTATGGCAAAAGGATAAATAAGAATGAAATATAATAACATATACGTAATTCAATACCAACATGAAGAGCTCCAAAGGTGCCTTGGAGTAATATACTTGTGGGGCAACCCTGAGTATCTGAATTTGGATCCTCAGATCATAATGTAAAAGCTGGCAGGGAAAACACCAGTTTTAGCTCCAGCCTGGGAAGTAGAGACAGGGAGATTCTGTGGAGCTTACTGGTCTGTTAGTCTGGTTGAAGGTGTGAGGTGGAAAAGCAGCTGAGCAAGATGTGATATCAGTCTCTGGACACTGCAGTGATGCACACATACAAATAAAACACACATGCACACAAACACAGACACATGTATAGGAAAACATTGACAATGCACAGAGACATACAGACACACACACATGCAAACACTGACACACAAATTTAAAAATGCCATTGGAAAAATATTATTTTCCATGGTAATTTTCAAACACAAATTGTTATTTTGCCAACTTTACTTTCTGCACTGGAGAGGCTGAGGCATGTAGATCTCTGTGAGTTAAAGTCAAGTCTTAACTAGATAGCAAATTCCAGGCTAGTCAAGGACTACATAGTGAGCTCGTGTTTTATTAGTAATAATATAGTGATGATGATGGTGGTGGTAGTGGTAATACTAGTGGCTTCAGATCCTGATAGAGAATATGTGACAAAGAATTCCAAAAAACCCCACATACAATGTTGCCTCAAAGGACTGAGGTTTGACAGGAGATGAGACTAGAGGAGAGAAGAAAAGTCCGGGATGTCTTCTAGCTGTACCCCTTCCCCAGATGATGCCATCAACACAACCACACAGGCAGAGACCTTGACTTTGTTTGGTGGGAGAACCATCTGGAGAGAACACAGATGTTAAATATTTTCAGAGGTACATTGTTTCAAATTCCCTTCCTTGGAAAGAAAAGACACAATGACTGGACTGAGATAGACCCTGTTGCCCTGCTTATGTCTAAGTAAGAAGCAGACTTGCTGGTATTTCATGTATCTATCACTGACTATGAAATGATTCCTTCTGTGTCAGGTAGGGATACAGGATAATGTCTGGTGGGTCTGTTTTGGATTTTATTTCAGGCTCATTGAGAAACGTCCCAATCAGGTGAATTTTCCAATCTACTCGCTTCACAATCCCCTTCCTTTTTTATATTGGAAAGTTTTATTCTCACGAATTTATTTACATAATTTTCTTTACTTCCATTAGCTATGCACACATATAAATTAAAGAATTAGTTCTACACAGATTACCATAAAATCCACCTGACTCATTTTTCTCAACTGAATTCCTGCTTCCCCGAGCAAGACATTAATCATGATATCGTTTTAGTTGACTCTTCGGGGATTTGTTTCTAAGCATCATATTGATGTTTATTGTTCTTAATTTTCATTTATAATAGCCTCCTACTGTTTTCCCCATGAGCTGTGAGGATTTGAGTCTCAGACTTTCCGTGCTCTGCTTCTTCTCATCCCAGCATTCATTTTGCCGTTTTGCCAACTGAGCTATAGTAGTATCCTTTCTTACTGTGACACAATGCTTTGAAAACAAAAGGAACTTAATGGAATAATGGGGGAAGTGATTATGTTGGCTTATAGTTCTGAACGGATACCATTCATCACTACAGGGAACAATGGTGTTAGACAAAGAGGTCATGGAGACAGCAGGCATAAACCTACCAATCCCATCTATTTTCACCAGGAAATGGAGAAAACTATAAGTTGGGTAGGACTACAGATTCCTAAATCTCACTCCCAGTGACCCACATTCTCCAATAAGGCTTCATGTACTATTGGTTCCACAACTTTCTCAAACAGTACCATTAACTCAGAATAAGGGCTTTAAACATGTGAGTCTACTTTCTACATTTCACTTAACCCACAATAAGACCTAAGACACAAATAAATGGAAACCAAGTGTTAAATTTCTGATTACAGAAATTGCATCTTTTCAGTATTACAGAATTGAATGTACTCTGTTAGGTATCCTATCTTATATAATTTATTTGTCTTTGTTGGCATTTTGTGTTCTTGCTTTTTAGGGTTTTATCCGTCTAGTTCCCTCTAACACTGATTACTTTTCTGTGGGGTCATTATCCCATTAGTGTATCCAGTTGTATTCAGTATTATCCCATCTTCTTCACACCAGAAACTTCTTATCTATTTTGACAGGAATTATAAACCTTTGAGAACATCTATTTGTGAGTGCATGTGCTTGCATGTACATACATACAGGTGTGTGAAAATGCATGCATGAGTGTGCATCTAGAAGCCAGATAACCTTTTCTGTCATCTCTTTGGTGCATTTACCATTTTTTTTTGAGACAGGCTCTCTTTTTCATATGGAACATGCCAATCAAGTTAATCTGGCTGGTAGTGAGCCCAAGAGATCCCTCTGCCTCCACCTATCCAGAACTGGCACTGCAATCACACACCATTATAATCACTTTCCCCTGGGTTTTTGAGACCAGTTTCCAGACGTCAAGATTGGACAGCGAGAACTTAACAAACTAAGATGTCTTCCCAGGACATAAACTGGAAACCTTTTATAAATATATTGCTGCTATAATCTTATTTATTCAACCAACAGAAATTAAATTAAATTAAATTAAAAGCAAGTTCTGTCAACTGAAAACTCCAGAAGCCACATTCACCAAATATTTGTTTTATTTAGCCTAATTATTGATGTGGGAATACTATCTCCTTGCTATTAATATTTTTATTGCCATTAGTTAATAAAGAAGATTCTTTTACCTACTGCAAGGCAGAATATAGCAAAAACAAATTCCAAGAAGAAATATTTGGAGTCAGGCAGACACCATGTAGTTGCTTAAGGAGAAAGACACCGGACGCTTACCGGTAAGTCATAGCGTTATGGAGACACACAGATTAATACATATCGGTTAGTTTAAGATATACAAGGTTGCTAGTAACATGTCTAAGCTATTGGCCAAGCAATGTAAATAATATAGTTTTTGTGTGATTATTTGGGTTTGTGTGGCTGGAAAAAATGAAAGTGCAGTCTCTTTTTACAAGTAATCTAAAATATCATCATACCATTGTAGTCAACAGTAAAGTTATTAATTAGATATATCTTTACATTCAGTAGCTTGTGAAGTCTGCAGCATATTTTACATTGAAAGGAATGATCAGAAAATACATGGGCAAGGTTGACCTGCTGCCTAGATTTCTGTCTAAAACCAGCCACTGGCATTTGCATTTAGTCTGGTACTTGCTTTCTGTGATATGAAGTCCAAAATATTTCCTCTCCATTAGCAGAGAATGTTTACTAAACCTGACTTAGACCACACATTTATTCACACGATTGACATTTCATATACTCCCGGTTGACTTGGTGTCAGCCTGCTTGCTGTGTTAAGCATCTCTTTTCCAGGAGTTTGGGGAAAATTTTTATGTCTCTCTTGACATGCAGCCCTGCACTCTATTTCTCTCTTTCTGTTTTGCTTTCCTCTTATCTTAATGGAGGAGAAGCAGTCTCTGGCATATTTTCAAGAATATTTTTACTGCATGGACAGTAAGATGTTATACATATCATTCTGTGTTCAAAAATACACTAGACAGCTATGGAATCCCAGATGAAAGAGTCCTACTCCAAGCATATGTGTGTATTATATTACCAGAACAAGATCCATACAGGATTGTGTATAACAATGCTAGATGATGGGGCTGGTGAGGATCTCCACCCCACAAAGGAAATCCTATTTCCCCCAATCCAAGAAGCATTCCCAGATATTTGAAGTGTCCTTCAATGGCCCCAGGTGATATTTTTAAGATACAGTTATTATTATGAAATAATTAGGAATTGCTTTGTTCGAACAAAATCACCACATTGTGAACAGTGACTTATGGAACAGAAATTTCTTCTGAGCATTCTAAAGTCTGACAAATACAAAATCAAGGAAGCTCAACACCCTGTTTGCTGTGAGCCCTCTCCTCAAGACACCTGCCTGCCTATGGAAGGAAAGGCAACAGCAGGTTTCTGAGAGGCTACCAAGCCAGCAATGCCATAGAAACAAGAGCAGTCCATGTGTTACAAACAAGCTGATGAGTAGTTATAGAAATAAGACCAGTCCATGTTATTCCTAGGAGCCTGTGTGAATGTGATAGAGACAGGAGCAGTCAACATGCTACACATGGGTTATTAATATGCTTTCTCCTCCCTTACTTCAACTCCCTCTAGTTCAGAGGCGTCCCTCCCACCAGTCACTCATTTTCCACATAAAACATTTCTATTTCCTTTGGGTTCTCTCTCATTGCTTCCTGTTCTTTTGCTCCGTGACCACTTTCTCTCTCTCTTTCTGCTTCTTTCATGGTTAGGACTTGACTGCCATATTTAGTATATATTCATTTACACATATAATATGCATATTGACACATTACATTTTATTATATATTGTATGTATATATAATGAATTTTTATTTTTTGGTTTTTCAAGTCAGGGTTTCTCTGTGGCTTTGGAGCCTATCCTGGAACTAGCTCTGTAGACCAGGCTGTATATAATGAATTTTTACACACACATGCAACTATATAATAGAATACATAATATATATGTATCTGAGTATATATGCATGCATTTGTATGTATATATATATGTATGTATGTATGTATGTATGTATGTATATGTTTAATATGAAAACCTTACCCTCATGCCAGCAATTTAAATATCTGGAGCTAAAACCTGGGTAGGACACTAAGTTGTTCCAAGGAGTCCATCCTCTCCTAACTGAACCAAGCTGCTGATTTGACTCTTCTAAGATATGAATCATTTGTTTCTGCTCTCTTCTGACACCCACCCTATAAGATTACAAACTTGTGAGTGCTTCTTCAGCCACTTCTTCCCTCTATCTGCTATGCTTCTCCACTGAATCAGGGCATCTCTCAGTATCTCTGGAGCCTGGAAACTGCTATGTTCTCTCAGACACCTGTGGCATTGAACGGACTTTCCGGGACTCAAACATGTTCTCTTCAGAGCCATCTGCATTTTCTCTATTGGCTTCTGGTGCCTACTACATTTACAAAATTCCCAGTGGTGTTTCCCACATTTTCTTAACTTAATGAGTATCCAGTCCATGGAAAGAACTTCTATCCTTTGTAATTTGGAACATTTCTCATTGAAAGGTTTCTCAGTCCACATGGGGACACTTTGGATTGAAAGTCTTGTCACCAGAACAGTTCCCGTTCTCTATCCCATCCTTGCTCTCCCTCCTTATATGTTCTTAGCTTCCCGGTGCTTTCTCTGTCTCTCTTGATATTTCCCTACTCTCTCCTGGGTGGCTCTTTGTTTGCTCTGTCTAGCAACTTGTCTCTCCCCTGGGAGCTGACTGCTCTTTCTCTAGTCTTCTGTTGGCTCACTAGAGCCCGCTGTTTATATCAGGCAACTTTTCTATGTCTTCTTGGACTTCTTAGATTTTGAAAACCTCCTTCTGACAGTTTCTCTTTTGGACTTTTATCCCTAAGCCTCTCTCTTCTCTTCACTGTGCTTCTACAGGATGCTTCCTGTTCTTGCTCTATCCACGAGCTGGCGCCTGCGCTAAGCATGACTTCTTCCCATTCAGAACCCTCCTCTACTGCTGTTTTTCATTTACTTTTCTCCTCAGACTCAGGGATTCTGTTGACCCTAGTAATGCTACTTCATACAGCTTGGCCTCAGCACAGCTCAATGGCTAAAGCTGACACACTCACATTATTTATCACGTTTAATGTTTTTTTTAATTTATTTATTTATTAAGGATTTCTGCCTCCTCCCCGCCACCGCCTCCCATTTCCCTCCCCCTCCCCCGATCAAGTCCCTCTCCCTCA
>NC_022013.1:16277859-16290310 GCF_000317375.1 Microtus ochrogaster | reverse complement strand
AGAGAGAGAGAGAGAGAGAGGAAAAAGAAGAAGAGAAAGAAAGAGGGGAGAAGTGGGAACACACGTGCTCCAGGAAAAGAGGAGAGCAAGAAAGAGACCAAGATGGCTATGGAAGGTCAGAGGTAGTAGAAGTGGGAGTGGTTTGTCTCGTAAAGAGACAGAAAACCATAACAATCACAGATTGTAAGGATTGCTGCCACTTCACAAACATATGATTCCAAAGTCTCCTATGTCTGAACTTTCTCTGCTCCCCATTCTCAAAAATCTCTTCTCTGAGCCTTTTTTGATCCCTGCTATAGTGTCTCCATCTGACCACTAGACTAAATCTTCTAGAAATTCAAATATCTTTTGGGTATGGACAACATAAAAAATTGTTTTGTGGTACTCTTCTCAATAAAAGAGTGGCTCTGGAGTTGAGTAATGGACATTCCTCTCCAAGCTTGTTGGTTAAAAACCTTCATCCAAAATCTCTGCCATGTGGCCACCTGACCCTGCGACAAGTTTAAGGAGAACAAAGCAAAACACCACAGGAAAAGACACTATTGCTTTAAACCGTTAATGAGTAAGCCATTCCCCAAAGCAATTGCTGCAGCTTTTCTCATGGTCTTCTTCTTAGTTTATTTAACTCTCTAAATACTCCCAATTATTTTGCTGTAAAATTTTTGTGAAATTATGAGCTTTATCTCAAGATTTATAAGACTCTTTATCTTAGGATTTGTAAGTTCAGTGGGCATTGTTGTAAAATCTATAGCAAAAAGTTAGCTTTTTTTGTGCCAAAAATGTTGATAGTAAGAATCTGTTCTTATATAATCTTATTATGCTACAGCATAATTGTTGTATGAAGATTTGTTATATAATACTGTATGTGCAATTTGGACTTAATTAATTTAAAAAAAAGACTTACTACTCACATGGTTGATGGATGAACTGTGTTTGATTAAGGTTTATAAATTCCTAAGGTTATAAAGGTCTACTCATGCTAATAGAAACTTATTTAGATATGTATGTCTAACTACTTATGTCTAGCTAACTCTTTTCAACACTGGGTTTCAAGAAATGAACACAGTGTGTTTGATAAATAAGGCTTATAAATGCCTAAGGTATGCTAGTTCACGCTAGCAGAAACTGACTTGAAGCTGTTTATCTAGCCTCTTTTTCTTCACTAGTATTATTATGCTTTAGCTGTCTGGATAAACTGTATCATACAAAAACCACGATAATCTGTAAAGGTACACTGTGTAAAGATCAAGAAACGAAGGCCCATTGTTTCCCCCATGGACTGTATTTATGGTTTATTTGGGACAAATTATAATTGTTCCTAGTAATAAGAATTTGGAGTCAGATATTAGGGGGATGAAAGCGGAAATATCAGAGAAGCAGAGCAGCCAGGAACTAATTTATACCTCTATAAAATCCTCAGACTGAATAGGGTATCCTGTCTCTACAAGTACTCAGATTGAATGCTTTGAGCTCCTGTCTCCTTCCACATTATATTCCCCTCTCTGCTCAGTCATACCCCTTCCTCTTTCCACTCCCTAGTGTTGGGAGTAAAGGTGTGTGATTCCTGAGTACTGGGTTTAAAGGTGTGACCTACCACTGCCTGACTCTGTTTCTCTTTTAGACTGGTTCTAGACTAGTATAGACCACAAGGACTTGAACTCACAGAGATCCATTTGCCTCTGCCTTCAAATGCTGGGTTTAAGAGTGTTTGCCACCACCGCCTCACATCTATGGCTACTTAGTGGCTCGCTCCACACTCTGATCCTCAAGAAAACTTTGTTATAGAAGAAACAATATATCACCACATTTCCCTATATTTGTCTAAAATAAAAAAGAAGGTTATAACTAATATAAGAAAAACTATATACAGTAAGTATAATAACTATATATAATTTACAGAGGCATTAAATATATCAACCATGTCTAGTTTATTCGCACTTGACAAATTATCCAAAGTTTTGTACCTAATTCACTTTTTGTCCTAACTTGCATTACCAACAAAAATTATCATTTGATGTGTTTCAGTCTTATATACTTTGCATTTCTTTAGTGAATTATCTTTTCTGAGTTTGGTAAAAAGGAAAACTATAACTAAAACTATAAAGTTTTCATCTCCTTCAGAGCCCCAAGAAGGAAATAATATTTCCTTAATAAGCAGAAAGTACAAACAAGTAGCTTGCAAAAAATGTGAGAAATGACAGAAACAGCTAGATGCCTGGATGAATTTCCAAGTTCCTTTGCAATATTGATCCATCTTTAGCTTACAGGCCAAGCATATCTGACAGACATTTTGTGAAGCAGGATATTTTGAAGGGCTTTCCTACCTTGTCTTGGAGCTCAGCATTCACTTTCTTTTTCTTTTTTTTTAGAGTAAAGTTAGACATTTAATAGGTGGATTATGGAGGGGAAAGAAAAGGGGGAGAGAGAAGGGGAGAGGGAGATGGAGAGACATAGATAGACAGAGAGAGAGAAAGAGGGAGAGAGGGATAAAGTTGGCAGGCTCTCTGAGAGAGGGAGCAGAAACCAGCATTCACTTTCTTTTTTTATGTCATGCTTAATTTCTTTTTTTTATTATTTATTTTTTCCATTTATTTATTTATTAAAGATTTCTGTCTCTTCCCCACCACCACCTTCCATTTCCCTCCCCTCCCCCAGTCCAGTCCCCCTCCCTCTTCAGCCCAAAGAGCAGGGAACCCTGACAGCATTCACTTTCTTATGTGTCTTATTTATCCAGTTTGGACAGCATACTGTCATTAGTCAAGGCAATGACACTATCTTATCCAGTGGCTAATATTTGACAGAAAAAAATTAATGCCATATAGGTTTCTTCAATTCCCATCATTTTCTCTGAAGTAGATTAGTGCTACCAGGAACAGATATGTGTCATGGTCATAAAAAGAACTTGCATTATTAAAACATCTTAAATGCCATTTTCTCTAGATTTTTAAAGTGTTTGAAGATGACCTGTCTATCTACAATATATTTCTGTTTGACCTCGAATACACACCTAATATGACTCTTCTTTTGGGACACCTTTTTTTCTGAATAATTTTTCTTTTGTCTTCAGATGTCTTATTTGTCCAATGATCTTCATATTCCATAGTTGGATTCCTTTATTCTCCTGAAAAGACAAGAAAAGAAAACTGTCTCCCTGTCCCAACTCTAACTTATGAGATGTTACCATTTGACAAGTTATATCTGATCAAATGCAAAGTATTTGCTAGTCCTAGTTAATTTAATTTGTTAATTTAAATTAGTTAAGTTAATTTAAATTGAATGACCATGATCATTGATTAACTCTCATCTCTTTTAATTGAGAGATTTCTCTTGCTTAAATCAAATCTTATCAATTTTGATGGTATGTCTAGCTTTTCTTCTTCTGTGGAAACAAAAGAAAACCCCCTCCCCAACATAATGCATGCCCTGGTTTTCATTCTGAGACCAACACTCCTTTAAAATACACTAGCTGATTTAATTCTGTAGTTTTTTTTTTATATTATACAATGCCCCTCTGCTGCTGTCATTCTTTTCTCACTAGCGTTTAGAAAAGTCAAAGGTAATAAAGCAAAATGCAGCTTATTAACGCTTTCTTTTTATTTAACATATTCTTAAGAGGTCAATTTGATCTTTTTGTAACTGCTTGCCTTGTAGAATTGTGTAATATGCATGTAGTATACCTTATATTGTCATAAACAAAAAAAATGTTTCTTTTTCTTAGAGACACATGCTAAAACATTTTCAGTCTTAGTTTGTATAAGTATACCTGTAATGGCCATAACTTCTAGAAAAAGTGTGATTACCAAATCTGTCTTTAAAAAATATAAAGCAGTTGCCCACTGAAAGCCTGAATATGCATTGGTCATGTGGTGTATATATTTTAATTTTCCAGATTCTACAGAATGGAACATATCCATTTGCCAGATTTCATTCTTTTCAGTACCCTTTGGGTTACTTCCTGCAGGTAGCAGGATTTATTTGTATAAAGAACAAGTAAGACATTTCCTGATAATTTCTTTTGCATATTGCTAAATGATAGAAAATTCTGTTTTTAAATCCTTTGCTACTGGAATGATGTTTTTCATGAAATTTTGAGGCATCCAGCACATTTCCTATCAATAGCTGTAATTTCTGAATTACCTTGTGCTAGAGAACCTGACAGACCCATATGGGATCAGATATGTGTTATGTTTATAGGATGATGCTTATTCCTGATATCTATGATCTGTTTTAATAAACATTTCTAAGGTCTGTATCTTGCCATTCATATCAACAAACTTTTTCAGAGATAACCAAGAATTATCAAATTGACAATAAAGATTATCAAAATAATAATTAACATGACAATCCCATATGATTATACCTTTATTTACTTGATTTAATTGTTTCAATTTTAAATCACAGATTGCATAATTATACCAAACCCAGCTCTCTGCAATATAATATTGTTTCCCATTTTCCAACATGGGAAATGTCTCTTTAAATTAAACTCCCTTTAAGAATTCCCACTTGTCTCACCAAAACTGCTGTCCATGACAATGAAGATGTGAGACTGACTGCTGCTGTATGGAACAGTAGAAGCCTGAAAGGGGTTTCAAGGAAGCTGCCTCATTTGGCAGAAGGGAGTCCAGCGAAGCCCAGAACCCACTGAGAGAAAAGAAAACAAAACCTAGCCAGTGGGGCAATGACTCTAGTCATGTGTTGCCACAGCCTGTGACAATGGCTGCAGAGTCACAGGCAAACAGCTTTTTCATGAATTCTTGCCCTAAAGTTAAATGTCAGATGTAGCATTAATTCTAATTATTCTTAATAATAAAAACCCAGAATTAGGGGGTGGAAGATGAAAGATCAGAGCAGAGCAACCAGTCACTAGTTCTTACCTTTACAAAATCCTTAGAGTCAATGGGGTATCCACTCTCTATAAGTCCTCAGACTGAATGGTTGAGGTCCTATCTCCTTCCACTTTATATTCCTTTTTCTACCTACTTTTATCCCTTCCTGTCACTACTTCCCTAGTACTGGGATTAAACGCACATGACCAAAGTACTGGGATTAAAAGAGTGAGTCACCACAGCCAGGTTGTTTCTCACTGAAACTGGATACATTTAGTTTAGCACAGGATTGCACGGAACTCACTGAGATCCACCTGTCTCTGCCTCCTGAGTACTGGGATTAAAGTTTTGTGCCACCACTGTTTGACCTATAGGATTAACTAGTGACTTGCTCCACCCCCTGATCCTCAGGCAAGGTTTATTTGTTATAGCACAAACAAAATATCACCACATTTAATGTTATTTTGTGTTACATTTATGGTAAAGAATCTTCAATTCCAAATTTTGAGGATCAAACTTAACCAAACTAAAACAATAAAATCTTAGTGTTTTTAAAGCTAATAGTTTTACATAATTAAAGATAACTATAATTATATCATATATCGAGATAATAATAGCCATTATTATCATAAGTATGTATAAAATGGCAAAATGAAAATTATTATTATTTATAATTAACATATGCTGATAAAATACCAGTATCTAAAGAGTTACCATCATGTCCTTTGGTGTTTTGGGCTACTGATGAGTATGAGGGTACTTCCTTCATTTTTGAACCTTTGTATAAGACAATGTGTGTACTACTATCAGCAACATAGATGCTTTTGATTAGTGTTTAACATGTTTGATTTCATTTATATATCTCTATTTAAATGCACTTTCAGTCTTACTCTTTGATTATAGCACTTACTCTTCCATATTTTACCATTATTCTCATGTGTTCTTACAACTTCTTGTTTCCTTCAATGCATCCCAAGTTGCTTCTTTGCTTTTAATTTTCCATTGTGAATATTATATGAACAACTTTTGCCAATTTGCACATGTCTAGACTTCTTGAGGTTTTCAATCATCTTTATACCATCTTGCTGTGCTTTTTTTTTTTTTGAGACTGTCTTTCACTATGACAATGCACTGTGCTGACTTCCATGTTTGGCAATCCTTGTACTTGTAGCCTCTCAAGTGCTATGATTACAGATCTGAACCAAAACTCCAACTTAAGGGGCTTTGCTCTTTTTTAAAAATGCTGTTTATTGATAATTATAGACAAAATTTTAGTACAGTTTTGGGAAACTTGGATACAGATTATATCAATTCCACAGGACAACCTACCAAATATTTACTGAACTTCTGACTTATAATGTTAAAAGTAGAATAATATATGACTTAGACATTTGTTGTGGGGGTTTGACATTATATCGTCATCATGAGTTCTTATCACCTGAAAGTTGCATAGAAATCAGACAGCTGTGTCCTGCTTCTTAAGGTCAAGGTATGGTAGAAGCCACGCTGATAATGGTATGAAAGGAATAGGGGATGAAGAGAGGGATAGAAGAGCAAGACATCATCTGTGAAGGACATGAGTTCAGATTCCCAGAAAGCATATGAATAGCCTGGTGTGGCAATTCAATCCTGCAACTAAGTGTTACGAAGAGAGAAAAGACAGGCTTGCCTGAAAATCTGCATGCAATATCCAGGATCCACATGGTGGAAGAAGAAACTGAATTCTGTAAATTGTGCCCTGACTTTCACAAGTGTGATGTGATTGGTGCATTCCCTTTTGGCAATGCATATAAGACAAATAAATGTAAAATCTATGATAAAAAGTTCCAAGCTCAACCAAGCACATCGCTGTGTTATCCCAGCCATTAGAAAGCTGAGGCAGAAAGATCATGGGCTTGACAAACACATTGCGACCTCGATTTCAACACAAAATGTTTCTTTCTCATTTCAAAAGCTTAGCAAAAGTTAACTACTGATATTAATTGAGAAAACATGTATTGACAAAAAGGACCATTATTTCTATTTTATTTAGCATGTGTATCTGCAAATATTTAAAACAGAGATTAGTAATACAATCAAACAATACATTTATGGTATAGATAATACTTGTTATGTGCCTAAATTCAAAATGGATTTTAGAAGTTTTCATCTCACTGGGACTTGGTTATCTATGCATCTAATGACTGGGTGCATAAGAGCTTTTGTTAATCATGGTGCTTATAAATCAGTATTTAAAAATATTTTGATCTCTAGTATCATTCTGAAATATATGATTGAAGCTACTGACCTTTTCCTACCCACAAAAATGTCTACACTTTTCTACAAAAGTTAGGTATTTTGTATTTTCATTAAGATGGGTAAAATAACATGATAGAACTTGGAAAAAGTGACAGCACTTGCAAGTAGTTCAAGGTACATGAAACTGAACAAAGCTTCAGCCACTTCTTTGCTTTGATGGAAGCCCATAGATGGAACAGTCAATAAAGTAAATGAACATCTATTTCCAAGTCCTAAAATCTAGGAAACAAGGTGTGTTAAATGCAGTTTCTATTGCTATAATAAAACACAATTTCTAAAAGCATCTTGAGAAGGAAAGTATTTATTTTACTTACACTTCTGCATTACAGCTTATTCCCCAAAGGTTGTTAGGGCAGAAACCTGGAGGCAGAAGACAATTTAGAGGCCATGGAATGGTTCTGCTTACTACCTTGCTCCCCACAGCCAGTTTTCTTATAGCACTCAGGATAACCACACAGAGATGGCATGCCAAGATTGTGCTTGGCTCTCTCACATCAATAATCATCAATCAATAAAATAGCCCACATCTAACTTATTATGGATATTCTCTCCATTAGGATTCCCTTTGCTAAAATAACTTTACCATGAGTCAAATTGACACAAAAAACTAGGCATCACACTAGAGATATTACATCCATGCCACCCAGTTAAGAATTTTCTGCTTTATTACATAGACTGAGAAGCATCATGATTGACAATAGTGAGGAAGTGTGCTGGTCCTGATTTTAGTCTCTTCCTCTTCCCTAACACCTCTGATGTGTTCATGGGGTCTATATCTGACCTATTCATGCAATGACCATCACTACACTGAGGCCCCAGTTACAAACTCCATGCAAATATATTTAGTGTTTAAGTTTCTAATGACAGAACCTTTGGGGGCACTATCAAATTTGAACAGGTTGAGGGGCTGGAAAAGATTGAAATGTTTACTAGTTCAGATTACATTAGGAGGTGTTAAGTCCCAATTCATGGTCCAAATATAAATTTATAGACTATTTTCCGACAAGGTTTATTGAATTTTAGCTGTTTCCACCCATTTCCATGCTCTCCTTACTTCTTTGGTGATACTACAGTAATGTCTACTAGATCTATAATGGCCATAATATCTATGACACCGGTGCTAACAAGTCTAAAGATACATTTGCCATCATTTTGCAAAAATTCATGGAAGGAAGATTAAGGAAAGATAGAGGAAGAATCTAAAAATGAAGAGACCAAATGAAACAAGGAAGGGAGGGAGGGAGGGAGGGAGGGAGGGAGGGATATAGGCAAGAGCAGTATATAAAGTGGTGATAAAAATGGAGTAATAGAGAGAGAGAAAAAGGGAAAAATAAAGAAAGGAGTGAATGGCAGCTTGTGGTAGTACACACTGGTAGGATTTGTTGGGTATGCTGGAGGCAGGAAGATCACGATTTTGAGGCCAACCTTAAAAAAAATAACTGGGCACTGGTGATGCATACCTTTAATCCCAACACTTGGGAGTCAGAAAAAGGCAGATGTCTGTGAGTTTGAGGCCAGCCTGGTCTACAGAACAAGTGCTAAGACAGGCTCCAAAGCTACACATAGAAACCCTGTGTTAAAATCAAAATCAAAAAGGGAAGGAATAAGTAAAAGAAAGAAGAATAAAGGGAGGGAAGGTGAGAGGGCTGGAAGGAGGAAGGAAGAATTGGAGGGAAGAAGGGGTGGAGGAAGGCAGAGAGGGAAGTGCTAAGAACAAGGAAAGTAAGAAGGGAAGGGTTGAAAAGAGGAATAAATGGAGGTAATGAGGGAAGGAAAGAAAATGAAGGAGGGTAGAGATGGGAAAGAATTCAGTTATATGTATTAAAGAGGGGAACTATTAATCTCAGCATTTGGGAGGCAGAGGCAGGTGGATCTCTGTGAGTTTGAGGCCAGCCTGGTCTACAAGAGCTAGTTCCAGGACAGGCTACAAAGCTACAGATAAACCCTGTCTCAAAAAACAAAAGCAAAAACAAAAAAGAGGGGGAAATAACATTATTTGCGTATCATTCAGTGTTGATTTTAGAAAATACTAAAAATATATCTCAAAGCAGGAAAAAGTTAAAATAAATGAAGTCTGTCATGGTTTCAAGATGCATTATCATTATATTAAAGAGTAGAATAAGTTGTATTTCCATATAGAATCTGAGAGTCATATGGAATTAAATTAAGCAGAATGGATATGATATGTTCCTTAAAGAATAAAACACATGCAAATAAATGTAGTAAAGAGATGTAGAATTTGCACACTGGAAATTATAAGAAATAGGAAAATAAATTTGAAATGGACATAGGGATATAGTTTAACAAGCAAAGTATAGACGGCACATGCAGGAGAACTGGAGTTCTATTTCCAACACCTAAATATCCAGCAGACATAACATGCTTTTGTAACAATAGCACTTGGAAGGAAGAGACTGGAGATTCACAGAGCATGCTGGTTGGCTAGAAAAACCCAGTTGTTGAGCTCTGTGTTAGTGAAAGACCCTGCCTCAATGAATAAGGTAGACAGTGAATGAGGAGGATATAGGACATCAACTTTGAGTTTCCATATTCATATGCACATATAAAAAACACTCACAAACATCCCAAACATGCTTGCACACACACACACACAAAAAAAAACAGACACACACAAAAATAAATTTGTAATAATAACTAATTAAATATAACATAATAGTATTTTCAAATTCATAATTCAATGCAAATCAATTATAATCTTTGTGTTCATATAAAAACAATAAGTCTATATTTTATACAAATTGATAAGCTGATTTAAAGCATATAAGGCAAAGAAGAACAGGTCAGCTGTTAGCTGCAAGCTGGCACACCCACCACAGTTCACCTCTTAACACTTGGCTCCCTTTTCATCACCAAGGGAACAGCTTTGCAGTTCGACCTATACTCATCTTCCTTACAGGGTACGAGTTTGATATTCTTTATTTGAGACATCTTGAACAGACCTTCCACCTTTAGATGAGTGTAACCAAAAGTCTTGTTTATTTATTTTCTTCTCCATCTCCTGTTAACAAATAATGATGATATCAATACTTACCTTCCCACCTTTCTGCTCTTCATTCTTCCACCTTCAGAAATGCATCCAGCCAGGCTGTTTTATGTCCAATTTGTGTATCATGATGAGAAATGAGAGAATGTTTGGCAGAGATCATTAATTTTATAGCTTGTGTTTCAGAAACCAGTTCCTGGGGTATTTACATCCCTTTATACCAACGCCTAGAAAACAAGTGCATCCAAGTTATAAAACCCTAAGCAAAGTGTGTTTACCACTCCCTCTAAATATAATTCATGGCTCAGAACAGGTCTTTATGATACATGATAAAATATTTTCCTGGGGTTGAATTTGATGTTTGCGGAAATGGCAAGGAATGTCTTTGTATTCAAAGGCATTTATGCTCCTATAGGAAAGTACTTTTTGCTCTTGCAGAAGGCCGAAGTCCAGCTCCAGTGCTCACATCTGGTTGCTTATATTTATCTGTAACTCTAGTTCCAGGAGATCCAGTTACCAATCTGACCTCCACAGACACTTGCACTCACATGTACACACAGATATGCACACATACATGTATTTGAAATAAAATGAATGTCAAAAAACATGTATAAATAGAGGTTAAGTGCACAGTCAGAGACTTGTAATAGGCTTTAGTAGGATGCTTAGACCAGACTCTCCCTAGGAAAGATTATAATAAATTGTGACCAGAGAACTGTACCTGCTGAATTCCATCACAACCTTAATCTGAACCATAACAAAAATAACAAGATTAGCAACACACTCACAATAAAAACTAATATCTGAAAGTGAAGGTGATTTATAGAGAATACTTTATAGAGTTAATAATACATTTATGTATTAACTAAAAAATAATTACCTGACACCTGCTGTGAATCAGACACAGCATAAGAGAGGGGTCACAATTTTCAGTAAAAGGTTTGAGATAGACACTACACAATAAGGGAACTTACATGGTGCAGTAGAACCCAGGGAAATTGGCAAGTAAAATATAATTTTTGTTGCAATAAGTACTAAACATGTAATTGGCCTGAGTAAAGATCTCAGGAGTTTGAAGAAACATCTGGCTACATTAGACAATAAATGTATCAGTTGGTACTAAGAAAAAAAATATGAGGAACAAAAAAGGGTTTTTCCTTGAGAGCCAAATCACATGAATCCTTCAGTCAGGAAGCCAGTACCTTCAGGAGGATCCTGAATTGATTAGCATGTTCCATCATCATCAGGAGTCTCAGAAATGGCTACTTTATCAATTACCATGCAGCTCTTGCCTCTGTAAAGGAAACTTGAGAAAACTGCTTCAGTTGCATATGTAACTTCCAAGTTAAGTTTGAAAACCAAATATCTACATAAGGACCTTGGCTTTCCCAGAAAGCAGGAAGGTTGTACCCACAAGGCAGAACCTCATTTCTAGATTCTGAGGCCAACTCTGTCCTCAAGGGAGAGTTTATCAGATAGAGGAGGTAATAGGCAAAAAATGGTGGAAAGTAAATAAATAGAGTGAACCCTGAGCTCAATGGATAAAGGATGATACTACCTCCCAAAGCATGCTCCCACCATCATCTGATTCCTTTGTCTTTCCTTAGCTCAAAATGAAAAAAAAAAAAACTAGAATTTTATTACTAATGGAGACCTTTTGTATTTGAAGTTTTACAATTACAAATAAAAAAAAATAATGATCAGGAATCCAGTATAGTGTTTAGAAGTTAGAAAAATTGAGAAAATGGGAATAGAACATTTTAAGTCTAACTAGAAACTTAGGCTGTCTTCATTTGATGAATAAAAAACTGGCGGTGAACAGAGATGGGGCATAGCAATGAAAAAGAGAATAAGACAACTGAGTTTACAATCGAATAATTCTGTTTGGACACATGAATAGTAGAACTGACTGAAGGTGAAACCACCAAAATCCCTATCCACACATTCACATCTATGGAAGTGGCACCACACTAAACTTAAGACACAGACTCTCATACCTGTGATGGAAAAAAGTCTAAAAAGATAGAAAACATTGTCACTACTGTGTCCATTCACACAATACACATTTTATTTCATCTCCTGCAGTACTGAAAAATGAAGCACATGGGGCTACAGAGATGGGCTCAGCAGTTAAAAGCGCTTGATGCTTCTGCAAAAGATACAGGTACAACTTAATGTGCTGGCTTTGTGGGAGCCTAGCCAGTTTGGATGTTCACCTTCCTAAATATAGACGGAGGGGGGGAGGACCTAGGACTTACCACAGGGCAGGGAACCCTGACTGCCCATTGGACTGGAGGAGAGGGAGGGGGAGAGGAGTGGG
>NC_022013.1:16256058-16277759 GCF_000317375.1 Microtus ochrogaster | reverse complement strand
GGGGAGGAAAATGGGAGGCTGGGAGGAGGTGGAAACTTGTTTTTTTTTCCTTTTCTCAATAAAAAAAAAAAACGAAAAAAAAAAAGATACAGGTACAGTTTTCAGCATCTATGGCAGGCAGCTCAAATCTGCCTGTAGCTCTAGTTCCACGACGTCTGGATGAAATCTTTTGTTCTCCAAGGGCACCTGCATACACGTGGTACACATATACAGTGGCAGCTACAAACATATACACAAATAATAAGGAAATAAATCTTTAAGAATGAGAACACCTTCCCAGTTGAGAGCATTTACAGATTAGTTATTAATGACCAAGCCACAGTGACCCACAGGATAAAAATCAATAAATTTTATAACTTCAGAGAACAGGGAAAAAGAGCCTCACAACTTGGAATGAATAAATATATAAAGTAAAGTAGCCATTCATTAATATATACATACTTCAATAATATTATACATGTGATATATAAATATGAATATAGACATATAGATATAGATAGGACTTGGCACTAAAAATGAATCAGGAAAGGGGGAAATGTGTTGCATCATTTAAGAGTGAAAGCAAAACTATGATCTTGAGCATGGGTTGGTTCCTCAAGCACTCTTCTATGAATTATTTTCTCATCTGTGATAAAATACCTAGTAGGTAAACTTAGGGAATGAAGGATTCATTTTTGCTCACAATTTCAGGACACCATCCATCATGTCTGAGAAGACAAAGAGGCAGAACCATGACCCAGCTGGTCACATTGCACCTGTAGTCAGGAAGCAGAGAGATGGATGCTGGTGCGTGGTGCACTTTTCCTTTTTCCTCAGCACAAAATCTCAGCCTGTGTGTAGCCACCATCCACTGTTAAGATTGTCCCTACTCAGCCCAAACATAAAGCTCCCTCTCAGACAAGCCCAGAGTTTGTCTGCTAGAAGATTCTAGATCTTGTCAAATTAATAGTCTATTAACCATCATAACTTACCCGTCATTGTTAGTCAGAGGGAGAAACTAGATACTTGTGTGTCAGCAGTATAAATGTATATAAAATGGACAGTATCTACACCAGAACAGTAAAACCAAGACAGTGTACCGCATTCATCTATTTCTGAAATATAAACACTGAGTTCCATACACAACATTTTTATAACATTAGTGCATTCAAAATATTAACAAGGAAAATCTTAAATTTGTATCTTTAAAGATAATTAACATATTGCTTCACAAAAAAAGAGGAGGAAAAAGGAAAAAGAAAATAGAGGAAGCAAGCTTACAGCTGTTATAAATTATTTGTTTGGCACTTTATGTTAGATATAAATCTCATGTGGTTCAGAGATGGTGAAAGGATGATGCCAAGGAAAGAAGCAAGTTTTGCCAGGTGCGTTGACACACACCTGCAATCTCAGCCACAAGGGAGCTAGTATAGGACCATTATTTACAATAGTTAATGGTTAGCTTATTTGTGGAACATAATGAGAATCTATCTTTTTCAGAAGTGAAATAGAGCTTGGGAAATGACGTAGTGGTTACAGTACTTGTTCATGCAAGCATGAGGAAAAAGTTAGGGCTTCAAATTCTTCAGTATACAAAGAAATGCCAGGTAGAGTGTGACTTTCCATCTGTCACTACAGCCTTAGGATCTGCAGACAGAGTATCCTGGTTAGTAAAACATGCTGGTTAGTAAAACATGTCACATCAGTGAACTCTGGTGTGACTGAGAGACCTTGCCTCAATAATTTAAAAGAATAATCAAAGACATGCGTATAAGTCATAGGAAAATCAATATCTCTCTCTCTCTCTCTCTCTCTCTCTCTCTCTCTCTCTCTCTCTCTCTCTCTCACACACACACACACACACACACACACACACAAACACATTCACAAATCCATAATACTAAAAAGTAAAATAATGATGATGATGATTTTGTTAGTAGAGCATGTATTTGCACAAGCAGGCTCCTAAATTCAATCCCCAATATGAAAATTATCAAATAAGGAGAAATAAATAAACAAAACATTCATAAACAGCAAGTTGCACTGATTAAGAAGTAAAAACCATACCCAACCTCAGAGAAAACTATTACTTTAGGATTGAGGGTGGTAGTAGGAGAAACTGGAGCATGATTTATGTAAGGAATACTGAGCAGATATAGGTTGCTGGGTAGAGTGCTTACCCAGTATGCACAGGTTCTTGGTCTCATTCTCTAGAAGGTAGTAAAGTAGGTGTGCTAATACATGTATGTAATGCCAGCTCTATATGGGTGGAGTTGTGAGGATTAGCAGTTCAGCGTCACCCTCAACCACACATCAGTGAACAGACAGGAATACTGGAGACAGTATTTCAAAGGGATATAGAGGAGAGACATGAGAAAGAAAGGGGGAGGTGCTCTATTCCATTTCCTTCTCTTCGTTTCTAATCCATGAGCTTCATACACTGAATGCAGAGTGTATCTTATGAAGCTTCGAGAAAATTTACTGCTCAGACTTTGTCTTACCAATGGTCCTCGTTTCCTTTAGGTTTCTGCCATAAACCACTCTGGCCAAAAACAATTAAAGGAGCAAAGGGTTTATTTGGCTTATACTTTCAAGTACCAGTATACAATTGAGGGATATTAAGGCAGGAAGCTAGAAGCAAGAACACCATGGAGGATCATTGCTTGATGACTTACTCTCAGGATCATGCTTAAATCATTACCTTTCTACACCCCAAGACCACTTGGCCAGGGACTGACACCACCCATAGTGATCTAGGCCCGCCTACCTTCATTAAGAACCCAGTCAATATCCTAAAAAACATACCCACAGACCTCAATTGAGGCTCACCTTTGGATGACACTAGGTAGTTTCAAGGTGATTTTTAAAAATTAGAAGAGAAACCAATCTTGTTGTTTTTTTTTTTCTGGGAATTCATTCTCACTAAAGTGCTGAAACTGTACCACACCCTTCTTTATGTTATCATTTAGAATTCCATCTGCTTTCTGTTCTACCATCTTCTGCTATCCTCTATGGATAGGAACCTTCTATCCCTGCAGACTTGCTCTCCTGTCAGTCCTGTCTAGAGAGGATGGGACAACCAAGTGTCACTGAGGATTAGTGTCAGGGACAGAGCTATATGGCCATAAGCAAGCTTTCTAAGGGATAAAGTGGAGGGCTGCAGAGCCTGCAGAACCTGTACATTCCTTTGCATCTTCATTAGCATGTGTCAGTTGAACATAATAATGAGTTTCATCGTGATATTTCATACAGTAATAGAATATATTTTCATCAGTTTCACTACTACTACCTCACAGACCTCTCCCCCCCCCACACACACACACTGGTCCTCTTTCTACTTTCATGTCATTTTTGTGTGTGGTCCATTGAATTTAATTAGGTTGACTTTCAGGAATATAAGCAACATAACCAGTGGCTGCAAAATTGAAGGAAGTGTCTCCCCCTCCACCAAGAACCATTTACCACCCACTGAAACTCCCAGAGGAGTGTGTATTATAGGCACTTTCCTTCCTTAATCAGAATCCTGACACCATTTTGTCTCCAGAGTGTTTTCTTGCCAAATTCTCAACTTTAGACCCAGAATCCTGTGATAAACCCCATGGGCTATGGTTGCCTAAATATGAATCCAAATTTTAAGAGATCCTCTATCACAGGACTAAAATATTTTAACCATCAATGCCTTGCTTTTGCCTTTTGAATATATGAATATTGCATTGAAGATGCCTCAGATTTAAGAGATATACAATGCAATGAAAAAATAAATGAAAAGCTTACAGCAGTCCCCAAAACATAAGGAATTCAACAGCATTTTCCCCCACCATTCATATCTGCTTTAATGTTATTTTCTGTCCCTTTGTTGCTATCACTCTTGTGTGAATGAACAAAGACAATTCCCCTGCATAACTCCATTCAGGTCACAATTTTTGGAAAGCAGTTTTGTTAATTTTATTATGCCAGTAACTATTGTTCACTTACCTGTTCACTTAGAATTTCGCCCTTTACATAGTTGATAAAATCTTGATTATATGAATATTGTTGTATGCAGAATGTATTCCGCCAAATTCTCATTGGAATTGGCATCCCCCTAATCTTCATCCCCCTGAAATGCTACAAACAACACATCTAAGAAAGAGCATTTGTCTGCGAACTGCCTGAGAGGCACCCACATCCTCCCAAGCTGACCTCACTATGTCTCTGCACTATAATTCTTCTACACAAATGAATGATCTACAGCATTTAAATGTCAAATCAGATACACTTTAAGACAAAATGTACTGATCCTGGTTCTGTATTCCATATGGCACAGAACATTCATATGCAAAGGGACTTAAAAGAAATGAACCAAAAGACCTCATTGATTTTAATTGTTTTTAATTTATAGCTTTACTTTTTATTGGGGGGGAATTATAAGTCAAATAGTAACTGGTGGAAATTGTTTCTTCCATTCTGCCATGCTACTAAGGTGTACAACTTAGAAGAAAATGCCACTATCTGCTTAGCCATTTTGTCAATGCTAAGCTGTTTTTTTTTTCCTACTGCTGTTGCTTTGTTTTGGTAATAGGATTTGGCAACTCATTTATTCATTAATGATAGTGATTAATGATCATTGTTTGAATATTTTTTTCTTTATTTCTTTCTATATTTTCGTTATTTAGTTGTTCAGTTGCTTGTTTTGCGGCATTGCCTAACTGCGTAGCCTTGGGTACCCTTGAATGCACCATGTAGACAAACTGGCCTCAAAGTCACAGTGAACTGCATGCCTGTGACTCTTGTATACTGAGATTGAAGGTCTATGTCATCATAATTGGTCTTAGACAATGTTTTTATAGAAGAAATGTAAATGACATTTTTCATGTGTGCTGGAAGAGTTTTTGTAGTACCACATCACAGCCATATAAACATAGACATATCCAGAGAGTCTTCAGAATACTTATGGTTATAAAGCCTGTAATTTTTCTATACACATTTTTTTACAGACTTGTAGGGTTCAGTTCTATGTGAAAATTATTTATGCACTTTATCATGATGATTTGGGTGATAAGATCTTGCAAGAGTCAGCTGCTCTTTGTTCTCACACTATAGGAATACAAACAAACAGCACAGATATATTGTATATCTCAGATTGAATTCATGAATTTTATTCTACTTAGAAATAAGATATATTTTCTTTCCTATTGTATACTGTATAAAATTGAACTCTTGTGATAAAATAGTAAATTATTCACAAATTTATAGGATTAGATGACATGATCACAGCATTGTTATACATCCCAGAGAGAATGACCTCACTGAATAAGTGACACTAATGCACTTCTCTCAATTGCTGTATCCATCATTTCTTAGCTCACATGATAATTTCAGCACTTCCTAATTCAAATCTTCACTTTATTTCCAAATTTAAAGCTTGAAATATGGAATAATCTTATGGAATTTACTAGTGATTTCTTTATTAAATATATGCATCCAGAAGCATTAATAATTTTATTATATCATCATTTTATATAGTTTTTTATTCTTTTAGAAGCTATTACAAGAGGAGAGTAAACAGTATGATCCCCTATGTCAATTACTTTTTTATAACCGATGTATAGAAAACATGTATTGAAAAAATAGTTGTAACAGAAAAGTAAGTAAAATTTTAGAAATTAAATCATTTTTGAAAACTGTAGTTAATTTTCTTTTCTTTCTTTCTTTTTTTCTTTCTTTCTATCTAGTTTTTGATTTTTTTCGAGACATGGTTTCTCTGGGTAGCAGTCATAGCTGTCCTGGAATTAGCTCTTGTAGGCCAGGCTGGTCTTGAACTCACAGAGATCTACCTCTTTCTGTCTCCTGAGTGCTGGGTTTAAAGATATGGTCCACCTCTTCCCAGTTATTTTGATTTTCTATGAGGCACATGTTATAGTACATGCATAGCTAGAGAGTAACATCAATCTAGAAGCATGCCTTGTTATTGTATGTTGTTATTATTATTATATCTATTTTTATGTTGCTAATGTGTTTGCGCATGGTGTGTGTGTGTGTGTTTGTGTGTGTGTGTGTGAGTGTGTGTGTGTGTGTGTGAGTGTGTGTGTGTGTGTGTGTGTGTGTGTGTGTGTTTGTGTTTGTCATGAAGAGATCAACGGACAGCTTTCTGGAGTTGATTCTCTCCTTCCACCAAGTGAACCGTGAGGATGGAACCCAGGCAGCCTGTAGTCACTGAGCTGTCTCATAGGTACTGCAAATCTTTTTTTTTAACTGAAAAGAAACTCTGGAAATCTATCATTTTGTCTACTAAAGAAGGAAAATAAGTACTCCTTCAGGGAGACAACTGAGTAGTCACTTTTTACAAGAAAATCTGCCTGTATGTAAGTACTTGTACTGGATAAATATTTAAGAGTTTAAAATATGTATTGAGAACCTGTAAGTAAGAGTTCCATGAGAGCTAGGTGTGGTGCTGCACACCCACAAACCCAGTACCCACTGAGATAAGAAGACTGTAAATTTAAATCTAGGGATGCAGGGAGAGAGAGGAAGAGAGAAGGGAGAGAGAGAGAGAGAGAGAGAGAGAGAGAGAGAGAGAGAGAGAGAGAGAGAGAGAATATCTTAGGGAACCAGTGAGTCCTTTAAGTCACTGTCATTGTGCCTCTTCTGCAGTTTATGCAAGAGGGAGATCATAAGACAGTGCACTGGTACATTTTCCTTCCAGTTGTGTAACTGACATCTGATTTTTTCCTTTACTTTCTATACTGTTGAAGTAAACCATTAGAAGTAATTTGGGGTCTTTTTTGGCATAGGATAATTTAAAAATTATTTTAGCTTTTAAGAATTCCATATAAGAATATTTACATCATTTACCCTCTTCCTCTCTTCCCTCCAACTCCTTGCATGTTCCCCCATTTTTTAAAATCATTGTCTCTAGGTCTTTATTACTGTTGCTCTCTCTCACACACATAATCTATAATTAGAACCTGTTAAGTTCATTAAATGCCTCAATATGTAAATGTATATAGGACTGATTCAAATGCTAGGAATTGGATAACCTATCAGGGGTCTTGGACTAGGGCTAGACAATATTTTTTCCTCTCTCATTATTGATCAACCTCTTCTAGGTCTCATCTTAAACTAGGAAAAGAGGTTGACTTGACCTTTGAAGTAATCTCACAAGTTGAGTACATAGAGATTCCCACAGGACAAGATGCTGGACAACTGCAATGGACAAAAATATTATCTCTGTGGAATTAATTTTGAATTCAGCATACTTGGGATTCCTGTCAGGATAGCAATTCCTGCTGACATCCAAAGAAAACCTCAAGAACTTTTGTAAAAACGCTCTGGTGTTTAAGGCAGAGACAAAGATTTTTTTTAAGCATGCCAGGTATTGCTTATGACTTTATTTTCTACTGCATATTTGTTGTACATTTTAGGTAGACCCATTAACAGAAAAGTATAAGAAGAATATATCTGCTTTGTGATTATAATTTATTTATAGAGAAGAAAACACATACCAGGGGCTGGAAAGATGATTCTGTTGGTAAACACCTGCTATGCAAACTGGAGTAAAAGAGTTTCATTGCCCTACAATCAAAGGAAAATCAGGGCATGGTAGTGCTCACCTGTAATTCTAGTCCTGGTGAGGCAGAGGGGATTACTGTGGCTTGCTGTCCAGATAACCTTGCCTAGTTGGTGAGCACCAGGTTCAAAAATGACCATTTATTAAAATATGAAAATTAAATAAAAAAGTGGTAATGAATTGTAATTTAAAAAAAATAATCTTTTACATGTTAGAATGGAGCATTTGTTGGATCTCACAGCCAGAGTTAATACTCTACCTTGAGGAGATTTAGAACTACTAGCCTGCTGTGTACCAACCCTACATGTTTAAACTGCATTTAAGAAAACAATGTAAGAACCAACCTTACTTGCTTTGAATTCTTCATGTAATAAACTTTTACAAACTAACTTGATTCATAACTGTAATCTTAAATTATGAACTTTTCCATATCCTGACACCAAAATACTGCATATGTGCTTACATGTGTGTTGTTATAAACTTTTGCTAGAATCAGAAAAGAGGTTAAAAGTGGTCTTCTACCAATTATCATCCATCATAAATGATCAAATCAGCATTTGGATATTGCTTGATACTATTTCTGTTATATAGGTCAGAATTTTTCAATTCAGATCAGTGACTTAATCTTTTCTAAAACTGTTAAATATTTCTGTAAAGCATTACTCATTTCTTTTCCATTTCGTTGTAAGGACATACATAGAAACAGGAACAGATTCCTGACAGACTAAGCGATTACTTAAATGAAAATACACTTGCACAAACAAACACAAATGAACATAGAGTGTGATTTCTTTAAAAATATGATACAAATAGAAGTTAAAGTACTACCATAGGAAAAAATGCTGTTTTTTCTATTAGTTTTGAATGCTAATTTTCTATTAGTTTAGAAACTATCAATTTAAGATGTGAACCTTGGTCTTATTTTTAAATATTTATGAATAAAGGGGAGAGTACCTGTGTATATGTAAACCATGAGGACCATAGGAAAATATTGACTATCATTTCTCAATTTTTTTTACCATGACACAGGGTTTGTCAAGGACCTGGAACACACCAATAGGTGAGGTGAGACTGACTGACCAGTGATGTCCAGGGTTCCACATGTCTCTGCCTCCTAAGAACTGGGATTACAAGTAAACATCATTACTCCTTTACTTTGTCTTCAGTGCTGTAGCTTGAAATCAAATTCTCATGCTTGTGTGGTGATAAATTTACTGGCTGAATTTCCACTCCAGCGATAGTTGTTTTGAATTTATTGAAAACATTTTACATTGTTAGATATGTGTGAAAGAGCATGTGCCACAGATCCACACACTTGTAGTTACTTGTAGTAGAGCTACTTAAAATTTGCCTTTTGTGTGTTTGTATCACTACAAATAATAAAAAAGGGACTAGATGAATACAGCTATGTTAAAGAATCAGCAGAGAGCTCTCAGGGCAGGAAGATGATGTCTTTCCTCTATAGACATTAGGACAGAGTGTTCTACTTTGTCTCACTTTGTGGAAGAGGGAGTGGAGCTGGAACAGAACCCAGCAATAAATAGAACAGTCCAAATGGAAGGACTCATCTGAAATAGACTTTCAAAAAAGGTGTGCAATATTTAAAAAATATTAGGAATATATAAAAAAGTTCCCAAGGTGGTCATAGATCCACCAAATTCCATTTGTTTGAGATATAGTAATTAAATTAAAGCATTCTCAGAACACATACAGCCGGAGTATCAAATAATAGGCACTTCGAATGGGAATGGAGAATAGCTTATCTGTCTCAAACTTCCAACTAGATGCATAAATTCTCAGTAAGTACTCTTGTAACATCTTACTTCTTGCTTCCAGTGATTGGAAATTCACTGACTCCCTAGGCAGTCTCTTCCAATTGAAGATAATTTGACTTTCAAAACATTTCTTCCATTAAATCTATATCTAAAGCCTAATAATTTCCACTTACCAGCCTTTGTTCTTTCTTTGATGACTGAGAGAATGGAAAAAGGCCCAACAATGCTAAAGTAGCACTATAGCTTAATATTTAATTAGAACAGCCACGAGGATCTAAGTTTTATAACAGCTCATTGAAAACTTTATTTTGTATTTTCCAAACCCTTCTTTCCACATGCTATCTACAGTGTGGTCATCACCTTCTTGGCCTTTCTCTGCCTCTCCTACTCCAATTGACCATGGTACATTTTAAAAGTTTTATTCAAAATTAATCTCTCCCTATTCCAAATGTAATGCAAAAATGATTTGTTATACTACCAATATCTGCAAATGAACCTAGAACTTACTCACTAAGGATAGATATCCCGGAACTCCTGAGATCTTGGAAAAGAGACTTAAGTGGTACTTGTTCCCAGAACTGCATAATTTCTGACTATTTTCCTCTTGGATCTTTTGGATTATTGAAAGACCTTGAACAAGCATTCTTGCTTAATAGTATTTAGACAAAACTGCAGTGTCCCAGTACACAGTTCCTTGGTACAAGGTAAACAATGATAACCATTGTGTTAGAGGATAAATGCTTATTTTTATGTCATTAGCCAAGTAAATGTAAATACTTGTAGTGGGGACAAAGAGACAGGAGAATACAAGTATGAATAAAGCCACATTATTTCTGACTAATTTGTCTGCTTCATCGGTGAAATTTAAGTAGACCATGAGTATTATGGAAAGAGGTTGGATGGACTGAGAAGTACAAAATCTCTGTCATTGATTGTTGAGATGTTTCTGTGTGTCTAGAAAGTAGGTGACATTCAGAGTAGGAGAGTCCGGTAGAAAGAAATTATCTGAAAAGTCTCTCAGGAATTTCACTGCTAGTCTGTTAGTATATACGATGGAATTGAACCTATGGGGAGGGGAGAAGAAGTTTTTAAAAATGAATGGAAGGGGACTTACATAAAGGTCAGGAAAGTCTCATTTCTATAAAAGATTAAAAATATTATAGAAAACCAATGATAAGATTCATGGTATAAGACTCATATGGGAAATTAATTTGAATAAGATCTGCAGTCAAAGGCTTTGGAGATATAGCCATAAGACAGAAAGTGAGAATTAAATGTGAGGGTAGAATTTCTAAATGAACAGAAAAAGATATAATGGTTGTACTACTAATGGTATGTGAATGGTGCTAATGTTCAAAGTGGTAACCATTACAAAGCAGCAGAACATTTTCTTAAAACAACATCAGTGTTCTAGTTGGTCAGAGTTGTCAAAATGACTGAATTAAGACATATTTGAGAATGCTAAGAACACCTTGCTGTTTGGCTTCTCTAGGCTTATGAACTATAGGCTTAATGTCCTTTGTTTATGGCTAGAGTTCACTAATGAGTGAGTATATATCATATTCAACTTTTTGGGTCTGGGTTATCTCACTTAGGATAGTGTATTCTAGTTCCATCCATTTACATGAAAAATTCAAGATGTCATTGTTTTTTTACCACTTAGTAGTACTCTAATGTGTATATTGCCACACTTTCTTTATCCATTCTTTCATTGAGAGGTATCTAGGTTGTTTCCAGGTTCTGGCTATTACAAATAATGCTGTTTGAACATAGTTGAACAAATGCTTTTGTAGTGTGATTGGGCATTACTTGGGTATATTCCCAAGAGTAGTATTGCTAGATCCTGAGGTAGATTGATTCCCAGTTTCCTGAGAAACTGCCACACTGATTTCCAAAGTGGTTGTACAAGTATGCATTCCCACCAACAATCCTTACTGCACATCCTCTCCAACATAGGCTATCATTGTTGTTTTTGATTTTAGCCATTCTGACAGGTGTACGATGGTATCTCAAAGTTGTTTTGATTTGCCTTCCCCTGATTGCTAAGGAGGTTGAACATGACCTTAAGTGTCTTCTGGCCATTTGAACTTCTTCTGTTGAGAATTCTCTGTTCAGTTCAGTACCACATTTTTTTAATTGGGTTAATTATAATTTTAATGTCTAGTTTCTTGAGTTCTTTATATATTTTGGAGATCAGACCTTTGTCTGATGCCGGGTTGGTGAAGATCTTCTCCCAGTCAGTAGGATGCCTTTTTGTCTTAGTGACAGTGTTCTTTGCATTACAAAAGCTTCTCAGTTTCAGGAGGTCCCATTTATTCAATGTTGCCCTTAATTTCTGTGCTGCTGGGGTTATACATAGGAAGCAATCTCCTGTGCCCATATGTTGTAGAGTACTTCCCACTTTCTCTTCTATCAGGTTGAGTCAGGTTGGATTTATATTGGGGTCTTTAATCCATTTGGATCTGAGTTTTGTGCAAGGTGATAGATATGGATCTATTTTCATTCTTCTACAGGTTGACATCCAGTTGTGGCAGCACCATTTGTTGAAGATTCTTTCTTTCTTCCATTGTATACTTTTAGTTCCTTTGTCAAAAATCAGGTGTTCATAGGTTTCTGGGTTGATATCTGGGCCTTCTATTCGATTCCATTGGTCGATGTCTCTGTTTTTATGCCAATACCAAGCTGTTTTCATTACTTTAGCTCTGTAATAGAGTTTAAAGTCAGGTATGGTAATGTCTCCTAAAGTTCCTTTATTGTATAGGATTGTTATAGCTATTCTAGGTTTTTATGTTTTCAAAATAAAGTTGATTATTTTTCTCTCAAAGTCTGTGAAGAATTTTGTTGGGATTTTTGTAACATGAAGGGGGGGCCTGCTTGTTGTGGTGGTTTTTGTCCTGCCCGGTACTCCAGAACTGTTTAGCCCCAAAGAAAATCACAAATAGGCCTCCATAAATTATAAGCTGATTGGCCCATTAGCTCTAGCCTCTCACCTGCTAACTCTCATATCTTGATTAAACCATTTTTTTTATCTATGTTAGCCATATGGCGAGTACCTTTTTCAGTGAGGCAGTTAACATCCTACTGCTTCTGTGGTCTGGGCAGCAGTGGGAAGAATCAACTTCCTCCTTCCCAGAATTTTCATGTTCTCATTACATCATTTCTACTTTCTGTCTGGTTTTCCTGCCAAATTTCCTTCCTGGTCAATCAGCATTTATTTATAACATGATTGACAGAATGCAGACAATTCTCCCACACCAGGTTTTGATGGGGATTGTATTGAATTTATAAATTGCCTTTGGTAGAATTGCCATTTTTACTGTTGATCCTACCCATTCAAGAGCATGGGAGATCCTTCCATTTTCTGGTGTCGTCTTCAATTTCTTTCTTAAACAACATATAGTTCTTGTCAAATAGATCTTTTACTTTCTTGGTTAGAATTACCACAAGATACTTTATGTTATTTGTGGCTTTCGTGAAAGGTGAAGTTTCTCTGATTTCCCTCTCTGCTTCTCTATCCCTTGCATATAAAAGGGCTACTGATTTTTTTTAATTGATCTTGTATCCTGCCACATCACTGAAGGTATTTATCAGCTGTAGGAGTTCTTTGGTGGAGTTTTTGCAGTCACTTATGTACACTATCATATCATCTGCAAATAACGAATGGTTGACTTCTTCCTTTCTGATTCAAATCCCCTTGATCTCTTCTCATTTTCTTTTTGCTATTGCTAGAACTTGAAGTACCATCTTGAAGAGATATGGTGAGAGTGGACAGCCCTGTATTGTTCCTGATTTGAGTGGAATGGCTTTGGGTTTCTCTCCATTTAATTTGATATTAGCTGTTGGCTTGGTGTATATTGCTTTTATTGAAAGACATCTATAGATTCTCCTGGAAATTGGAAGCAAACAAGATTGCCAGGCAAAGGTTGGGAGCATGGGGGTGGGGGTAGGGATGACGGTGAGGTTGGGAGAAGGGGAGGTGGGAGAGAGAAGTGAGAAGGGAAAGACTAGGTAGAGCTTGGGGGAGTGGGGGTGGTGGAGATGGAGGGAGGGCGGCTATAGGAGCAGGGAAGGAGATATCTACATTAAGGGAGCCATTTTAGGTGTGGCAAGAGACTTGGCCCTAGAGGGGATCACAGGTGTTCACAGGGATGACCCCAGCTAGGTCCTTGGGCAGCAGAGTAGAGGGTGCCCGAACTGTCCTTGTCACACTAACACACTGATGATTATCTCGATTATCACCATAGAATCTTCATCGGGTGATAGATGGAGATAGAGACAGAGACCCTCATCAGAGCAACGGACTGAGCTCCCAAGGTCCAGTTGAAGAGCAGAAGGAGGGAGAAGACAAGCAAGGAAGTCAGGACTGCGAGGGGTTGATCCACCAACTGAGGCAGAGTGCCTGTTCTAATGGGAGCTCACCAAATCCAGCTGGACCGGGACTGAACAAGCATGTGATCAAACTGGACTCTCTGAATGAGGCTGAAAATGGGGCCTGACTGAGAAGCCATTGATAAACGTACAGGGACTTGTTTCTACTGCATATACTGGCTTTTTGGGACCCTAGTCTATTTGGATGCACAGTTTCCTAGGCTTGGATGTAGGGGGGAGGGCCTTGGCCTTCCCCAAGGCAGGGTACCCTGCCCTCTCTTAAGGAAGGAGGGTGAGGGAGGAGGGTAAGTTGGGGTGCAGGAGGGGAAGGGTAAGAGGGTAGGAAGTGTAAATTTTTGAAAGGAAAAATAAAAAAAATAAAAATTAAAAATAATGCTAAAAACACCTATGTGTCTCTAGGGTCCTTTCATAGAGAAGGAATACATGAGACAGTGATCAAGAATGCTTGGTTTATCACTTAAACAAATTGAAACAAGATGAAGAAAGATTATTAAAAGCAAGTCATGTTTCCATCTGTTTCAGGTAACGATATGTGTTGCCAGGGTTGCCCACTGGCTTCAGAATCTATCTTCTTTGGTCATTAACATAGAGTTAATACCAATAACTTCCTTTGGGAAATTTTCAGCACCTAGAGCTGGATAGTAACTGCTGTATTGGAAAGCTGGTTTCAAGCCTTTCCAGAACACAGACATTGTTAAACTACCTATCCCAATCTCAATCATGTGAGCCAATCCAATAAATCTCTTATTAAAATAATTTAATATTGTAAATATGCACTTATCTATGATAGTACATACAAATCTATCATTTCTGTTCCTCCAGAGAACCTTGACTAATACCCAGAAGAACGTTTGTCCCCAAGCTTTCCTTTCCTAAGAGACCATGTATTACTCTTTCAGTCTTGCTGTTCATTATGAATCTGGTTAGTTTGTTTATATAACCCTATTTTCAATTTTGAAAATAATTTATGTGTGTATAGAAACACAGTTATTTACTATAGAATTTCTAAAGTATTGAAATATGTGTTTTCCAAATAGTCTTCAATAATCCTGTAGATTCCAGTGACATCTGTTGCAGTATCCACCTTTAACTCTAATGTTATTTATTCCACAGTACTTTTTCATTCTTTTGATTAGTTTGGTTAAAAGTGGGCAATGTTTTATTATTTCAACTAGCCAAACTATGTTCAGGTATATGGCTTGAGTTATAAAGTATTTGCTATGCATGTGTGAAGACTTGAGGTTTTGTATCCATTACCCATATACAGATCCTGGATACAGGCACTGAGAGATGAGCAGATGATAGAGACAGATCTAAGAGTCTGACCAGGCACCTAGTCTAGTCAATAGGTTATCTTTAGGTTCAGTGAATGACCCTCTCAAAAAATAAGATGGAGAGTATTAGAAAATGACATTCTACAACAATCTCGGCATATACATGCATGAAAGATCCTAGACACATATGTAAAATACACATGTACACACCAAAGAACAAACTTTGTTTCACTAGTTCTTTCTATTGTCCTCTTATACTGTGTACATATATGAAAGTGCAGTACTGAAAATATTATTCAAATAATTAATATATACTAATAAAATTAATGTTTATCCTTATCTACAGAGGGACTATATCCATGTTGCATATGGCTAAAGCTACATGGTAATTCAATTTCTTTGAAACTTTGCATAAAACAGTACTTTTCATACTCTACAAAATTTTATTACACTAATATGCTTCAGTGCACTAAATACCAATGGTACAATTATCAATGCATGCTGGCATAAGTAACAAAAGCAGAAGAGTAATAATTACTGTACCAGAAGGGCCACACTGTAAGTGGTCTTCTTTCTTTTTATATTTTAAATTTCTCCCCATGTTTCTGTTTACCTGACATGCTTTACAAAAATTCTGTTTGTTTTGTGTTTCATTTCACTATATTTATTCTTGGTTGCTGAACTCTGCTTCTCATCTTTTTTATAAGAGAAATAGTTAAGAAGGATATCTTTTGTCTTGAATAAAGAGGGTTTACAAAATACTCTTTAAAGTTCGAATTAAATCTATAACCTTAATCATAGTTTGAATAAATGAGATTCCATTTGTAAAATGCACTTTTAAATTCTCAATTATGTGCCATTTCATTTCATTCTTAAAAGGTCAGGTGTGGGTTTATGAGGCTTTTTGCAAGAGCCTCTGATTTCAGTTCTGCAGAACAGCCTACAAAGAGGAACTCCTCTGTGTTTATGTGTCCACAGTCACATTCACACACAGACAAACAAAGAAACAAACACTCTTAAAATGATATATTCTGCTGTTGTACCAGACTGAGCAGCCATGTATTCAAGGGGATGAAACTTTCTACCTGTGTGACCTTGGACAACAGCACTTAACATCTCTACACCACAGTTTCCTCTACTCTAAATTGTCCACAGGTTGATTGTAACAGTTTAAATGAAGTAGACATGGTGTTAGGCAAACAAAGATGGGTGGTGTTGCCATTTACACAAGTATATGAATTTAACACAGTGCCACATGTATTGGTACTATTTTAAATAGTCCCTGGTGCAGTGTCTACCACTTTTTGACCATATGTAACATGAAACATACCACTGAATACCATGGTTTCAAACTTCGTGATTTGAATGTAAAGTGTCTCTGTGAATTCACATGCTAGAACACTAGGATGTCAAATAATGATACTGCTGGGAAAAATTTTGGAACCTTCATGAGTGGAAACCTCAGTGTGAGATACTAGGGTCAGACATTGATGCTTTTATATCCTGACCTCACTTTCTTTTCACTCTTTAACTTCTGAATGTTGATGCAGTGTCAGCCATCTCCCTCTGCCATTATGCCTTCCTTGCCTACTGCCATGTCTTCTGACCAGGATATACTGCACCTCTTTAGAGCTTTAAGCCCAAATCCATTCTTTCTTCATTACTTCCTTTTCAGGTATATTACCACAGGTAACCAAGAGAGTGGCAGAGAATAAATGATAGCTGCACGCTGTGTTGTTGGGTAAGTATAGCGGTCTCACACAGAACAGATGGCATTCATCCAGATCAGCATTAGATGCGCAGAAAGCCTTTGATAAATAGTGTTGATAACACTGAAGGTTCATACACAATGAAGCTTTCACTAAAGAACTAAAGCCATTAGTTGCATAATCGATGTTAGCTATTATTATATTCTCTGTAACCATCACCACGGTCAATAACTTTGTTCATTGCTGCAATGAACGCCCTATCAATACTGCATGTCTGTGCTTCTTAAGTGGATTAACATTCTTTTATGAAGTCAGCCTTCCTTTTCAGTAAATCTCCTGGCAATTTCTTTTCTTTTCCTTCTTCCTAAATGTTTAGGCCTTAGTGATACAAGACTTATCTAAAACAAAGAAGTGGTGTCTGCACAAAGGAAAGAGACAAGTAAAAGGAAAGAGATTCCTGTTTTGAGAACCTGGAGAACATGGATGGATTGATACAGATGCTCTTTTATCATCAGAGAAAGTCTATATGCTATGCTGTCAGTGGGAAGTGACTCAGATTTGACAATCCCTCAGCAAGCTCAGTACATGAACAGATTGTGGAAATAAATGGAAAGTATATATTTCTGTTAAGGTATTTGTTCTGTGTCTATTTTCAAGATTTAGGGCTGCAGTCCATGTCATCAAATGATGCAACTCTTCCTGACTTGACCTCCAAGATCAATTCTTAGAAGGGTTTGCAGTAGGGCCCAAAGAGAACAAACAAGCAGTAAATGCTGTGCCATGAATGTTGTTCTGTTTGGTTTTCTAACTGGTCAGTGCTGATGATCAGTTAAGTTCAATATTGAATTGAAATTCTGACAGTTGAGCAAATTTACCCAACTAGTCACTCTTAAAGCATATATACACAATCGAAATAGAAAAGCAAATAGAGATCTTCAAAGTTTGCTTGCCACAAGCTTAAGAACACTGAATTTCTTGTACCATAGATTTACACATCTTTAAGTTGCCTGCCTACCTACAGGAAACAAGCATAAGGAAACATCCTAAAGGGGCATGTCAGCGGTTCTTTATGGCGTGTTTTCACAGACTTATGCTCATCAGCTGTTATTAGGGAATCCCCATCATACCTGCTATTTGAAGACTGTGGCCTCAGACTGCAAGGAGAGCAAAGTTGCAATTAAGCTTGCATAGACAAGCTCTTTGTCCATTTGGTAGAATCTGGATACAATCAACCTCTCTATTAGTGGTACTCAACCTTTGTAATACTGTGTCTCTTAAATACACTTCTTCATGCTATGGTACCCTTAATCATAAAGTTATATTACCTGCTACTTCATAAATGTAATTTTGCCATTGTCATGAACCATAATGTAAATATTTGTGATGTTTGATGGTGTTACCTGAGCCCTGTGAAAGGGTCATTCATCACCTAGGTTGAGAATTACTGCTTTAGATAGTTCCTAATGTCTTTGTTGTATCTCTGACATTTGTTTAAGAGGTAACTAAGATCTGCAACCCCCAAAGGAATAAAGTTAGTGATTCATATGTATTTTATACAGGCAACTATCAAACAGGTTTTCTAAAAGTAGATTTGGGTCAGAGTAAAAGAAATAGTATGAAGGAGGGAAACAAAAGTATCAGATATAAATTTCCACATGAAGGTGAAGTTTTGTGGACAATTTCCATCATGCTTGACAGTGAATAATGTGTCCAGTAGAACAAACTATGGCATTCATGGATACATGCAAACCCTTAAAATCAATGTACTGTGATTGTCTGAGACTTGTGAGTATAGAAAAACAGTCCTCTCTCTCCTGACAATTTGGTAAAAAGGATCCCTAAGTCTGACTTTATTATAATTATAGTGGCATTTTAACAAAAGTAACCTGGAATTTGAGATCCAAGAGCAAAGTTAGATTCAAACCAAAGAAAATACCCTTATCTGAGTGTGGTCAGTTTTATTAGCACATTCTATTTAATGTTTCTACTTAATTTTCTCTGATGTCTTGTTAACTTGGAAAAGGCTAGCTTGGAAACTAGCCTTTTGAGGTCTCATTTCTAAATTAACTGAACCCCTTGTCCTCCAACCCATAGATCCTAGGCTATCTGCTTCTCCACACCCTCTTGAACATTTCCATTGCTATCTGACCTTCTAGGTACATTAGGTACAAGAGGATCCCCAGTCTCAGGTTGTCCTCTCTCAGGTTGTTTCTCATCTTTTTAGATCTGTACTTACTATTTCTATTTCTTTAGCTGACAGGTGATTTGTGAAATCATTTCATATTTTAAATTGAGTTATTTATCTTTTATTATTTCATCAGAGCTTTTTATATTCTAGCTGCCAGTTTCCTGTCAGACACATGATTTTCAAATATGTTCCTTCAGTCTATATGTTACCTTCTTTTCTGACAGTATCACTTGAAAAGAAAGGGCAACAAAAATTCTTCCTATGCTCAATTTTGGATTGATCTCTGTATATATTAGGAGTCATTAGTTAGCTTCATTACACTGTATGTAGAAAACGAGAACCACATTTGCCGAAAGACTCTTGTTCCCATAATTGTTTTGGTGACCTTGCAGTAAATAACTTGACTATATTTGTATACTTATCTTATTTTTAATTGAAGTATATTATGCATTAGTCCTTATATTTCCTACTATAAAGTTTTGCTTGTTGTAAGTGTACCATAAATTAAAATAAAAGAATGGGAAATTATGTTTCTTAAAGGATCAGATTTAGAATCACCATGAAAACACACCTCTTAGTATGATGTGTCTAAAATAGGTTAATTAGAGAGGAATACACCATGATGAATGTAATATGCACTATTTCATGATCCAAGATCTCATTTTGAGTGATAATAAAGCAATATTAGCAGAAGGATATATCCTTCTTGTCACCATTATTACAGATGCAATGTTTCCAGTTGGTTTATATTTCTGTCACCATAGCTAGACATTCACTATGAGTTCACCATCATGATGGACTGTATATTAGTTCCTTTCCTTAAGGTACTTTTACCAGGTTGTATGCAGACTTCTCATGTCTGCCAGCCAATTCCAGAATAATCACATAGAGACTTATTATTCATTTTCAAATGTAGGCAAATAGTTAAGACTTGTCACTAACTAACTCTTACATTTTAGATTAACCCATATTTCTCATCTATACTCTGCAAGTTTGCTCAGTATTTTTTCTCAGGATTCAAAGTTCATCTCCTGATTTTTTTGCATCTTCTCAAGACTCCTGAGACTCCTACTCCTCCTCATTGTCCTCTCTATTGTCTGTACTTGTCCAGCTATTGGCCAATCAGTTTCTTTATTAAACCAATCACAGAGACATATATTCATACAATGTAAAGGAATACTCTATATCATGCATTTTTTCACATCAATAAAAAAAGCAATTAAAACAGAAAATTGATACCAGCATTATTGACAAACTAATCAAATCATGTTTACACTCATTTGAACTAATTTGTAAGAGGCATAACAAAGAGTTTTGAGCTCTGGGATAGAAAACACCTAGAATGTTGTCATCAGAAGTCAATGAGCCATTCTGGTTCGAATCTGGAAAAACAACATGCAAAGACAAATGGAGACAGTAAAAACCTTGCTCATGAAGTTTCTGAGAAGAAAGGACAAGGGAACTATAAGACACTTGGCTGACATATACTTATAAAGAACCAAGTTGCATTTGCTCGTACCTAAGAATTTGAGTGAGTCTGTATTCAAAAGTAATAGACTGAGTAGTTGTTCTTCTTGTGAAGGTGGTGTTTTAAGAGACAGCTCCATAACAAGATAGTATTAAAGATATGCCATGGTTAATGTTCACTGCCTTAACCATACTCAAAGATGACAGGGGAAGATAAGTAAAATTGCTGTTTGGTAAGGAAAGGAACATGCAAATGTGTAAAATATGAACAAGATTGCCTCAGAAGCAAACTGAATTGTAGAGTGATTGTCACCAATAAGGTGAAATTCCATGGACTGATCTGGAAGAGTCCAACACGTACCCATATATGGACAAGAATTTGCCAAGGAAAAAATTGAAGATTTTACCAGGTAACAAGGCAAACGAACATGAAAAGAGATAATTCAAACTGAGAATGATTCTGAAGTGATTCTCTGATCCAAAGTGACTGTCAAGGAAAGAGTTTTTCTAGCATCAATCTAGTTGGCACCTGGGAACTACAGTGTCAGTGGACCAAGAGGGCTAAAATAAATCCCAAAATTGCAGCAAGACTGAGCACTGTTATCTATGTGGTACTTATTTTACCATCATGAAAAATGCCAAATTAAGAAGGCCATGAAACCTTTCACCAAGTTCCCGAAAGTTACTGTGGCCAAAATATATGTGGCATAACCAGATAACTTGTAAGGAAGCATTGAGATGCTAGTGTATGAACTGGGCAGGTGAATGAATTCTAAGTTGAAATGAAAACCCAGGAATTAGGAGACACCAAGACCACAGTATTTAATGAAAATAATGTTAAGTGTAGACTAGAGATGAACCAAGAATTCATGTGTAATTCTTGAGACAGTAATTTTGGAGGCATTGGGTTACCCAGAGCCTCCAGAGAACTCATGCAATCCAATGATGGACAGCAAATATTAGACAGATTATTGCAGGATTCGGTTTTTGCCTTCTTGTATTTCAATCTTACTTGTCTCCATTATCCTTGATATTTTCTCACTGTCTCACTACGAAATGAGAATGTTTACCCTGTGGCATTGTATATTGAATAATATGTGACTTTAACAAAACATCTTTTAGCACCTTTCACAAAAGCCAAAAATAACAGAAAATATGTTTGGGTAACACTAAAGTTCGGTTGGACCAGAACTTTAATTCTTGAAGAAAGAAATTGAAGAAGATACCAGAAAATGTAAAGCCCTCCCATGTTCTTGGATAGGTTGAATCGAAATAAGAAAAATGTATATATTCCATACTTTCTTCATCCATTCTTCTATTGAAGGGCATCTAGGTTGTTTCCAGGTTCTGGCTATTACGAACAATGCTGCT
>NC_022013.1:16253578-16255258 GCF_000317375.1 Microtus ochrogaster | reverse complement strand
AGGTGTTCATAGGTTTGTGGGTTAAAGTCAGGGTCTTCTATTCGATTCCATTTGTTGACTTCTCTGTTTTTATGCCAATACCAAGCTGTTTTCACTACTGTAGCTCTGTAATAGAGTTTGAAGTCAGGGATGGTAATACCTCCAGACAACCCTTTATTGTATAAGATTGTTTTGGCTATCCTGGGTTTTTTGTTTTTCCATATGAAGTTGATTGCAATCATTCCATAAACAAACTATGGATTCAATGCAATCTCCATCAATATCCCAACACAATTCTTCACAGACCTTGAAAAAACAATACTCAACTTCATATGGAAAAACAAACACAGGATAGGGAAATTAATCCTGTAAAATAAAGGAATTTCCTAAGGTATCACCATCCCTGACATCAAGCTCTATTATAGAGCTATAGCAATGAAAAGAACTTGGTATTGGCATAAAAACAGGTGGGCCAAAGTAATCTAATTGAAGACTAAGATACTAATCCACACATCTATGAACACCTGATTTTTGACAAAGAAGCTAAAAATATACAACAGTAAAAAGAAAGCATCTTCACCAAATGGTGCTGACATAACTGACTGTCAACATATAGAAGAATGCAAATAGATCCATATATATCCCCATGAACAAAATTAAAGTCCAAATGTATTAAAGACCTCAATATAAATCTAATCACACTGAGCATGATATAAAAGAAAGTGGGAAGTACCCTTCAATGCTTGGGCATAGGAGACTACTTCCTAAATATAACACCAGTAACACAGACACTAAGAACAACTGTTATGGTGTAAATTAATGGCAGACAGAATTATAATAAAAATATTTAGCTTTAATAAGGAGAAGACTTACAAAACCGAGGTTTCTGCGGAGAACAGAAAAAATAGAAGGGAAGGCTGGGAGCACACCCTCAACATAGTTTCAGTTTAATTATTTCAGATAAAGCTAGCCAGGTGGCGGGACACAGCCCACCGCTAGACACTACTACAGAGTGGCTGCTCCTCTTACAAAAATAAATAAAAGAAATTCCTGAAACTGAGAAGCTTCTATCAAGCAAAGGACACAGTCAATAAGAAAAAGTAAGCCTGCTGAATGGGAAAAGATCTTCATCCACCCCTCATCAGACAGAGAACTGATCTCCAAAATATATTACAAGCTCAATAAATTAGACAACAAAATTCCATTAGAAAATGAGGTAAAGAACTAAACAGGGAATTCTCAACAGAAGACTCTCAAATGGCTGAAAGACACTTAAGTAAATATTCAACATCAGGGAAATGAAAATCAAAACAACTCTGAGATACCATCTTACACCAGTCAGAATGGTAAAGATCAAAAACATCAATGATAGCTTATGCTGGAGAGGATATAGACTAAGGAAACATATATTGTTGATGGAAATTTATACTTGTACAACCATTTTGGAAGTACATATGGCAGTTTCTCAGAAAACTGGGAATCAATATACCTCAGGACCCAGCAATATCACTCTTGGGCATATACCCAAAAGATGCTCAATCATATTACAAAAGCACTCATTCAACTATGTTCATAGCAGCATTATTTTTTAAAAAAAGAACCCTGGTGATGTGGGAGTGTCATATATCAATCTGTTGATTTTATTGGTTAAGGAATAAAGAAACTGCCTAGGCCCCTTGATAGGCCAACCCTTAGGTGGGT
>NC_022013.1:16235281-16251083 GCF_000317375.1 Microtus ochrogaster | reverse complement strand
ACAGAAAAAGAGGAAGTGATGTGGGAGTGTCATATATCAATCTGTTGATTTCATTGGTTAAGGAATAAAGAAACTGCCTAGGCCCCTTGATAGGCCAATTCTTAAGTGGGTGAGAGAAAGAAGGGTGGAAGAGAAGGGGCAGGGGAGAAGGAAAAGGAGGAAGACAGCATGAGGAAATGGGATGCTCAAGAAGGGGTAAGGACAGTAGATGGAGAGAAATTAAAGAAATGACTTGACTGAGGGAGCTATCAAAGAGCTTAGGAAAAACAGCAGATGGAAATTCCCAAGAATCTGCAAGGATGATCCCAGCTAAATCTCTAAGCTACAGTGGAGAGGACACCTAAACTGGCCTTCCCCTGTAACCAGATTGTTTACTGCCTTAATTGTCATCATAGAACCTTCAACTAGCAACAAATGGAAGCAGATACAGAGATCTACAGTGAAGAATTGGGCCTAACAACTAGAGAGCAGCCCAAGAGAGGAATGAACAAAAATATGAGCCAAGGGATCAAAATCATGATTGTGATACCCAAAGAAACAGCGGACCTGAGATAGTGAGAGATTACTGACTATGGACTGGCTTCAAACCCACAGTTATCTGCTTACCTCTGCCTCAAAGTGTGAAGGAAAGCATTTTAAAAGACAAAATAATGAGAACAGAAATTTCCATGCTCAGTTCTCCCACTCAAAAACAATCGTGCTATTCCATGCATTTATGATGAGTAAATATACAAAACTGTGCATTATTTTTTATTGATTTTTATTGATCTCTACATTTTTCTCTGCTCCCATCCCCTTCAACCCTCTGCAAAGGTCCCCATCCTCACAATTTACTCACGAGATCTTGTATTTTTCTATTTCCCATGTAGATTGAATCTATGTATGTCTCTCTTAGTGTCCTCATTGTTGTCTAAGTTCTCTGTGATTGTGATTTTTAGGTGGTTTTATTTGCTTTATGATTAAACACCACTTATGAGTGAGTACATTTGATAATTGTCTTTCTGTATCTGGGTCACCTTACTAAAAATGGTGTTTTCTAGCTTCATCCATTTTTCTGCAAAATTCAAGATGTCTTTTTTTTCTGCTGTGAAGTAAGTACTCCATTGTGTAAATGTACCATATTTTCCTTATTTATTCTTTGGTCAAGGGGCATTTAGGTTGTTTCCAGGTTCTGGCTATGACAAACAATACTGCTATGAACATAGTAGAGCATATGTCCTTGTGGCATGATTGAGCATTCTTGGATATATACCCAAATGTAGTATTACTGGGTCTTGAAAAAGGTTGTTTCCTAATTTTCTGAGAAATCGCCACACTGACATTTAAAGGAGCTATAACAGATTGCATTCCCACCAGCAATGCAGAAGTGTTCCTTTCCCCCACAAGCTCTCCAGAATAAGTTGCCATCAGTGTTTGTGATCTAGGCCATTCTTACAGGTGTAAGATGGAATATCAGAATTGTTTGGGCTTGCATTTGTCTGAAGACTAAGGATGTTGAACATTTCCTTAAGTATCTTTCAACCACTTTAGATTCCTGTGTTGAGAGTTCTATGTTTAGGTCTGTATTTCATTTTTTTATTGTATTATTTGTTCTTTTGATGACAAATATCTTGAGTTCTATGTATATTTCAGAAATCAGACCTCTGTAAAGATATTTTTTTCATTTTGTAGGCTGTCATTTTGTCTTGTTGACCATGTCCTTTGTTTTACAGAAGCTTTTCAAAAAAATGTGTATTATTGAGGAAAAAAATGAGTGGAGTTAGAAAGGAGTAAGAGAGGGGAGAAGAGGTGTATTTTAAGTTAATTTACAAAATTAAATTCAGGAGATATTTAAAATTTCTGAGGAAATTTATTTTTAATAGTGAGGTTATAGAGGATGATAATAAGGAAAATTGAGGTTGAAAGGCCTTTCTGGCACATTCAAAATATACATTATTTGCATGTCATGCATTGTTTAATCTTAATCTGCATGCTTTAATTCTGCAATTGGCTATATATTTTTATCTTTAAAGGGCAAATTGTGGGGGAATAAAAGGGCAAACCATTGGCATTGTCATAAATTGTGCTCTTGACCGTTTTTTTCCTGTTGTTTGAAGAAAATGATTTGTACCATTATGCTGCCTGGAACATACCTTTTATGATTGATTGCCTAGTGAAAAATATTTGGAGATTGTAGTATTGCTGACTGAGAAGGGACAGATTGCTGAAAAACTGAAGAACCATTTTCTAAATGTTTTTTCCGCATTTCCTGCAGGAAGTAACTGAAAGCAACATATTCTTCTAGTGTCTAAAACACTGCCACTGTGCCATTCGATAGCAAGTCCTACCTGTGTCACAGTAGAGAGAACAGAGGTTATTCATTAGTAATAAAATCATGGATATGTGAAAAACTGACTTCTCTTTTAGTCCACATTATGCATAGTATTGAACACCTAGAATCGTGTACCTGTGTGTATGTGTGTGTGTGTGCACATCTGTGTGTGTACATGTGTTTAATGAGGAAGTGTACAGATGTCATCTGTGTTGCACCTCTATGGAGAGCAGAGGTGGACACTGGGTTTTAATCTATCATTCTACATCTCTTATGTTGAGACAGGGTCTCACTGAGTGTAGCCACACCAATGTATCTAGGCTGGCTGGACAACAAGCCATGTGATCTTGTCTCTGAATAGAATCAGCTCTGGGTTTGCCAAAGTGTGCCAGAGTATCTACCTTTATATATGGGGAATGTGAGCAAAATGAAGTTCTGCTTTGTGTATAGTAGTTTTCTCTTTTGGATCATAAGTAACCAGTATAATCAGAGGTGTGAAACAAAATCCCCAACATATATAATTAAAATAATAATCATAAATTCAGGAGTAGCCTTGGGGGACATCACTTCAGGTGTCACAGTCAATATAGCTTCTCTAAGCAGAAAATATTTCTGCCAAATTTCAAGCAAATGTCAAAAGCATTAGCTGCCTGAAGCAAGTCTTCTTAAATTCTTCATATTTGTGACCTTCTTCCTGTCCATGAACTTTTGTAGAACTTTTTATATATAGATATATAATGGTCTTTACCAATAACTGTGTGTACAAATCAAACTTTTACTGGCAATAAATTATTTTATTTCTCAAAATATTTATTTTAAGCATTATTTTGACATAAATGTAATCTCAACATTTATTAAAGGCAAAAGCAGATTTGTATGTAAATGAGAAAGTTATGCTTACTTTTCCTAAATAACTACATCTTATTGCATTCTTGATATTTAGGGTACACAGCATCTTCAAAGGTGTTCATAGTTGACTGATGTTTTGATTTTATAATTGTCAATATTGTAGAAGTGGGCTTAGGTCTCTTTCAGAAATTGTTAGAAATTCTATTGTAATCGTAAGGCAAAATTCACTTGGTTATGTTTGAAAATGAAATCCAGCTCAGTAACTGCAACAGTATTTTTTCTTTTTATCTTATCTGTATTTATATTTTAAAGTAGTATGTGATTGGGCACTGTATTTCCATTCACATGCCTTTTCAGTTTCAAGACCTAGGGAAGTGGGGGGATTTAAAATTCTTCACAGACCTTGAGAGAACAGTAATCAACTTTATATGGAAAAACAAAAAACCCAGGATAGCCAAAACAATTCTATAAAGTAAAGGAACGTCTGGAGTCATTACCATACTTGACTTCAAACTCTATCACAAAAATACAGTAATGAAAACAGCTTTGTATTGGCATAGAAACAGAGACATTGACCAATGGAATCAAATAGAAGACACGCATATTAACCCACAAATCTATGAACCTGATTTTTGACATTGGAGCTAAAATTATACAATGAAAGAAAGAAAGCATCTTCAACAAATGGTGCTGGCATAACTGGATGTCAACCTGTAGAAGAAAGAAAATAGATCCATATCTATCACCATGCACAAAACTTGAGTCCAAATGGATTAAAGACCTCAATATAAATTTGACCACACTGAACCTGACAGAAAAGAAAGTGGAAAGTAGACTGCAACACATGGGCACAGGAAACCACTTCCTATCTATAACCCCAATAGCATAGGCAATGAGAGCAACAATGAATAAATGGGATTTCCTGAAACTGAGAAGCTTCTGTAATACAAAGGACATTGTCACTAAGACAAAAAGACATCCTACTGAATGGGAGAAGATCTTTACCAATTTTGCATCAGACAAGGGTCTGATCTCCAAAATATAAAAAGAACCCAAGAAACTAGACATTAAAATTCTAATTGACCCTATTAAAAATGGGATACTGAACTGAACAGAGAATTCTCAACAGACAATGTTCAAATGGCCAAAAGACACTTAAGGTCATGCTCAACTTCCTTAGTAATCAGGGAAATACCATTCAAAACAACTTTGAAGTAATATCTATATGTTTCAGAATGGCTAAAATCAAAATCACCAATGATAGACTATGATGGAGAGGATGTTGAGTAAGGGGAACACTCATCCATTATTGGTTGGAATGCAAACTTGTACTGCTTTAGAAATCAGTGTGATGGTTTCTCAGGAAATTGGGAATCAACCTACCTCAGGATCCAGCAATACCGCTCTTGGGAATATACCCAACAGATGCCCAATCATACTACAAAAACAGTTGTTCAACTATGTTCATAGCAGAATTATTTGTAATAGCCAGAACCTGGAAATAACCTAAATGCTCCTCTACTGAAGAATGAATAAAGAAAGTGTGGAATAAATATATATTAGAGTACTACTCAGAGGCCAAAAACAATGACATATTGAATTTTGATGCAAATGGTTAGAAATAGAAATCACTATCCTGAGTGAGGTAACCCAGACCATAAAAGATGAATATGGTATGTACTCACTCATTAGTGCACTCTAGCCATAAACTAAAGACATTGAGCTTATAGTTCACAATCCCAGAGAAGCCAAATAACAAGATGTACCCAAAGAATAACATACATAGATCCTCCTGGAAATCGGAAGCAAACAAGATTGCCAGCAAAATTTGGGAGCATGGATGTGAGGGTCGGGGTAAGGGTGGGGATCAGGGAAGGGGAGAGGGGGAGAGAGAAGGGAGAAGGGAAATACTGGGAATAGCTTGGGGGAGTAGGAGGGTGGAAATGGAGTTAGGGCAGACATAGGAGCAGGAAAGAAGACATCTACATTAAGGGAGCCATTTTAGGGTTGGCAAGAGACTTCGTTCTAGAGGGGATCCCAGGTGTCCACGGGGATGTCCCCAGCTACGTCCTTGGGCAGCAGAGGAGAGGGTGCCTGAACTGGCCTTTCCCCACTATCAAACTGATGATTATCTCGAATATCACCATAGAATCTTTGTCCAGAGAAGGATGGAGATATAGACGGAGACCCTCATCTAAGCAACTGACGGAGCTCCCAAGGTACAGTTGAAGAGAAGAAGGAGGGAGAAGACAACCAAAGACGTCAGGACAGGGTTGGTCCACCCACTGAGACAGTGTACCTGATCTAATTGGAGCTCACCAAATCCAGCTGGACTGGGCTGAACTAGCATGTGATCAAACTGGACTCTCTGAATGTGGCCGCCAATGGGGGCAGACTGAGAAGCCATTGATAATAGCACTGGGACCTGTTTCTACTGCATGTGCTGGCTTTTTGGGACCCTAGTCTATTTGGATGAAACACCTTCCTAGGCCTGGATGGAGGAGGGAGGGCCCTGACTTCCCACAGGGCAGGGTACCCTGCCCTGTCTTAAAGAGGGAGGGAGAGGGAGGAAGATGAGTGGGAGAGCGGGAGGGGAATGGAAGCAGGGGAGGAAGTATACATTTTTGAATGGAAAAATAAATAAAAAAACAAAAAATTAACAAAATAAAATAAAAGAATGTTTTTGTCAGGCAATAAATGTCTTTATAGCACTCTCACCATTTTTCAGTTTATTTTATTAGCAGTAGTAGAAGTCTTGGCATTTTGCTTCACGTATCTTGATATATGCTAGCAGCTCATATACTAGAACAATATAGAACACAGTTGGGACCCTAGGTAATCCGTTGCAATTTTTCTTGGAGTGTCATAGCTGTCCCAACGTCCCACTGGGCACCCTCTAAAACCACTGTGTCTTGTGCTTCAGAGGCATTCATTCAAGTCTGGGTCTCAGCATGACTCCAATACTCATCATTACAAAATTGGAGAACAATAAAAGAATATTACCAAGATTTACTCCAAAAAGATGCTTAAAGTTTTTTCTTCTGTTTTAATTTAGTGAGGTGGTGCATATATGATGCATATTTCATACATTCATGCCTGTTCACAGGTGTTTATTCATCTCTAAAGGTACTTATGTATTACCTACATTGTAGATCTCTCCTCAGCACCAGAGACATAAAACCTGATGATAACTTTGATATACAAATAATTGTCAGAGAAGAGCCTAGGAAAATCACGTGTTCCAGAGTAGATGAGAGTGTCACCTCTGCACATTATACTGGCATCTTCTAACCTCAGATTTCTCTCTTTTATATTAAAGGGTACATTTGTTCATGTGTATGTGTGTGTGTGTTTGTGTAAGTGAGCCCCAGAAATTAAAGAAAGAACAAATATTATAAAACTTAGAAATATAAAATGGAACATTTAGAGATTCTTAAATATTGAAATTTGTCACTGTTTTGAAAGTATATTGTTTCATAAATTACTCAAGGAAAAGATTAATACACCTATATGTAGTAGCACATGTCTATAAGCTCAGCACTTGGAAGAAAAAAGAAGCAATATCTAGAGTTCAATGTAAAATCTTAAGGATAGAGCAACTTAAATTTGAGGCCAACCTTGGTTACAAGAGATCCTGGGAAGGTGGCTCAGAGAGTAAGAACATTTGCTCTACAATTATAGGAACCTGGATTCAAAATCACAGTATCCTCTTAAGAAACTCAATGTGGCCAGGCGATGGTGGTGCACACCTTTAATCCCAGCACTCGGGAGGCAGAGGCAGGCAGATCTCTGTGAGTTCGACACCAGCCTGGTCTACAGAGTTAGTTCCAGGACAGGCTCCAAAGCCACAGAGAAACCCTGTCTCGAAAAACAAAACAAAACAAAACAAAACAAAACAAGAAACTCAATGTGTCTGCATGTATTTGTAACTTCAGCACTAGAGAGCGAGACAAGTAGATTCCCCAGAGCCTCCTAGTAAATCAACTTAGCGTTAGTGGGCAGCTTCCAGTTTATTGAGGATGCTGTCCCAAGGAAATGAAGAGAACAGAGAGAGGTACAATAGGAGAAGGTGCCTAACATTCTGCTCTGATCTTCACATACATGTGCATGAGTATTCACACATTAAACTCCTGTACATTTATCAAACACACACACAGACACAAACACACGCACAAAGAAAAGCACTACATCTTTGTATCGAATAATGAAAATTGCTACTATGAGCTGTAAATGTCCTGGTCACCAAAAAGATAGTTCTGATTACCTACTCTCCATCTGATAAACTTTACGGACATCATCAGAAAGGTTTTTGGAGCATTCAGAGGTGCCTACCTTTTCAATTTCATTATACCTTTTGGCTCTTTGTGTCTAAAGAGCAGACATTACTTTTGAGGTTCCATTACAGGGCTCAAGTCATATTTACTGTCAGAACCTCATGATCACACTGAGCTGGAAATAATCTTGGGAAGATCAGAGGCACCAAGAGGGGCGGATAGTACTAAACTCATACACCTGAGCAAAGACAAGCCCTGTCATCTTGCTTAAAATACTTTCAGTTCCACCAATTTTCCTGCAAATTTCACTTTTCTCTACAGTTGAATACAATGTCATTATATATACGCACCTTCATTTCTCATCTGTTCATCTATTTATGGACATGCAGGCACTCCATTTTTTAGGGGGTCACCATGAATTGCAGTAGTAACATGCACGTGTACATTTGCAATTATATTAGTAGCGATATATAAAAAAGAAAAATATCATGTTGTCTCTCAGATATTTATCCTATGTGTTAATATCATATGTATTGATGACACCATGAGAGAGGACTATGAGTAAAGATGGTAGGGAAAAGGTACCCATGTGGCATAGAATCAGAAAGGAAGTAGCCAGAAGTAGAAACATACAAAGGGTAGAGGAATGGGACGAGAGAGAGGGAAAAATTTCAATGAAATAAACATTTTGAAGATGCTATCATGAAACATAATAATTACTTACTCATATTAAAAGTAAGGAAGTGGTACTGAAACTTAAAAGTTCCTGTAAAGTAAAAGACATGGTCAACAAGACAAGATCTCTTGAGTAAATTGGGAGCATGGGAACCATGGGAGAGGGTTGAAGGTGAGGAGGAGTTAGGGAGGGGAACAGAGAAAAATGTATAGTTCAATAAAATCAATAAAAAATTAAAAAAGAAATTAAGGTAGCAGGCATACAAAGACTGAATCAATGCCCAAGAAAAAGAAAAACGAGCACCAAATAAAAAGCAAGGTAGAAATTTAGTGCCATTATAAAGTCTGCGATTTTCCCATACTCTGGACAAACCTAAGTAAAATAACTATAAAGAAACAATACTTATAATATTTAAAAAGTTATGAGGTGGGGGAGGATAAAAAGGAGGAAAATGATGTGAATATAGTACTAACATATAAAATTTTCAAAAACTTAATTTCAAAATTAAAACATAAACAAACAATAGTAACTTAGTGCTAAACCAGTGAGTGCAATGATAGCCTGTATTAAAAAAAAAATGTTGGTCCTAGAACACAGGTCCTCTGCTGATTAGCTCTTTACAGTGTAACACCACTAGAGTTATCGGTAAAGAAGGAACCTCAATTGAGAAATTTTCTCCACCAGGTTGTGGGAGGGTCCAGTCACCACTTTACAGGGTACCCTGGGTTACATAAGAAAGCCATTAGGCAGGATTTCACTATAGTCTGCCTCAGTTTCTGTCTCCGTTTTCCTGCCTGAAGTATCTGTCATGGCTTCCTTTGATAAGGGACTTAAAAATGTAAGCTGAAATAACCTTCTATCACCACAATATACACAACAAGAATAAGAAGTTAATTAAGGTGAAAATAAAGAGATGTGACTCATCTCATGTTCTCAGTGGGACATCTGTCTTTGCGTTTCCTCAGGAAAACTGTGGACATTTAAGGTCCCTGCACCAAAGTCTCTAGCTATCCTGTATAGACATTCTAATGGAAACCAGAGACTATGGAGATAATCAAAAAGGGAATGACATATCCTTTTCCCTTTACTAACTAGTTGGCTTTGATCTTGATTCAAATTCCTCCCTGGCATATCCGTCCAGGTATTGGCAACAGTGATCTGTGAATATTTGCCACTCAAATATGTTTGTCTTACTCCCTCCTTCTGTAGCATTTGCACTAAATAAAAAAAGGGTTGCTCTAGAGATCAGCTAAAAAGGCACTTACCACATAAGACTAAGAACCTAAATTCAATTTCTAGAACCATGTTAAAGCTGGATGCATCTGCTGACAACTGTAAGCACAGTGCTGGAGAGGCACAGGCAGGCAGATAACTGAGGTTCATTGTGATACTATATGACTAAATTGATGAGTTTCTAGCAAGGAACAATAAGAAAAGCTGGTGAGCTCTGCTTGGTGACTTTGCCATCAAGCAAGCACCACTAATTGTTATTACCTAGGAAGATACTAAGAAAAAAATAGATGAAGAAAAATGCTGATTCTCAGTATGATTTTGCCATCTATGCCCCAAAGCATGGCTACAATTTAAAGCAAAGCGTATGAGACAGACAGATATTCTTACTACCATTTTGTCACAGTCTTATATGTCCTCCCTCTAGTTTTAAAAAAAAATTCAATTTTTAACATCTGTGCCTCAAACACAAGGGGACCCACCTTTGTAAAAGAAACACTAGTACAGCTTAAATTCACATTGCCCATCACACACTGGTAGTTTGAGATATTGATAGCCTGCGGTCACCAATAGATAGGTCATCAAGACAGAAACTAAAAAAAAAAAAAAATGTAACTAACAGATATCTACAGAACATTTCAACTAAACACAAAAGAATATACCTTCTCAGCACCTTATGGAGCCTTCTCAGAAACTAAGGATATGCTCAATCACTAGGCAAGTCTTATATCTTGTATCTCACAAATATAAATAGTTCCTTGAATTCTATCATATCACCAAGATTAATGTTGGATGTCATCAGCAACAGAAACTACAGATAGCCTATATATTCATGAAAAATGAATAAATCACTATTCAATGAGTACTGGGCCAAGACAGAAATAAAAAAAATAAATTAAAGACTTTCTAGAATTCAGTGAAAATGAATAAACAACATGCCAAAAATTATGGGACACAATGAAAGCAGTCCAAGAGGAAAATTCATAGCATTAAGCGCCCACATAAAAATTTCTGAGAAAATTCAAGCTAACAACTTAGCAGCACACCTGAAATCTCTAGGACAAAAAGAGTTAAGCACATCAAAGAGGAGTATACAACAAGAAATTATCAAATTGTGAGATAGAATCAATACAATAGAAACAAAGAGAATAATGCAAAGAATTGGGGAAACAAAAAGTTGGGTTTTTAAGAGAATCAACAAGTTAGACATTATCTTTTCCAAAATAACTAAAAAGACACAGAGAGAATATCCAAGTCAATATAAAGTCAGAAGCAAAAAGGAAAAATAACAACATTTTGTTAAGTAATGAAAAATCCTTTGACAAAATTAAATTTCCCTTTTTACTCAAAATCCTGGAGAGATTAGGGATACTAAGGACATACACAAAAACAATAAAAGTAACTCACAGCAAGCCTAAAGCCAATATCAAATTAAATGAAGAGAAACTCAGAGCATTTCCACTAAAATCAGGAACAAGAATATGTTGTGCACTCTCTCCTTAGCTATTCAATATAGCTCCTGAAATTTTGCGAAGAGTAACAAGACAACTGAAAGAAATCAAGGGGATACAAACTGAAGAAGTCAAAGTCTGGTTATTTGTAGATGCTTTGATAGTACATATTAGTGACCCTAGAAATTCTACTATGGAACTTCTATAGCTGATAAATACTTTCAGCAAAGTTACTGATAAAAGACTAACTCAAAAAAGTAGCCCTTCATATACAAATCACTCATGAACTAAGGAATAAATCAAGGAAACAACACCCTCCACAATAGCTACAAATATTTTGAGGTAACCCAGGCCCTGAAATATAAACAAGGGTATATACTCACTCATAATTGAATATTAGTTTTTCAGTAAATGACATTCACTTGACTATTCACAGATCCAGAGAGGTTAGGTATAGAGAAGGGCTACGAGATGAGGGAGTATGAATTTCCCTAGGAAGAGGAAACAGAATAGATTCTTTTGGTGAATTGGGGGTGAGTGTGTATGGGAAGGGGGGAGGACCCATGGGCCAGGGAAAGATGGAGTTAGTAAGTGCAGGGAAACACAGTTGAAATTTGAGGAAAACTTCAGGAGGGGAATGTAGAAACAATATAGTGGAAATTTCCTGAAATTTATGACTGTGACCCTAGAGAGAACTACTATTAATGAAGTATATGGAGTCTAAACTAGCTGTGTTTAGTAACCAAGCACGGCTTCCAGTGGTGAGACTGTTAAATATTTTGTTGAGACTTTGCTGAGGACATCGCCACTAATATCCCTAAACCACCCAGACTGATGGACAAATAGAATGTTGCTAAAAACTGACATCTGGGTCCTATAGCCAAGGACAACTTCCATACAGCTCAATGTATACAGAGAAGTTCAGCTGATGTGGGCTGGAGCCATTATTCTGACATTCTAGTGTCTTTGGTGAGAGAAGATACTCTGCAAGATTTGGAAAGAGAAACCTGGACTCTAACCCAGTCGTAAAACCTATCCTGCCTGCAAGATGTGTTGGCATTGATGGTAGAAGACATGTGGAAGTTGCTAATCATTGTTTAGTTTAACTTGAAGCCCTCACCACAAGAGGGAGCCCATACCCTACATTGCCTGGATGACCAGTCACTGAACTGCCCATAGACCTAGGATTGAGTATTTACAACTGGGGAAAAAATCAATGAAATGATTCTTAATGGTTACACTTTTATATTGCTTCCTTCAGTTGTAATTGTGAGGCTTCCTCCAGCAACAGATAGGAATGATTTTAGATACCAACAAGCAGACATTATGTGTTAATGGCTGTAAGCTTGATATTTTTGTAAGACTGCTACAGTGGGAGTGGTTGTAACTTGACTAAATTATCTGCTCTTGAGACTCTTTTCTTCCTATTGGGTTGCCTTGTTCCATCTCGATTTGAGGATTTTAGCCTTGTCTTGTTCTATTTGGTTTTGTTTTGTTTGGCTATCTTCTCTTAGACATCTGTTTTGTTTTGTTTTGTTTTCTGATGAAGAAACAGAGAGGCAGTGACTCTGTGGAAGAGAGAAAGTGGTGAGGGAATGAGGAAGAGTGCAGGGAGTGAGAACTGTGTGTAGTAATAGGAGCCGTGGGCTGTGTCCCACCACCCAGTTAGCTTTACCCGAGATAATTACACGGACACTGTATTCTTTTAATCACAGCTTGGCCCATTCTCTTCTAGGCTAACTCTCGCACCTGGACTAGCCCATTTCTAATCATCTGTGTGTAGCACCCCAAGGTGCGCTTACCGGGAAGATTCTAGCCTATGTCCATCCTGGGTTGGAGCTTCATCGCGTGTGCCTCAGAGAGCAGAGCTCTCACCTCTGCCCGCAAGAGTGGAGCATCTTGTCTCTCTGAGGCATCTGCCCCCGAGAGGAGAGCTGTGGAGTCTCTGAGCTCACTTCCTCTTCCTCTCACCTACGTTCTAACCTATCAGGTCAAGCAGCTTCTTTATTTAATCAACCAATGACCTTCCTCCATCAACTGTGATTGGGGTATATGGCATGAGAGAAAAACCTATTTTCAATTAAAACTGCAGAGAAAAAAATCACCAGTGTGTGGAAATGTTTAACACACACACACACACACACACACACACATCACCATCTGCACAGACATGCATTGTGCATGGGACTTCAGTTCCAACCTTAGGAGCATCTGTCATCTGGGGGCAGCACCCTGCTTTCTGGCACGTCAGAAGCAGCCTTAGTGCAGAGGTAGATTCCTCTCACGATGTGTCCATCCAACACCTCACAGTGGCAAATGAGCAAGAAGAGAGGATCAAGTCCCAGGCTTACACTTCCGAGCTCTTGCTTGACAGTGGTTGTGCTGCTATCCCACATCTGCCTCCCTCTTGACAATATCTGAATTTCCCGTGTCCACCTGTGCCAATGTCTGCCCCTTAAAAAGGTCAACATGTGATGGAGCAGGAGACAGCTTGCTCTCAGTTAACTGTGTGCCACTAGGATGAGAAATGGTTATGATTATGCAGCACTATTTTTGTTTCTGTTTCATTTGATCTTGTCTAATATTGTCCATTCTGACTTACTGATGTAAAACTCTTATAGGCTTGTGCGTGTGCGTATATGGTTGAGAAGGCTATGTTATGTGGGAATGCATGTAGGTGCTTATGTGTTTGTGTACATGTTTGTGGAGGCAATGTGTGTATGCAAATATGTATGTGTGCATGTGCCATTCTTTGTCAATGAATGTGGAGGGCAAGTGAAAATTTCCATCTTTGTGACTCAGAACCCATTTGAGACAGGTTATCTCATTGGCTTTTAACTCAAAGCTTTGTCTGGCAGCAAGTTCCAAGGAATCCTCCTCTTTCTATCTGGAAGCCATGAAGTTTAAAATATCTGGTTTCTTTCTATGTGTTCTGGTAATTAAATTGAGTCCCCCACCCTTACCAGGTGAGCACTTCGGAAGCACCTCCCATCTCTCTTCTATGCTTTCTGTATGAGTGTATTGTGCTGACTGTGTAAGTGGAAGCAAAAACTAGAGCATGAAGGTTTGGACTAGGACAGAGACTACTGGGTTAGGAAACAAGAACAGGTCTAAATAGGTAACAGGGTCAAGAATCTGGTCATTCTGTGTTAGGGATAAAAGCAAAGGTAAGATAGGAGAGATTCTGTGGAGGTCATAGCATGGTGCCCTTGCTGTAAGGAACTAACAGACTCCAAGATACGACGCTGCTTATTGTTCTCCGCTATTTTCATTATGACTTCTTGCAGAATTTTAAGAGAGAGAAAACAGACTGAAGCTAAGCTTCGCCACCCCTGCATCTTTGCCCTGGGCCAATTCTCTTGCCCATTCAAACCGAGGAAGAAAATTGCTTAATATCAGTAGTTAAATAAAAACAAATGAATAAATTGCTTATCATTGTCTGCAAAGTCTTTATACAAATGCTGAGATGAGACACTAAGAAAAAGAAATTAGGAATGTAATATTAATGAAAATTGAGATAATGAGAATGGGAGAATAAGGGATGATTCATTTTTATAATTGCAACATAGCTCTGTATCAATTCAAGCCATTTCTGAGGAGGCGTGTAGAGGAACAGAGATAAGGGGTGAGAATATCAGTATGATTTCAAAGGCATTAAGATAACCTCATATAAAATGCTGATAAATATTGAATTTTAACAAATATTAAAGGGATGAAAAGCCATCGATATTTTTCTTTTAGACGATGTAGATAACTAGGTTGCTTTAAAGGTATGTACTTACATCAATCTAACTCAGTATCTTTTCTCTTCCAAGACATCAGTCTTTTCTATTAAAAGTTTCTGCTGGGATTGTCAGAATGAATTTTCCAATATCTATTTCTTTCTCAGCTAATATCATGATCAGTTGTGCTACAAGTTTCTAGAGAATTATTTAACCTGATGCCTTTGCCTTAAGACTTGTGACACTGAGCCCAGAGAGAAAAAGCATTTGAAGTCAGGTGACAGGGAAATCATAACAAGTACATTCAGCTCCGATTTGATTTCCAGGCTTTATAATCATTCAAGTTGAAAAGCATCATATGATGGACACAGAGTTTTCTCACTTCTCCATTACACCTACCGAAATTATTTCTTGTTCTCAAAATAGAATAAAATAATTTTTATTTTATTTGAAATTTGGTTGTTGGGGGACAATCAAATTTAGATTTGTAGCTTTTCTAATTTCTGGGACACAAATACTCACAAATGTCCTTACTAGGAATAATCTCAAATGGGAGAGTGGATCATGGTTAATCTGTGAAGATGAATCTACAAAGAATCAACATGCCATGCAACTCTATGGACCTGAGTTCATAAGCCCCAGGACCTATGCAAAGCTGAACATGGTACCAGGCAAAAGTAATCTCAGCATACTGTCAGGTGATATCAGGCAAAAATAGGAGAATCTGGAGAAGATAATAAACCAGATATCCTAGTCATTGCAGTAGTGAAAAAGAGACTTTAAATTCAGAAAGTTGGGTGTTGAAGATCCATTTCCAACAATCTCATCAGACATCCATATGTATCCATATTTCACACCTAACTGCAAATCTATCTTATAACCTAAATAATTAACAGAATCTCCCTTCTGAATCTTTTCAGGAGCGATTTCCAATCCCCATTTAGGTAAAAGTATCTTTATTTCTTCAAACAGTCTGTTCAAGGTATCCATGTTTGAATCGGATAACAAAATGTCGTCCATGTAATGGTATACTATAGATTTGGGAAATTTCTTACATATTATTTGCAATGGTTGGTTCACAAAATATTGGCACATGGAGGGGCTATTTAACATACCTGCGGGGAGGACAGACCAGTGGTACCTCCTCGAAGGTTGAGAATTATTATAAGTAGGTACTGTGAAGGCCAATTTTTTCTCTATCTTCTTTTTTGCAAAGGTATAGTGAAAAAACAATCCTTTAAATCAATAACTATGAGAGGCCATCCTTTTGGTAATAAAGAGGGCAAAGG
>NC_022013.1:16233007-16234152 GCF_000317375.1 Microtus ochrogaster | reverse complement strand
TTCATATGACCCATTTTGCCACAAATAAAACATTTGGTATTCTGGTGTCTTCTTTTACCATTGGAAATTTCTTCTTCTACCCATGCTTCAGTGCCATAATCAAATGTATCAACATTGAGTGTATGCAAGACCCATTCTTCCAAGGGCACTGATCTGAGCTTTAAAGGGCCCAAAATGCTTTTGCATTCCACATTTGCATTTTCATAAGCCAAAGACTCAATCGTTATATGTCTTGCTTCTGGGTCAGATATCCCTATTTGTACAGCCTTAGTTAATCTTTGTAAAAAGTCACTAAAGGGTTCTCTCTGACCCTGTTTAACTGTGACAAATGATTCCATTCTCTGTTCTGGGTCTTGTACCCTGTCCCAAGCACTTAAGGCTGCTGTAGTACACATGGAGAGTGTGTTTTCATCCAAATTAGCTTGTTCCTGAGGGTCGGAAAAGAGCCCTTCATCTAGAATTTTATCTAGGGAAATGTCAATTCCCTTCGCATTTTCCTGCTGTTCAAAGAGTCTAGCCTCTTGCCTGAATAAGATTTCCATTTCAATTGTGGTCCACTCTCAAGTACCGCAGAGCTCAGCTGGAGCCAGTCCGAGGAGGTTGCTCTGCTTGTGGTGGGCCAAGATCTTTGCATCTCTTTAACAAAAGAGGCTCGCATCCCAAAAGTCATGACAGCCTCTTTTATTTCCTTGAGATCATTCATATGGACAGGCTTCCACGTATCCACCTTCATTGGAAGAATGGATGAAGAAAGTATGGAATATATACATATTAGAATACTACTCAGCAGTAAAAAACGAGGACTTACTGAAGTTTGCGTACAAATGGATGGAAAAAGGAAACACTATCCTGAGTGAGGTAAGCCAGACCCAAAAAGAGGAACATGGGATGTACTCACTCATAATTTGGTTTCTAGCCATAAATAAAGGACAGTGAGCTTATAATTCACGATCCTAGAGAAGCTAAATAAAAAGGTGAATCCAAAGACAAACATATAGGCATCCTCCTGAATATTAACCTTCATCAGGTGATGAAAGGAGACAGAGACAGAGATCCACATTTGAGCACCGGACAGAAATCTCAAGGTCCAAATCAGGAGCAGAAGGAGAGAGAGCACGAGCAAGGAACTCAGGACCGCGAGGGGT
>NC_022013.1:16206217-16232504 GCF_000317375.1 Microtus ochrogaster | reverse complement strand
TGCAAAACCGCAGGTACTTGAGCTTCTGCTAATTCAGGCAGTGGGGTTCCGCTGCAAACTTAGCCAAGGCAGGCAGAATGGGCCTGTGTGGCTGAGTGTGTCTCGGACTCGGCACTGGGGCCCGAGTCATGAACTAAAACACAGCACCCGGGAGGGTGGTGTGTTAGCTAGTGGGCTACCTGCTTGAGTCGGGGGCAAAATAGCCCGACGTTGGACGCCAAAATGTAATGGCGTAAATGAATGCAGACAGACTGTAAAAATATATATACAGCTTTAAAAGACTTACAGAACCACCGTTCCCGCGGAGACCAGGAAAGCAGAAGCAGAAGCTGGGAGCATGCTCGCCAAATTTAAAGGCAAACATTAGCCCGAGGTGAACATGCCCCCAGGGGGCGGGACTTATCCCTACACACAGGCATTGGTCATATACACATAAACAAATATAGAAGAAGTGACATGACCTGACATAGCTTTATAAAATAAACACCATCTTCAGCTACAATCATCATCCTCAAAACACAAAACTCCCCTCTTATCTATCACCCATTCATGTCTTACCACCTTGAATCCCAGCTAGTTCAAGCAGTGCACTACTCTTCCATAGGCTACACAGGCAAATAGGTTAGAGAAACACATGTCTATGATCACAGAGACTTTCTGCAATGGCCCTGAAATATGATTTACTTGCATTTGAAATCCCTAGTAAACAGGGTCTTAGACTACGAAAGTATTCTCTGTCAACAGGCCCTCTGATATCTGTTGACATACAAGCAAATTGTTTCTCCACCTGGACTTCATGGTTCTGGATACTGGAATGAGTATAGCTTAGTAGCTTGAGTTGGATACAGTTTTCTTCATCTATCTTCTTATTTTCTCAATGACTCTTGGACAGCAAAAGTCTCCCCACAAGGTGGCCTCTTAACTCTAGGTCTCAAGTTTACTGCCCTGTATTCATATAAATAGAACTTGACTTCCATAATTGGAAAGTCATTGTTCTGAATTCATTTCTCTTTTAAACTTTGAAAACTATTTTTTTCCTGTGAAGGAAATCCTATCATGATCTGTGACCTAGGCCCAAGGAGCAAATCCCTAGGCCCATCTCCACATTCACTTTCTTGAGTTCTGTTTGCCCAGGAGAGCATTTATTCTTTCTGAATTTTTTTTTTATTTTTAAATTCTTTTATCGGTAAGACTAATGTTTTAGGAATTTTATTGCTGTGAAGAGACAACTTGGCCAAGGTAAGTCTTTAAAAAAATTATTGAGATGATGGCTCACAGTTTCAGAGGTTTGGTCCATTATCATTATGGTGGGGAGCATGACTACAAGCAGGCATGCGTGATGCTAGCTACAACTTGACCAAAAGACAGCAGGAAGGTGAGTGCCTGGCACACTAAAGGAAGCTTGAGCAAAAGAGACCTCAAAGCCTGCCCCCACAGTGGCATACTTCCTCCACAAGGCCACATCTAATAGTACACTTCCTTTGGGGGCCATTTTTTCAAACTCCCATATTCTACTCCCTGACTCCCAAAGGCTAATAGTCCTATTGTAATAAAAAAAATGCATTCATCCCAACTTCAAAAGTTATCATTGTCTATAACAGTCTCAAATTTGTTTAAAGTCAAAAGTCCAAAGACTCTTCTGAGATTCATAGCAGTGTAATCACCTTGGAAAAATCAAAATAAATAAGCAGATCACATACTTGCAACATATCATGGCAAAGGATATAGACTGCCATTCCAAAATGTAGGATAGGCAGCATAGTGAAGAAATACTGGATGAAAACAAGACCAAAAACTTGCTGGGTAAGCCTGATAATTTCTATCTCTTTGTCTGATATGAAAATGTTCTTTAGATCTCCAACTCTGTTCAGATTTGACTTCAGCATATTTCTTTCCCTTGAGTTGGTTCCATTCATTGTTAACAACTCTCTTCAGCAAGTATCCCAGGACTCAATCATCTCTGACATCTTGGTTTCTTTAAGGCAACCCAGGCTTAAAATTCATAGCTTCATGCCATGCCTACTCTGTTAGGCCTAAATTCAGGGATACCACTGACACATGCCTAGCCTCAACAGCTTTCTTAAGTATGCAGGGCAAAATCCATTACCCATTTATTCTGTCCTTAACTCTAAATTCACAGCCATATGACCAAGTATGCCAAGTTTTGCTGCTTACTGAGACAGGAACATGGGCCCTTGTTCAATTAAATATTCACCAGCTTTCTATCTTTCACTGCCAAAACTTGCTCTGTAGATCAGGCTACCTCAAACTCTGAGATCCACCAGTTTCTGCCTCCCCAGTATTGAAATAAAAGCTGTGTAATATTATACCTGGCTCTATGATTTTCTTTAATTTATATTCACAAGTTGTATAGTTAGCTGGGTGAGATCCTGCCCTAATATAACTACACCCTTTATTTCCTTTCTTAATCTGTTTATCTCCTTGAACATAGGATTTAGCTCCATTCCAGGTACTCTTTTCTTCTCCTTAAAATGTATTTTTAATATTTACCTACTCAGCCTTGTCCTTTCCATTATAAATATTTATTAGAGTTACCACTAATATTCACATGGCAAGGTTTTTGAGCTATCTTTTCCAAAGAATTTAACCTAAAACTCGTCACTTTAGCTTCAGAATGATTCTTCAGACAAGGGCAAAAGGCCCCTACTTTCTTCACCAAAATATCATAAGAACAATATATAGGCAGTATACTATGATTCTTCTCTGAGACCTTTCTAGTGAGCCCCCAACAGTTCAAATAACTCTTAGTACTCCTATTATTATTAGCTATTAGCCAGTGCTTAAAATATTCCATTGCTTTCATAATCCAAAATAGCAAAGTCCAAATTCCCCTAAATGAACACATGGTTTGGCATATCACAGCACTACCTCAGTCTCTGGTATCAACTTCTGTCTTAGTCAGGTTTTTGATGCTGTGAATACATGATCCTGGTAAGTCTTACAAAGAAAGTATTTATTTATTGAGGTGATGGCTTATAGTTTCAGAGGTTCAGTCCATTACCATCATGATGGTGAGTATGTTAGCATGTAGACGGGCATTATACTGGCTACATCTTGACCAGAAGGGAGAAGGAAGTTGAGTATATGTCACATGGAGGGAAATGAGCAAAAAAAAAAAAATCTTAAAGCCTGTCTGACTCTGACATGCTTCCTCTAACAAGGCAACACCTTCTAATAGTGCCACTCCTTTTTGTGGTCATTTTCTTTTAAACCACCACAACTACATATCTATAAAAGACACCCACTGTCTCCAGGGACTTCAATATATTACTGAAAATTTTAAAGCAAGAGCTAACAATTAGTAAAGATTAACAGCTGTATATGGGATAAGAAACAGGAAAAAAAGAGGCTCTTGAACTATTCTTTTCAAAGTAACTGTTGATATCCCCCAGGCTTCCTTCCCTAAACCAAACTCAGAGTATAGGCTTATGGGGGGATACTGACATGACTAAAATGAGTAAGCTCGTCACTAAGCAAATAAATAGCAAGTTGTACAAATGTTACATTTCTATCATTTATAGTCTTAGCAAGTACAATTTATTTGTTAATAATAGCACAGGGGAAATAGATGCAGAAAAGTATAATATTAAGAAGATAATGATTTATGGACAACTAATATATACTGCTATTATTTACAACAAGATTACAATAAATTATAATAATGGAATTAGATATTAATAAACCTACCAATAACGGCTTAAACCAGTAATGAATCTAGAATAATTCCAAAGCTGTTGATATATTAAGATGAATGAGTAAGAACTGGTGTTTTACTTGACAGATAACCCTCACAATGTGAATACAATATCTGGAACTCAAGTAAAAATGCTGGATGAGTTAGCCCTCATCTTTAATCTCAGCACTTCTTTGTCAAGATGGAAAATATGGACAGAAGAATTGAACAGAAAGTCATGGGTATACCAAACACAAGTAAAATACTACTTCAACAGAGTAGAAGGAAAGAATATATTCTTAAATTTTATATTCTGATTTCTAAAGAAATTTTGTGCCATCCACATGTCTACACATTCATATTAAAATAATAAATAAGTAAATCTTTAAAACACACCTAATAAATCATGTGGAAATGTACTAGTAAAATCATCAGTATTAAAATTAAAGAACTAAAAAAGGAAATATTTAATTCAAAATTGTAAAAGTAGAAGAAACAAAAACAGATTTATAATAAACATAAGTTAATGGCAGAAAATTAAACAATGATAATAATACTACCTATGAATGGATTAAACAATGGAGTAAAAGTATTTATACATGGAATAGAATAGAAATAATAGACCTACTTTATAGTGTAGAAGAAATATGTCAAAGAAAAAAATAACATAATTTTTTACATATACATAGAATGGATAATTTGGAATGATTTAGAAAACACGGATATTGATCAGCTGCTAACAACTTAATATTCAGCTTACTTAAGTCTTGAATGTCTCATAAAATGACTGTTATGCTGAATCCATCGTAAAAATATGAGGAACTCTGCCAGTTCTATTTCATAAGAACCAAAATCCTACAAGTGCTTCCCAGCAAGGGTCATAACTCCATGATGAATATGAACAATGTAGAAATGGGCTACACATACCCTTTCTAGAGATCAATGTGCTTGAACAATAATTTTATCTTGACAATTTCTTTTCTGTGTCCAAGATTGAATTTTGATATATCCAAATTCAAGCTGTTAAGATCCTTTTCCATAGACATTTGCCATGGCAAGGATAACAGAAAAGAGCTAACATGTTTCAATGTCCCAATGAGGATGAAGAGGAGGACCTTAAATTAAGTGACTGCTCCGTGGACCATTACCTCAACAATCACAAAGTCATAATTAGGGCTCAGGTCTCCAGGTTTATTTTGTGAGTCTTTAGGAAATAGCATTTGTTTTGGTACCCTAAATGTATACTGTTATCCTGAATGTCTATGGGCTAAGAGTATTTTGATCTTTCTTCTGGAAATTCATGAAGAAGCGAAATGAAGAAAGGAGTTATCAAAGGACATATATTTAATCCAACGTTTTAGCCTGTGTTGCTTTATGAAAGCCAGGAGCATCAGGAATTTACCTAGTTTGTTTCTAGTCATTTGTATGATTGTTTTCAGAGTCAGCATTCCTTTTGGAAGACTCTCTACAACTACAAGGATCTGAGTACTATCCCCAGAATTCATGAAGAAGTCAATCTTGGTGGCAGGCCAAGCAGAGCCAGACTGATCTCTGGAGCTCAGTCCCAGCCTGCCTAACAGCCTCAGTAGGGAGTCCCAAGCCAATTAGAGACACTGAAACAAACAAACAAAAATCTAGGTGTCATTGCAGAACAATAAAATAAATTTATCCTATGCCCTCCACATACATAGCAACCACATTCATTTACATTTATCCATGTGTACACACACATACACACAGAAAGAAAGAAAGAAAGAAAGAAAGAAAGAAAGAAAGAAAGAAAGAAAGAAAGAAAGAAAGAAGGAAGGAAGGAAGGAAGGAAGGAAGGAAGGAAGGAAGGAAGGAAGGGGAAGAGGGGGAGGGAGGGAGGGAGGGAAGGAGGGAGGGAGACAATGACTTTATCCCATTAAAACTTTGGTTTCTAGGTAAGAAGAAAAAATACATGATTACATCACCATGTAATCAAGGCAGCTAACTTCCATAATTTTTCAGAGGCCAGCTTAGCTAATTCACTTTAAGGAAGTTCAATGATGAATTTTTTTCTCAATTAGCTGACAATGTGTCTGATATTTGTTGCTTGTTGCATTGGTTGCTTAGCCAAGAAAAATTTTAATATTTTATATGTAGCATAGAATGACTTATGAACCTTTTGGGACACTGAGTTTTCCTCTGTCCCTATATTCATGGTTTAATTCTGGAAACTTTGCATGTAAAGAAAATATTGTGGGACCACAAGGGGTGCATCCACCCATGGAGATGGTGGGACTGATCTAATGGGAGCTCACCAAGGCCAGCTGAACTGGGACTAAATGAGCATGTCATCAAACCAAACTCTCTGAATGTGGCTGACAGTGAGGGCGGACTGAGAAACCAATGATAATGACACCAGGTTTTGATTCTACTGCATATACTGAATTTTTGGGGAGCCTAGTCTGTTTGGATGCACACCTTCTGAGACCTGGATGGAAGGGCAAGGGCCTTGGACTTCCCACAGGGCAGGGCACCTTGATTTCTCTTAGGACTGGAAAAGGAGGGGGAGGAGGAAGGAGGAGGGAAATGGGGGGATGGGAGGAGGTGGAATTTTTTTTCACTGTGTATAAGACTGTTTATTTTTTACAGTTCCCCAAAAGTATAGTATAGTAACAATTCTATAACCTTTTCATTTTATTAGTTTAGTATGATAGTACTTACAATGTGGAGCAATTTTGCGTGGAAATTAGGTCCATCCTTGTATATACTCTAAATCATTTGTGTTATTGTAAGTACTATCACACGGAAATTTTTAATAAATAAATAAATAAGAAAAAAAGAAAACATTGTGACAGAATATATCTGCTTGGCATGGTATCCTTGTTAATGCCATGTTCATTGGCTTGTAGATCACATAGACTGTCCCAGTAACTTTAATACAACCTAAAACTATTTTAAAAATCTCCCTTTGTTTAGATCCAAATCCTATCTTTAGGCCTTTCTATTTACCAAACAGAGGGAGAAGTGTTTCAAACTTACAAACTCATATGTTAACTATCACTTACCAAAAGCTATATCTGTTCCTTGATTGTGGCAAGTATAAACTGGAAAAGCTGCCTTTCACTGCTGAGTTCCTGCTTCAACATGTCACCATCCACAGAACTCCTGAAATTAAACTGGGTATAAATTCTCAAGTGTCTTAGATATTTTTCCTTTTCTTTCTGGTGTTTGTGTGTCATCATAAATATTTCAGAGTCTTTCCTATGTCATACTACTCATTAGATCATATTACCTCCATGATGTCATTACCATGAGATTGCAGGGTACCCTGGTGCCCTAGTGGCTATCAGATAGATGACATTCAGTTTCCCGGTGCTGTGCCAAATACTTTATAGGCTCAATGTCCTATAAAGAACAAAGAGTTTTAATTTCAGTTTTGAACATTGGAACATCTAATCTTAAGGTCTTAGAAGGTTCAGTATCTCTCTACTGAGATACCACTTTATGCTCCATGGATGGTCCTTCTTATTGTGTCCTTATATAGTAATAGGTGATTGGTTTCAGGTACCATCTCTCTTATGTGTGTCCTAAATACATGTATAAGAGCAGGGTCAAAGGACTCACTTCTTACATTCTCACATTGGAGATTAAGGTTCAACAAATGAACTTGGGGATTCAGTGCACAAATACATTCTAAGTAATGATCAAGATCCCTTAGATAATATAAGGACATAAAGTGTACAAATTAACAGTACATGGAGACTGTTACTATATTCCCCTGCATGGATTACAACTTCTTTTGTTACTTTTTGCTGGAATTTTTTTAGAAACTTGTATTCATCTGACAAAATGCCAAAATAGGGTCACATGCTATATTTCTGCTAAAGGAGAAATCAACCACAACAATCATATAGCTCTAATTGTAACTATCATTTGTTTGTTTCTAATAGATCACTCTCATTTTCCAAGAGCCATCTTGTGTTCAGAGTCCATACAAGCTTTTATGTCCAAGATTGTGTGAATAATGGGCAGAAGCATTGCTTCGTCCTTTAGTGCAGTAAATTCTCAACACTAATACAATCTCCCTGCAGCTCCCATGGAGCATCATTGCTTCTGATTTACTAACTTTACTGAACAAAGAAATGTGTACATGGCCGATTCAGGGACTTTTACTGTCAATGTGGCTCTACTTCCATAGATCATAGGACCAAAGGAAGGCCTGGCTGCTATGAAATCTATATATGCCAATTACAAACTTGAAGACTAGAGAAAACATAATGGAAAGTGTATAGGAAAGGCAACACCATAGGAAGATGAATTAGGCCAGGAACTCTAACCCTAATTCATCTCTTTAGTGTCTTCTGTAAATTCTAACAGCATTTTTTTTCTGGTTTCATGTCTGTGGTGGTTTGAATAAGATAGTCTCGTATGTTTGAATGCTTAGGAACTTGGGAGTGGAAGTATTTGATTAGGGTATGGGGCCTTAGGGGAGAAACTGTGTTACTGCTGAGGGTCTTTGAGATTTCAAAAGCCCTTGTCAGACTAGTTTCCCTTTCTATCTTTGCCTGCAGATTAGGATGTATTTCTCAACTACTTCTCCAGCACCATGCCTACAAAGCCTCATACTATAATCCTTGTCATGAGGAAAATGGACTAAGTCCCTGAAACTTTAAGCAAATCCCCTTTAGAATGTTGTCTTTTATAAAAATTGCCTTGGTCTTGGTGTCTCTTCACTGATGTAAAACAGTGACCGGGACAATTCCAATCCTTAGAGCTGAAAACTCTGAAAAAGACACGTCATTCTCTTTTGCCTTTATCAGTTTTAACAGATATATTACTTTAGGCTCCTTTCTTAAGGTCTGGAAATATTTGCCGTCAATACTTGTGGCATCACAGAGTCCTTCGTTTGACATTCCTATCCTGCCCATGGAGTCTGTCTTAAGATGGGAAGTATAATTTCTATGAAGCAATATCTGTTCTTTTCTAGGTATTAGGCACCACGTTATTACTTGCTTCTTTAATCCACAAATTCCTTCATTTCTTCTTCTTTTCTTAAACAAATCAATAAATACCACAACTAAATATTGTCCTGTCTTGCTTCAGAGAATACTATTATCTACTAGTCCTTTGTAAATATCTCCAGAGCAAGATATCCTCATTGCCATTCCTATCATGGTGTATACTGTGGTTATTACACCAGCCTCTGACAATAAAATGACACCTTCTGCCCTCTATGTTCCAAGATTCCATCATCAGTTTTAGAGTTATCCTTCCATTATCAGCACGAGACAGCTAGGCAGCTCAGTCTCATGACAGAATGTCTTACAGTCATCTCTATTCCAGAAAGCAGAGAATGAACTAATGTTCCCTCAGGTCAATAATGGTTAAAAGAGTTACCTTCTAAGCTTTCCCGGAAAATTTTGGTAAGTGATGTTTTCCATGACTACACATGATAAGTAAAGTTTAATATTAATCCTCACCTTGCTCTCTGGGTCTTGATTTTAACACTCCCAAACTGAAGTTCTGTCAACTCTATGGCATTTATTCTATCACCCTGATGCTTGAGCTTATTACATGTACTATTATAAAATACTGATGCTCTACCTAGCTGTATTTTCTAAGATCCCAAACACCAGGCCCTAATCATGTCTCACACATCATTAAATTCTTTCATATTAAGATTGTTATACATATCTTTCCTGCTCTAACCCTCATGATGCTCATTCCTATGCATCTTTGCCTGGATCTTACCAATGATTTATTATGTGGATTTTGGGTACTTCTCTTTTTTTTCTATTTAATGTTTCTTTCTTCTAGACCCTGGACATTCTCTGATATTTGAAAGGCTAAATCTTACTTTGATAACCAGCCCTAATAGAGAAGGTAGAGGGAGACTGCAATACAAGCATTATCTTGCAGGAGACTTGATCAGATGAGCCCTAATAGTGTTTCACTGAGAAGATGCATGTGAACAATAATCACACAAAGCTTGTTGAACAAGCACCTGGAAATCTGGAGTAACCAGGACCCAGATAGATAAAACCTGAAGAGTAATAAAATAGAGAAGTGAGCCCTGACAGAATAACAGAAGCATGAATCTAAGGAGATAGCACATGTGGAGAAGAGCCTGAAAGAAAGAGAGAAAATAAGATCAGATTACACAACCCTCAGAAGCCTTTTATGGGGCTGTCACATCTGTCACATCTGTAATACCAAATTGCCATAGGGTGTACAGTTTATAAAAACAGAAATTTATTTCTCACTCTACTGAAGACAGAAAAGTCCAAGATCAAGGCAGAGTTGTTGTGTAGTGAGAATTCACCTTCAGGCTTACATATGACAGTTTCTCAGTGTAGCCTCATGTGCTTAACATTTCCTCCAGCACTCTTTTTTAAGGACCTTAGTTCAATTTATTTGCTTGGTATTCACGAAGCAAGGACTTCATGTTCTATCACTATCATGTTTGGTTGGCAAACCAGCATGTCTAATGCAATGGTACATAAATTCCATCAATTTTAGCATAAGTCATCGCTTATTTTAACTTGTTATATTAATTATAAATAGTTTTTATCAGAGAGTATTCAAGAAAAAGGTCAATTTGACACTCTCTGTCAACTATAATCTCATTCTTAACTTTACCTTTTATTCTAAGTTCTGCTGTGCCCTTTCACATAAGTGTGACATGATAGTAATTCATCTAGGGTGCAGAATTTCAATTTTTCACTTCCTCCTGCAGGGATGACCCTGGTTAATTTCTAGAACCTTCTGTTCCCTTCTTGTTTGTTTCCTCATGTAGAGTCCAATGTATAGCATTTATGCATTTTACTATCACATACAAAATTAACCTTATATGTTTAATTTCTTCTAGCAGGAATACTTATTCTAGCATGGTACTTACTTTGCAACCTGTTTTTATCTTATCATTATTTATTTTAATACTATTTATTAATATTATTAATTGCTGATTATTTGTTAATTACAATGTTTAATGATGAATCAACACAAAGGACATGTTACTAGTTCAATTAGTGTGAATTTTGTTATTACATGCTCTGTGGCATTTCTTGGTAAATCTTATATAATTTTTTGTTTTGATATCTGTCAAGTGAAAGAGTGTTCTGTCTTCTGTAAGTGATTTCATAATATGTAAGAAAGTATATACAAGAATTCCTGTTCACGTAGTTGATCAATATAATGGAGTTTTGTCTATTTACTATTATGTGTGAACATACTACATGCCTCTTCTTAAAATGTAAGATAATTGTTCCACTTTCTTTAACTAGAACTGTGTGAATTAAAGAACTGTTTTTACTTTCAATATTTTGCTTCTCTGTTCATTATTCAACATCCAGAGCTTAGCCTCAAGTCTTTCTTTGTTATCACAGGAAAGCCAAACACATTTTTGTTGTTTTTTAGGCATTTTTTGTGTAGTCCTAGCTGTGTAGAACTAGCTCTGTAGAGCAGGGTGGCCTCAAACTCCCAGAGATATGCCTATGTGTGCATCCTGAGAATTAAAGAGGTGTGTCAACACCACCAAGTCACATTTTCTTACCCATTCAAACAGAGAAATGTGGAGTCATGAAAATCCCTGTTAAGTGTCAGATTCCTAAATTTATTATTATTATCATCATCATCATCATCATTATTAATTACCTTTATTGAAGTTTTATGTTAAAAGATACAAACTATCTATAGAGTGACTCTTTATTCTATGGAAGTAGTTGGTTATTGGGCACCTACTTCACGAGATCCTGAGTTTAGTTGATTTGACTATGTTTCTGTTGACTGCATTCTTAATTGAAAGAAGAACTTGCTTATAATTGTTTAACATAAGAGAATTGTGATCCAGCAATAGACAGAAGATTCATTTTCTCCTACAACTAAAAATAGAGTATTATAAATTTATTATAAATCAGTGTTCAAAAGACAGCATCAACTAAGTGCCAGTCAACTTTAGGAAGACTCAGTCCATGTCATTTCCTATTTTATGTAACTAAAATACACTGAACTTAAACTTTAATTATTAAAACTAAATGAAATGAGGTAATGTTAAGTGTGTGGTCCACTCTGGAAATTAGAAATGTAATATATTTATACTCAAGCTTGGGCAGTATATTCATAAACTGCTGATACCTATGATGTACTAGGAAATGCTTTGAGTTCCTTTCTATTAACTCATCAAAACTCTTTAAAATATGACTTTCATCATTATTCTCCCTTTACAACTATTGATCAACAAAGAGAGATGACAGCCATTGTTTGATGCAGCACAATTACCTGTACTCCGTCTCAGCAGTGACAACATCATCCAGTGTTTCTGGAATTGACTACATGCTGTAGTATCAATAAGAATTTAATAGCAGTTGTTCCTCCAGAAAATAACACAACAAATAACTCGCTTCCATGATGTATAATAGAATCAACAGTCTTAAGACCATGTTTGGGTCTCACTCTAGGAAGGGAAGTAATTAGACAGAAACACAAATACACTGAGATCTAGACATGGTGTGGTCCTAGAAAGGAAGGTAAAACTGGCCTTTAATATAATACATGGAGATAGAGGTATGATGGGTTCCTAGAGGGAAGGGGAAGCTTACCTTTAAAGCTTGGACAAGGGCTTTATTGGGGAAGAGATTGAAAGAGAGAGATATGAGAAGTCAAAACAGAACATAAAGGATATAACATGAGAGGAATGGTCAGGGGAGGCCAGTGAAGCAATTCTTCAGGGAATCTCTCAAGCAATCTACAAGAGGAGTCTTTCAGCAGTCATGATATAACAAAGAATAAATGTGACATTTTAAAATTCTTAAGAGAAAACAAATTATCTTTTTAAGTAGGATCAAAACCCCGTGCCATTGTCCTTAGCTTCTCATCAGTCCTCATTGTTCGCCATGTTCAGAGAGACCAGTTATATCCCATGCTTTTTCAGTCACAGTCCAGCTGGCCTTGGTGAGCTCCCAATAGAGGGAGGGGGAGAGGAGTGGGGGGAGGGGGAGAAGGGTTGGAGGAGGGGGGAAGGGTGGGAGGAGGGGGAGGGAAATGGGAGGCTGGGAGGAGGTGGAAACTTGGTTTTTTTTTTCCTTTTCTCAATAAAAAAAATAAAAAAAAACAAATTATCTTTTTTCATTATACATACCAATCCAAGTTTCCAATACCTCCCCTCCCCCCAGTCCCTCCACATACCTCCCCACTCCACACCAATAAGGCAGCTTACTGAATGGGAGAAGTTCTTCATAACCCCCTCATCAGATAAAGGACTAGTCTCCAAAATATATAAAGAACTCAAAAAATTAGACATTAAGATTCTAAATAACCAAATTAAAAAATTGGATAAAGAACTAAACAGCAAACTCTCAACAGAAGAATCTCAAATGGTTGAAAACAGTTAAAGAAATTTTCAACGTCCTAAGCTATCAGGGAAATGCAAATTAAAATAACTGAGATACCATTTTACACTCATCAGAATGGCTAATATCAAAATCACCAATGATAGCTTATGCTGGGGAAGACATGGAGTAAGGGGAACACTCATCCATTGCTGGCGGGAATGCAAACTTGTAAAACCAATTTGGAAATCAAGATGGCAGTTTTTCAGAAAATTGGGAATCACCCTACCTCAGGACCCAGCAATACCACTCTTGGACATATACCCAAAAGGTACTCAATCATACTACAAAGACATTTGTTCAACTATGTTCATAGCAAAAACCTGACCTTTTATAACCATTTCTGCATCAAAAAAGTTCCACATCATGTGACTTAGCTCATTATATCATATTGGTATGTGACAAAGAGCATGGATGACCCAGGTTCCACAAATTGAGAACTGTGACATTTCTGCCTCCTAATTCTCTGTTTTGGGGAGAGCAGAGCTGCTGAGAGGTGTGCATGATTCTGGTTATTGAATATGGCCTAAGTATGCAGGCCTATGTTCTAACATAAGGGAGTATATACTCACTGTTTGAAACTGCTGTGAGGATGTCTTTTTGAGCATGGTATGGCTGATACACTCTGGAAACCCCTTTACAAAACCTATGCAGTATTAAGCTCATCAATATCCTTTCCCAGAAGGAAGAGGCTCACAGACCTTTTGTCACTCAGAGAATTTTTTAAAGTTAATATTCACTGGAAGAAAGAAAAACTTTCTTTTCAGTAGCTCAGTCACTGATGGGGTGTCCATGATCCTGTAAGTAGCCTTTGACCTATACTCCTATAAGCAGCCCTAATGAAACTCATCAATTTCAAGAGAAGACAGAAACATAGAATTTGAACTGGGACAAGTTGGGAAGAAGAGTGGTTTAGCAGGAGCAGGAGTAGCACAATAGAAATTAAAGGTCAAAACATGTTAAATACATGTAAAAATTACATGTTTAAAAATACATAACGAATTGTTATGTATAATTTATGTCTCCTGATTTTAAAAGCCAAATAAATGGAAAAATAAGTCCCAGCTCAAATTTACATATTGTTCAATACCTTGTTTGATCAGTGAAAATAAATAACAAAAGTGGAATAAAACAGCATGTTTGTAGAGACCACCATACGATGAAAATCTCTTAAAGGTAAAATGTGGTTGTCTGACTGTTTTATAAGATTTTATTTTTCTGGAGAATCAGAACACATGAGTTTAATCACTTCAGAAAGGGAACATAGGGCAGAGAAAAGTAATGAGTACACCAAAGTACCTGATAAATCAGTGCCTCTACCTTTTACTGCTAAGCACTGGAAGAAATCTGGTACCCTTTGCTTTTAGTTTATCACATGCAACACTCATGTACTATACACCAGGTGATCAACCGCATGCTGAGAACTCAGTGCCTAATTTCAAAACAGAGATAAATAGAAATTTAATTGGTGTATACATCTCAATTGGGGTATTTATTCATGCTTTTAAAAAGTACTTGCTACATTAAGTATAATTTGATTTAGAAATATTTTCCTTGAGTGGACTCTGAATAATGATCCCGTGTTCTATATAATGGAGGCAAAAGGAGCAATACTTCCAATTAAACACCTGGAAATAGACAATCCATGAATTATTTTTGCAAAGTTAGAGCAATAGATTTCACTGCAGCTAATGGGAGTATAGGGAATCTAGAGTTTATTCACATGAAGAGGGACAAAGAAAATCAATAGACAACATCAGCATCTCTTTGTAGGCAAATCTCTGAGGACAGGTGGTCTTTATTCATTTGCATTTGCTTATATAATTGTCAAATACATTTTTATAAAAATATTTCATATGTTTTTCAAATCTGTGTAATTCAAGTACAGTCTGTGCACTCCTATACTTATATAACCCAGAGTTAAACCTTCTCTCAAAGGATTGCAATTATTATTTGACTATTTTCTCTAATGTTTAGAGGTGAGAAACTTGGAATAAATAATTGTTTAATGCTCAGAATCTTGCCTAAAACTAGCAGTTTTATAAAAAGGAGTTTACATTTTTTAAGTTAAAACCACAGAAAGTTGTGCATTTCAAATGTTTATTCATCTCAGGATTGAAAAGTGTGCCTTTTAGATGCATGAAAAACTAGAATGAATGTTTAAAATACTGCAACATGTGTTTTCAGTCTACATGAAATTTACAATTACTTTTAGTGAAACTTCATCAGGTGTGTCCTGTATATGTCCAATCAAAATATTTAAAGTCTGAGAGGCTACTTAATGACAATGTTTCAATGGAGAAATGTAAATATAAATCAAATTTGAAGTATTAGAAAGTTTAGTATGATATTCAGAAGAACATATGTGTGTTAAAGAACAAGATATACTCTTGGCTAGCAAATAGTGTTATCTTCTGCTTTCTACCACTATCAGGACAAACTTACTTCTTTGGAAATTTAAGATGTTAGGTTGTGTTTCTGAGACATCATTGTGGAGATGGTATGGTAAAAGTATAATGAAGAAAGAGTAGAAAGGCCAGGACAAAATATAACTCCAAAGGCTTGACCATAGTAACTATTTCCTCCAACAAATATACATCATCCATAGTCCTATTATTTCAAATTGGTATATTTAAATGTTGAATCCCTTCATGCATTAAACCATTCATTAGTTCAGTGGTTGATTTGGGATTCCCTTCTTTATGCTGTGAATATGTGTTATTATGATTGGTTAATCAAGAAGCTGCTTTGGCCTATGACAGAGCAGACTAGAGCTACGCTGGAACACTAAACTGAATAAAAGGTGAAAGAAGGCAGTCAGGTAGATGCCATGTAGCTGCCAAAGGACAATGATGCCAGAAGTCACACCCTTGTGGTGATACATAGAATAATAAAAATGGGTTAATTTAAGATATAAAAGCTAGACAGAAAGAAATGCATCTGAGCCATTGGCCAAACAGTGTTGTAATTAATATAGTTTCTGTGTGATTATTTGTGTCTGGGAAGTCAGGAAACAAAAGCAGTCTCTGTTTACAAAATGGCACCCAATATTCAGTGACATACATCCTTATAAAGCCTTTAAAAGAAAGAAGAAAAAAAGTGGAATATCTAGACCCTCAAAAACATGAGTCAAGTAGATCTTCATGGAGCCACATTTTTAAAGATAGGCTCAGCTGGTGTCAAGCAGAGGTGCACCTCTTAAAAGAAAGGTTCCTGACTAAGCATTAGCAACAAAAACTGCGCCATTTCTTTGAGAGTTTCCTGATACGTGGGAGCACAGATGGATCTGGTTCTTTTGGGAGATCGTGTTATGAAGCACTTGAATGGGGTTTATGCACATTGTGATAGCAGTTACTCAGTGGAAACATGGGCCAACTGCTTCTCAGATCTGGGGTGGCAAACATGCCTCCCAGAACTTGCCATAAACCAACCTCAGCCATGTTGGAAAGCTGAAAAGGGTTGAACCAAGAGCCAAAGCAAGTGCTCTGCTTAGCTATGCCCACTTAACAGTTTAAAGCAGTGATTAAAAAAAACACTATTATAGATATGCCATGAAGACAGATTCATACAAAAATAAACTTTTTTACTTTTATATCGGTCATAAAGTGTTTAAAAATATACATAAGCTTAAGAAAAATGGATATAGGGAGTTAAGGAAAGAAATAGTTTTTAAAAATAAAAGAAAGTATTTAAAGCAGAAGTCCAACCGCTATTCAATCTGAAATCAAAAAAACATCTTTTTATTTATTTTTTTATTGAAAAAAATTTCTGCCTCCTCCCAACCTCCCAATTCCCTCCCCGTTCCCCCACTCTTCTTCCCCTCCCCCCACTCCACTCCCCCTCCCCCACCAGGCCAGAGAGCAGTCAGGGTTCCCTGCCCCAAGGGAAGTCCAAGGTCCTCCCCTCTTCATCCAGGTATAGTAAGATGAGTATCCAAACTGGCTAAACTCCCACAAAGCCAATACATGCAGTAGGATCAGAACCGAGTGCCATTGTTCTTGGCTTCTCATCAGCCCTCATTGTCCGCCATGTTCAGAGTCCAATTTTATCCCATGCTTTTTCAGTCACAGTCCAGCTGGTCTTGGTGAGCTCCCAATAGATCAGCCTCACTGTCTCAGTGGTCCTGACTTCCTTGCTCATGTTCTCCCTCCTTCTGCTCCTCATTGGGACCTTGGTAGCTCAGGTCAGTGCTCCAGTGTGGGTCTCTGTCTCTATCTCCATCCATCGCCAGATGAAGGTTCTATGGTGATATGAAAGATATTCATCAGTATGGCTATAGGATAGGGTCATTTCAGGTTCCCTTGCCTCAGCTGCCCAAGGAACTAACTGGGGACATCTCCCTGGGCACCTGGGAACCCCTCTAGGGTCAAGTTTCTTGCTAACCCTAAGATGGCTCCCTTAATTAAGATATATACTTCCCAGCTCCCATATCCTCCCTTCCTTTATCCCAACCATCCCATTCCCCCAAGTTCCCCCCATCCTCCCCTTCTCCCTTTTCTCTCCCCATCTCCCCTTATCCGCATCCCACCCCACCCCAAGATCCCAATTTTTTTTTCCCAGCAATCTTGTCTAGTTTTAATATCGAGGAGGATAACTATATCTTTTTCTTTGGGTTCACCTTCTTATTTAGCTTCTTTAGGATCACAAATTATAGGCTCAATGTCCTTTATTTATGGCTAGAAACCAATTATGAGTGAGTATATCCCATGTTCCTCTTTTTGAGTCTGGGATACCTCACTCAGCATAGTATTTTCTATTTCCATCCGTTTCCATGCCAAATTCAAGATGTCATTGTTTTTTACCTCTGAGTACTCCTCTAATATGTATATATTCCACAATTTCTTCATCCATTCTTCCATTGAAGGGCATCTAGGTTGTTTCCAGGTTCTGGCTATTACAAATAATACTTCTATGAACATAGTTGAACAAATGCTTTTGTAATATGATAGTACATGGAGGAGTGCACCCTTTCCTCCACAACCTCTCCAGCAAAGGCTATCTTTGATGTTTTTGATTTTAGCCATTCTGACAGGTGCAAGATGGTATCTCAAAGTTATTTTGATTTGCATTTCCCTGTTCACTAAAGAGGTTGAGCATGACCTTAAGTGTCTTTTGGCCATTTGAACTTCTTCTGTTGAGAATTCTCTGTTCAGTTCAGTACCACATTTTTTAATTGGGTTAATTAGCATTATGAAGTCTAGTTTCTTGAGTTCTTTATATATTTTGGAGATCAGACCTTTGTCTGATGCGGGGTGGGTGAAGATCTTCTCCCAGTCAGTTGGTTGCCTTTTTGTCTTAGTGGCAGTGTCCTTTGCTTTACAGAAGCTTCTCAGTTTCAGTTGGTCCCACTTATTCAATGTTGCCCTCCATGTCTGTGCTACTGGGGTTATACATAGGAAGAGATCTCCTGTGCCCATATGTTGTAGAGTACTTCCCACTTTCTCTTCTATTAGGTTCAGTGTGTTCAGATTGGTATTGAGGTCTTTGATCCATTTGGACTTGAGTTTTGTGCATGGTGCTAGATATGGGTCTATTTTCATTCTTCTGCAAGTTGACATCCAGTTTTGCCAGCACCATTTGTCGAAGATGCTTTCTTTCTTCAATTGTGTACTTTTAGTTCCTTTATCAAAAATTAGGTGTTCATAACATTGAGGGTTAAAATCCGGGTCTTCTATTCGATTCCATTTGTTGACTTCTCTGTTTTTATGCCAATACCAATCTGTTTTCAATACTGTAGCTCTGTAATAGTTTGAAGTCAGGGATGGTAATGCCTACAGACATTCCTTTATTGTATAAGATTGTTTTGGCTGTCCTGGGTTTTTTGTTTTTCCATATAAAGTTGATTATTGTCCTCTCAAGGTCTTTAAAGAATTTTGATGGGACGTTGATGGGGACTGCATTAAATCTATAAATTGTCTTTGGTAGAATTATCATTTTTACTATGTTGGTCCTCCCAATCCAAGAGCAAGGGAGATCCTTTCATTTCCTGGTATCCTCTTCAATTTCTTTCTTCAAAGACTTAAAGTTCTTGTCAAATAAATCTTTTGCTTCCTTGGTTAGAGTTACCCCAAGATATTTTATGCTATTTGTGGCTATCGTGAAAGGTGATGCTTCTCTGATTTCCCTCTCTGCTTCCTTATCGGTTGTGTATAGGAGGGCAACTGATATTTTGGAGTTGATCTTGTATCCTGCCATGTTACTAAAGGTGTTTATCAGCTGTAGGAGTTCTTTGGTGGATTTTTTTGGGGGTCACTTATGTACACTATCATATCATCTACAAATAATGAAAGTTTAACTTCTTCTTTTCCAACTCGAATCCCCTTGATCCCCTTATGTTGTCTTATTGCTATTGCTAGAACTTCAAGCACTATATTGAAGTGGTATGGAGAGAGTGGACAGCCTTGTCGTTTTCCTGATTTTAGTGGGATGGCTTTGAGTTTCTCTCCATTTAATTTGATGTTAGCTGTCGGCTTGCTGTAAATAGCTTTTATTATATTTAGGTATGACCCTTGTATCCCTAATCTCTCCAAGACTTTTATCATAAAGGGGTGTTGAATTTTGTCAAATGCTTTTTCAGCATCTAATGAAATGATCATATGTTTTTTTTTCTTTCAGTTTATTTATATGATGGATTACATTGATAGATTTGTGTATGTTGAACCAGCCCTGCATCTCTTGGGATGAAGCCTACTTGATCATGATGGATAATTTTTCTAATGTGTTCTTGGATTCAGTTTGCCAGTATTTTATTGAGGATTTTTGCATCTATGTTCATGAGTGAGATTGGCCTGTAATTCTCTTTCTTGTTTGAGTCTTTTTGTGGTTTTGGTATCAGGGTAACTGTAGCTTCAGAAAAGGAATTTGGCAATGACTCTTCCATTTCTATATTGTGGATTACATTAAGGAGCATAGGTATTAGGTCTTCTTGGAAGTTCTGGTAGAATTCCGCATTGAAACCATTTGGTCCTGGGCTTTTATTTGGTAGGGAGATTTTTGATAACAGCTTCTAATTCTTCACAACTAACAGGTCTATTTAGATTGTTCACCTGGTCCTAGTTTAACTTTGGTATATGTTACTTATCTAAAAAAGTGTCCATTTCTTTTACATTTTCCAATTTTGTGGCATATAGGCTTTTGCAGTAAGATCTAATGATTCTCTGAATTTTCTGTGTCTATGGTTATGTCCCCCTTTTCATTTCTGATCTTATTAATTTTTGTGTTCTCTCTCTGCCAATCAAAACACATCTTAAAGGCTAACATTCTACATAAGTACTCGGAAATATTTATATCTATCTCATAGGGTAACCCTTTATAGGCAGAAATTTCTACTTTGCTTCTCAAAGAAAAGTATTTGAAATGAGTTAAACAATATACACCTCTGATTCTATGATGGATGCCAATTTCTGAGATGCCATTGAAAGTCTTTCCTTTTGTCCTAGTGTAAGTATTTGACTTTGTTTTAATGCTCCCGTTTCCTTTAAATTTCACTAAACATTTCTGAGCCACAAATTTTACACAAAATTTTCTAACCAAAATGCAAGAATTTTAAGATTTAATCTCTGCTGTTTTCTTTTGATTATCATTAAAACTTACTGTAAACCCACCAGCAACCACCATAAGGGACTGCCCTGGCTGCTGTCAACTTTAAATGTAGCTTCTAATAGGGACTCATGTTATGAGAGCAGACAAGATGGCTCACTGAATGTATTAGTTTGCTTCTTGTCGCTGGGATAAGATATTGACTACAAGATACTTTAGGAAAGATGTGAGTTTACTTCAGGTTATGATTTCAGGTCACAGTTCATCACTGAAGGAAGTTATGGCAAGATGTCTAGGCAGAAAGTAAAGCAGGAACCATGGAGGAGCATTGCTTACTAACTTTCTCACTGACTCATGCTGAGCTAAGTGTTTTTCACAGGCTAAGCTCATCTTGTTAGGAATGGTGCAGCACACAGTGGAAAGATCTCCCTACATTATTCATCAATAAAGACCACCACTCAAAAACATGCCCACATAACAATTACATTGAGGTAAGTTTTCAGCTGATTTTCCCTCTTCCCAGCTGACTCTAGTTTCATATGGTTACAATAATAATATTAAAAAAACTATATAAGAGTACTTTCCCCCAAATTCAATTTCTGGGACCCACACAGTTCAACGAGAGAAAAGATGTGACACACCCTAAAGCTGTCCTCCGACCTTCAAAGGCAGTCTTTGAAGGAAGCACTCCCTGCATGGGATAAAACCGGACTTGCTGAACATAGCGGACAATGAGGACTACTGAGAACTCAAGAACAATGGCAATGGGTTTTTGATCCTACTGCACGTACTGGCTTTGGGGGAGCCTAGGCAGTTTGGATGCTCACCTTATTAGACCTGGATGGAGGTGGGTGGTCCTTGGACTTCCCACAGGTCAGGGAACCCTGATTGCTCTTCAAGCTGATGAAGGAGAGGGACTTGATCGGGGGAGGGGAAGGGAAATGGGAGGTGGTGGTGGGGAGGAGGCAGAAATCCTTAATAAATAAAAAAAATAATAAAATAAAAAAATAAATAAATAAAATAAATTTAAAAAAACTAAGTAAAGATTTGTTTTAAATTTCAAAATATTCAGGACTTATGAAAAGTGCTACAAATTTCTTTGTCAGAACTTAACTTCAATGATTACCATTCCAGGGCCTAGTAGGGTCACTTGTATATGAAAACTCATAATTTTTTACTTTACTTCCCGTATTTCTATTTTCATTCTGTTACTATGACCTGCAAACAGAACTGCTCACTTGGCTGTGCTAACAAAATTCTAGGGCTTTCTCTAGGCTATTTTCTCCAAAACTTTCCAAATTCCTTCAAACAGTTAAGAGCTAGATGGCCTGGCTTAGTCTCAGAAACAGTTAATTTTTCTTTAGCATTTTTTTTTGTGGTTTCTCTGAGACAAGACTAAGAGATATAAAAGTGTAAAGTAGATGGCAGGGGTTTTTTACCTCATAATTTTCAATCCATAATTGTAGTGTTATGTAACAAAACTTTTCCTTGGAAGAAGCAACACATGTGTCTACTCATTTAGGGAGAGTACAACAGACCAATGTACAGATAAAGAAACTTTTGCTAGAGCTACAGATCAGGTCAAGCCCTTTTCCCACAGTTCCCTCTGCATACTCAAAACCATAGATTACATTACAAAAGCTAGTCACCAAAATCTACTCCCATATTTGGCCATCTCTCTTCCTGAGAGTGAAAACCAAGTTTAGCCATCAAGATATTGAAATCAGCAATCAAAAGTCCCTTTAGGCTCACCTAATTAAATTGCCAAAACCTCATCCTAACAGAGGGATTGGGGGATAAAGAAAGAAAGAAAAGTCAAGAAGAGAAAGAAAAGAAAAGAAAAAAAGGAAAGAAAATTGGGAACAGACATTATTGATTGACTTTGGTGCCCATATGCACAGGTATACATGTACTTGCCATACAATGGTGACCTGACTGAGGAACATACACACTTATGTAAATACACAAGAATTCATACTTTCAAACAGCTTTCCTTCTTTGCAGAGGTCCTTAAAATTTTAGATTTCTGCTTTCACTTATGGTGGGACATCTTAGAATCAGCATGGTAGAAAAACAATGACCAGATAGTATATATCTTTGTATTCTGAATATGTATATGGCTGTTTATTGGTAATTCTGAATGTATAATTCAGAATCCCCAGAGCTACATTCAACTTGAGGAAATTCTTTATAGTCTTCCCTAAATTATAGCTGCTTTCTGGTGTTATTGCTGGCTTCACAACAGAGTGATGCATTGTGTAAGTCTGTACTTCAATCAGTGTTATTAGCTGGTAAGTTTTTTTACTACTGTGAATATCTGCTAAAAGTGTGCTTAATTCAGGCTCCTAAATTGTTCCACTGACCTTTTAATTTAAATCTTTGTTCCTTTATGAGTCATTAGATACATTCTATGTACCTATAACAAAGTGATTATTTAGTCATTAGTAAAACTATATTTTTATTTAACTCACTGAGTTCTTCACAGTTGACTTGAAAAGTCGTTTTAACACTTCTCTTTCCTTACCTCACTGCCATTTTTGTACTCCAATCTCTGAGTGTTAGTCACCAACCTATGTCAATAGGATGACTCCAGGGCATTATTGAAGCAGGACAGAAATTGAAGGGAACCAGGAAGCAGACCTTTATCCTGGGATGTGCCTAGACTGACAGTCACAGAAACAGAAATTCCAGATGCTTCTGTGTCAATTACTTTTCTTATTACTGCAACAAAGTACCAGTCAAAAATCAGCTTAAAAGAGAAAATATTTCATTTGCCTTCATTCCAGTTTTCAGTTCCAAGGCATACAGACCATTGCAGGAGTGAAGAATAGTGGTGGAGGGTTAAATGGTCACATTGAATCTACAGTCAGGAAATTGACCTCACTTTCTCCTTTTCATGCAATATGGAAACACAGTCCATGAAATGGTGCTGTTTTTCAAAGCCAGTTGGGGGCTTTATTAATTTAATAATTCATTGTAGAAAGTCTGTCTTAGACATGCTCAAACTTGGCCCCAAAATAATTCTGCTTTTTATAAAGATGGGAATCAATATATACCACCTATAGATATTTCATGTGTTCTTCGAAAGTCTGTGTGCTTACCTGTGAAACAGAATGTCTTGTAATCTTGAGTTTCAATAATACTCCTCTCAGTTTTCCAAATTCAGCTTTGCCTACTACATTCACAAACTTTTTCAGCCATCAATTTCAAAAATCATTCATAGTCATTTAACATTATAAAATGTGTTATTTGGGCAGTGCTAAAATGAAAATAGAAGTTTCTCAGTAACCTTTAGAGATATAACCTGAGAGCCTTCATACTCCTAAATGCACTTATTATAAGGAAACTGAAGAGAGAGATTCTTCTGAGACTCCCATCTTGAAACTTTAATGAATCTTGCATTTTCTGATCTTAGCACTCATGCTTAAGATGTATGTTGCAAATATTGTTGATGGATATCTTGGCTGAATCCACTTGCTGGCTTTCGTGAATAGAATAGTAATTAATATGGGTGGGAAGGTATCTTTGTAGTAAGATATAAATAGATTCCAAGGAATGACATATTTTGATCATAAGGTAGCTCATTTATACCTTTTTGATCCATTTTTCTGATTACCAGAGTATGATACATTTTTCTGATTTCAATAAGGGCTGAAATTCTTTTCAACATCAATGTTAGGAATTCTGTTTTTTCTCTGGTGAAATCCTCTGAGAGGAAAGGGAATTCCTCAGGCTGCAGGCACCAGCATGGAGCTATTCCTTTCCTATGCACTCAGTTGCACAGCATGGGGATTTTGCTGTGGAAGTTGTCCAAGATCCTGAGAAGCACACTCTATGCCTTCTGCTTTGGATCCCTCTTCTGAGTCCAATGCCTCTTACTCTCAGGAGGTGCTGGAGAGAGGCTCCTGGAAGTTGTGCACTTGATATAAGCACATTTAGTCTTTTCATTTAAATGGAAACAGCTATTCCCCACCATTCACCTCAGGCCATCTCCTCCCAAGGGCATGTGTCACTGCAATCACCTAACATCCTCTAAAACCACTCAGGCAGTTACAGTCTTGAAGAAGGAAAATTTATGCTATAGTGAAAATAAGATTTTAAAAAGTCAATTACCTTAGTAAGTTATAAGTGGGAGAAAAGGAATTTGAAAGGGCATGCAACATTGCATTGACAATGGAAGCCAGCACTGTTACTCAAACAGCACAACAGAGAAGAAGACTGTGCCCAACACCAAGGGCAAGAACACAAAGAGCTATCTTGACATGTACTATGTTAATTGTTAGCAAAGGAAGTGTTGGGAAGAGGGAAGAGTATATTAGGAAATTAAATGTAGTGTACAAAGCTGCATGGCAAGGGAGAAAGGAGTTATCTGGAAGGAAAAGGCAGATTTAGACTCAGGAAAGAATGTAGCTCACATTCTAGCTCTGGCCTCAGTCACCCTGAGTGTAAAAGAGATAGCTTATGGAAGAAAGAAATTCACATGCAGATTTCTCTTTCTGAAATTTGTTATAAATTGGAGAAAGTAGGTTTATTTCCATTTACTAAATTTATTACTGGATGCCAACCTTGAGTATAACAAGAACTTACTCTAAAATGAATTCTCAGTGATTACTCAATTCTATTTTTATATTTGGGGCTATGTGGTGCTTTTGATCCCATATATGCAGGTGTATGCCTGTGCATGTGGCACACAGAGGTATATTTTTATATTTGGGCTATGTGGGGTCGCTGCTCACGTGTGTGCACATGTACGCATGTGCATGTGACAGAGAAATGCTGGATCTCTTCTCCAGTGGCTTTCCATCTTATTCTTGGAAACAAAATCACTAATTCAACATTAGCCTAATTGGGACCCCTGAGCCTCAGGGATTCTCTTGTGTGTACCTCTCTAGCTCTAGAAATATAAGTGTATGTTACCATGCCCAGTTATTTTTACCTGGGTTCTGGGATGGCACTTGGATATGCATACTTCCACAGCAATTACACTGTCATTTGAGATCTCTCTACAGTATTCAGTGGTGCATTTTTAAGAGCAGTTATGGTGGCATACTTGTGCCACAGTACACATCGAGAGAGCATAAGAAAACTTTTTGGGTATCAGTCTTCTCCTTTGAACATTTGAGTTCAGTAACGTGAGCTCAGATTGTCAGGCTTGTGACAAACATATTTTCCAAGTCTGTCTTCTAACTGACCTAGTTAAAATTACTCACAATATGTTTATGTGTTTCAAGTCATTGTCCAGATCATGAGGAAAGAAGATCCTGTCTTTGATCAGGATCCTGAAACAAGAAGACACAGGCTTTTGTTCTGGATCTTGAGGTGGATGGCACATGCCTTTAATATAAACAGCAAGGCTGGAAGGTACACCTTTAAACTGGACCCCTTCTTCTGATGGAAGTTTATATGAGGACAATGGAAGAAGGAGGGAGTTTTTCTTTGCCTGCCTGCCCTCCCTTTTTCAGCACATATGTTCCTTCACTGGCATTGGAACCTACTTCTTCTGGATTCCAGCTTATATAGAAGACCAGCTGAGCCCCCCAGCCTCATGGGACTGAGAAACTACTAGATTCTTGAACTATAAATCATTACAATTAATTCAGATGGATAGATAGATGATAGATAGATAGATAGATAGATAGATAGATAGATAGATAGATAGATAGATAGATAGATAGATGATAGATAGATAGATAGATAG